>NC_050574.1:316323027-316640552 GCF_011100635.1 Trichosurus vulpecula | reverse complement strand
AGAGCCCCACCATAAGATTGTAAGACCTTAGAATTTAGAATTGGGGGTGCAGTGAGGAGTGGAACACATCTTGGGGATCAGTCCAATGTCATCCTATTAGAGATGAGTGAACTGAAACTCAGGGAAAAGAAATGACTTCCCCATGTTAGCACAAAGAATAAATAGTAAGGCCAGGGCTAGAACCTCTGTCTCCTGACTCCTAGGCCAGTGTATCCAGGGAGTGACTTTTTCTTCTTCACTTCAGTGAAGAGTAAGGGGTTTATTGCACATGTTGGTGCCAGGTGGGGCCACACAAGAGAATTCTGCATTTCTCAGCACCTCCTTCCAGGGCAAGAAGGTGGGGAGAAGGGACGGGTCATATGTGGTCTGAGATAGAAGTTTGACTTTTCCCTATGATGTGAGTAACTTCCACTAGACCTAGTAGAGTAGAAAAAGCCAGGGACTCTTCTGGAGTATTCGGGAATCTCAACTTCCAAGAATGCAGTGAGTGTTCTCTTTCCTTCTCCATAAGGTCAAGCAACATAGTCCCAGTGAGCTACAGGCTTCTCTGAACCTCAGTTGCATCATCCATAAAACAAAGGGGTTGAATTAAATAACCTCTAAGGTCCTTTCCTGTTCTGGTTTTATGCTCTTATGACTAAATTATCCTCCAGGAATTGAACTAATAACTTGGACTTTGCCTACAACTAGAAATGTCATTAAATTCAATCTTGAAACTTTAGCACAAATATATTAACCACAGGTCATGAAATACTGGGGCAGTTTTGTAGAAACATGTTTTCTTTTCAAACATACCATTGGTTATTTCTTAATCCCCTCAGTACCTCTGTGAAGAAGGTTAGATGGATGCTGAATAGCATCATCCTCCTATTTTACAAACATAGAAACCAGGGGCCCAGAGTGGGGAGGGGATTTGCTGTGAGAAATCAGAGGTCTCAAGGTTCTGAGTCCAATGACCATGTGAAAAAGCCTCCTCTCTCACCTTATTTGAATATTCTTGCATATGAGATGTGAGCATCAGGCAGATTCCATCTTATAGCACAAGAGACAGGAACAGGACCTGTGATTTTATTGATATGGGGAAATCCCAGATGAAGAAACTCCCTTTACCAATATAAGTCAGCGCCTTCTTTGCAATTTAATAGTTTTAGAGGGTTGCCTAGAACCCTGAAAGATTAAGTGACTTGCCCAGAGCCATGTAGCCAATTTGTTTCAGAGGTGGAAACCACTGTAAATTAGTCAGAAAAAAATCTATCTTATGAACACATCTCTGAAGGCACAATGTAAAGCAGTGGGAGGAGGGGCTGATTTATAGAGGTCGGTTTAGATCACATGTAGCTTTTTCAAGAGCATAGCTATTATATTATATGGGATTTGCCTATAACATTTACATGATCAGGACAAATGGCTCTTAAGAAGACATTAAAGAAACGTCCCTCCTTTTTTGACCAAAAAAATGTGGAAATAATTTGGTAGAATGACCACAGGAGGAAATGCTCAGTGCCCAGGCAGGTGAGGAGGAAGATATTTGGTGACGACAGCAGAGTCCACTGAGGGCTCAGCTACTCATCAATTTTCTCAGCTCCATGGTAACTGGCTGCTCGTCACCTGCATGCTGATAATGTATTTTATAGCCCATATGGAAGCTGCACATGGGAAAAAACCCTGCAAAACAGGCAGCCTTGGCCTTGTCTCTTCATCTCCTTATGGCTCAGACTTCTTAGGACAAAATGCCAGGTTGGTGCCCCTCAGGGCAGCATAAGACATAATACAATTCAAAACAAATATTTGAGTCGTCTATTCCGTGTGCACCTCTGTCCAGGGCACCAAATGCAAAAGTAGAGAAAGAAGATATTTTGAGAAGCTTATAGTCAGGTTAGAAAAGGAGATAAAACAGAAATTCTCAAGCAGGTACTGGAGAGTATTTGCCAGGGATGTTACAGCAGGATTCCTATACTGAACCATGGGTTGGATTAGATGACTTCTTCAGTGCCTTAGAATTCAAAATTGTGTATAAATCGAGTAGGAACAACAAAGCCCAACAATATAGTACGGGAGTGTGTTGAAAATGTTTCAAAACTGGCTCTTGGAGGGAAAACATATGCAAGACACAGTTTTAAGTTTAATGTATATTTTTAACATTTTCATTACTTTCTTCTTCTTCAGTTGTTCAGTCATTTTTCAGTCATATCTTACTCTTCATGATCCCATATGGGGTTTTCTTGGCAAAGACACTAGAGTGGTTTACCATTTTCTTCTCCAGCTCATTTTACAGCTGAGGGAACCAAGGTAAACAGGGTTAAGGGACTTGCCCAGGGTCATGCAGCTAATAAATATCTGAGGCTAGATTTGAACTCATGAAGATTAGTCTTCCTGATTACAAGTCCAGCATTCTGTCCACTGCACCATGTAGCTGCCTTCTTCAGTCTAGACAATCAATGAAACAGCAAATCACGTCCTGATCTGCAGCATTTGCTGGTCTTGAGGTCCAAGTGCCTACAATGACAATTTAACCATTGCCTCTTTCCAGAGTACCGTTGGTATTGTGTTAAGTCCAGATTAGAAGAAGTATGAGAAGAAATTTTTAAAAAGGGAAGAAATCATTATGGGATAGCCTCGTCAGGGAAAGTGTCATGGGAAAATGGAACTAGAGCTGGACCTTAGAGACATACCATTTAGCTACTTAGAGTGGAGTAGGGAAGATATTCTAGGTGAGGAAAACAGCATGAGCAACTGCTTAGAGGTGGGAATTGATGGAGTAGGGTACAGTTTAAAATTAAAAAGACAGAAGAAAAGTATGGAGGGCACATGCAAAATATTTAGACTCAGAATCTCAGAATCAGATGACATCTTAGGAACCTTCTAGCCCAATTGTGCCTGAAAAAGAATCCCCTCTAAAATACCTGCAACAAGAGGTCATCATATCCTTTGCTTGAAAAACTCTAGCAAGGAGGAGACAACTATACCCATTCCACTTTTGGACGGCTCTAATTGATAGGAAGTTTTTCCTTATGTTAAGCCTAAATCTGCCTCTATGCAAGATTTCAACCTATTGCACCTAATTTTAACCTCTAGTGCCAAGAGGACAAGTCCATATAAATATATAAATATTTATATCTATATAAATAGCTTTTCATATGCTTGAAGGCAGCTATCGTGTCTCCTCTAAGGCTTCTCCAAGCTAAAGATCCTCAGTTTCTTCAACTGATCCTAGTACACTATGATTTCAAGTTCTCTCACCATCTAAGCCACCCCCCCCCACCTTTGGCCACTCTGTCCTTTCTAGAATGGGAATCAATGACAAAGGATCAATCAGTAAGTATTCATTAAGGAACTCCACGTGCCAGGCACCATACTAGTCACTGGAGATAGAAGTACAAAGAATGAAATAATTTCTATTCTCAAGGAGCTAACATTCTAAACAGATTTCAATTAATTCTAATCATTCCACTCAGACCTCATTTACTTTCTTCCTTCTCTTCCTGCCCACTTTGGTGGTCTCGATTCCTCCATCTGAAGACAATTCAATTGCAAGTTGTGGTATCATCTTCCTGATGTCATGGTCCTCTTCAAGAACAAAGGACAAATGACAACCCACTTTGGTGGTCTTGATTGCTCCATTTGAAGACAATGGATATGTAATCATTATCATAATTATTACAGAATACAACGTGCTTTCTTCACAAAGCCTTGGGAGGTAGATAGTTCTAGAGGTCTTATCTTCATTTTACACGTGAAGAAGCTGAAGGATAGAGATGAAGCGACTTTCCTGTAGTCACATAGTAAATATCTGAGCTAGGCTAGAACCCAGGTATTTTGAGGATCTGTCTAACATGGTACAAGAGAGGGAGGTGAAGTTATCCCAAATGGTTATTTTTGCAGTTTATGTAGCAAAACCAGCCAGATGGTTGAATACACATTTGAATCTTTCACTAATAATAAGTTGTGTAAGAATTGTGTAAACTTTGTCCTGTGGGACTTCATGGAGCCAAGTTTCTCACTTGCAACATTTTGGTCCCATAGAATCCTGTGTATTCTTTGTGGAAGTTCTGAGGATAAGAATCACACAGGGCCACTGGGCCCCAAATATCCCCACTCTGACTCCTCCCTTACTGCTCTCCCAATAGCCCACAGCCACATTCCTACTATTATTAATGCTGAAGGGCCACAATGATGTTTTCTTCAGGTGCCAGGCCTATTTCAGAGCATTTTTATACCTTCTTGTTTTCATCCTCACCATCTAATTACTTCTTAAATAACTTTGTGCTGGGGAGGGGACAGATGTTATTGCCCCATTTTTATAGACAACAAATGCAGTCATAGAAAGGCTAGGAAATTCAGCCAGAGTCATACACTGAGTCAGTGTCAAACAACCCTCTCTTCACTCCCTGGCCAGCCCTTGTTCTATGGGGATGTTTCTTTTTTACTTCCTGGGCGTGAGAACTGAGTCTTTCCCTGTAAGAGGAAGAGTGCTTGGCTGTAAGTTAAGGAACCCCTGGGTTCTAGTTCAAACTCTGCTGCTCACTAGCTCTTCAACTTGGGCCAAGTTCCCAAACTTCTCTGAGCTTCAGTTTCCTCAGCTGTAAAATGGGGAAAATACTAGCACTACCTTAAAGAATTGTCATTAGGCTCAAGTGAAATAATGTATGTAAAGTACTTTATAAGCCATAGCCAGGGGTGGGGAACCTATGGCTTCCAGGCCACATGTGGCCTTCTAGGTCCTTAAGTGTGGCCCTTTGACTGAATCCAAACTTCACAGAACAAATGGGATTTAGATTTGGAAGTTTGGACTTACACTTGAGGACCTAGAGGGCCACATGTGACCTTGAGGATGCAGGTTCCCCATCCCTGTTTAGAGAATGTGAGCTGCTATTAACTAAATCTTTTCCACTCCTTTATGAATCAGTACGGCCTATACTGCACGATGATGGGTGGCCTACTGGTTTGTATTGCTCTCTGGTTGTCTCACATGTGTGCATACTTTGTCTTCCCAACTGAACTGCGAGCTCCTTGAAGGCTGGCACCTTCTCCTCTCTTATATCTCCCATAGGGCTCAGCACGGGGCTGGTCAATGCAAGTTAGCACTCAATATACCTTTGCTGAATTGAATTGAATCCCTCCATGTAGAGATCCTAAATCTTCTTCTGCAAACTTTAATTATACTTTGATTGGTTCTGATCTTATTCTGGGGCTATTAGGAAAAGTACAGCTTCTAGGGGACTGCGCTAAAATGTTTGCGTACTTGGCTTATCTCCCTCTACTATAAACTCCATGAAGGCAGGATCCAGGGTATCATTGTATCTCCCATTCTGAATGATCAGTTACTATTTGCTGAATAGAGGAATGGATGAATAAATCTGGAAAGTGCGTGTTGAATTGTAGATTCTCTACAAGAATGGGTACAATTTGGATCATCAGAGAAGCGAGAGGACATAATGTCAGGACTGTTATGGAAAGCACGTAGATCATGGTTAGATCTTTGAATGCCAAGGGGAAGTCTGTTCTTCTAGAGAAACCTCTAATTCTCCTGGTCTGATTCCACTGTAGTCCAGTGGATCCCATTTAGATAGTCCTAAGGGGTTTGCACTAAAAATTTTAGTCTTTGATGGCACCTTAAGCAGTAAGTGATTGCCCACTGTCGACCTGAAAGTTTGGTTAAAGGAGGCAAACTGGCTAGGTGATATATAAATTTATATAGTTTATTCCCTTAGAGCTAGCAGATACATGATCAGGGAATCAGAAACAAACTTCTGATTGACTGACAGAAGAATGACAAGGTATAAGTACACTTTAGAACAATCTCAACTCCAGTTTGTGGTCTCCATACCATAAGAAAGGAAGTTTCTTAGTTGAATGAGTCGTAAACACAGTAAGACAAGACAATTCACAAGGTAGTATCAGTTAGAGATTATGATCCCAAGATGTTTCTGCCTCTCCTGTATATGCCCCTAGAATATCAAGATAAGAGAAATCCCACTGTTCTGGTTGCAGACATCCTGTCACCAAAAAACTACTCCTTGTCAACCTTATCTGGTCTTTGAAGTTGCTGATGCAGGAAAAGGCATTTTTAGAGTAAAGCAAAGCAGTTTGGTTGATTAGTTCAGGCTTTGGATCTCATTGGAGTTCAAATAATCTGAAAGGATTGTCACCATTTGTATTAAAATTTTTCTATTTTATAATTATTATGTAATGTAAATTTTAATTTGGAGCATTTTTGAGCAAAAGTTATTATTGTAGTTATCATAACCACTTAACTGAATAATCTAAAAGACTATTATGAAAACATATTAAATTACTGGGGGCAGGTTGAACACAGTTTTTTCCTTGTTATTGCAAGGGGTTCATGGAGTAAAAAACATTAGGAACCAGTGCTGTAGGCTGAATTCCAGCTCCTAGAAACATTGGACAACCTGTACTTCCAAATCTTACTTCCTATCCTTTCCTAGTGTCTCTATTTACCAATGTCAAAATCAGTCTCTCACAGGAAAGATTTACCAAAGGCTTGATGATCACAAGAGAAGAGTGAATATATAAATATATAGGAATGGTTGAGTAAGGAAAGTGACGCTGAGGCACAAGAAGCAGTAGTATTTAGAGCCAGAGTTCCTATCTAGGGCTGCTAGCTATGACTGGTCAGTGAAAAATGGCCGGTGATAGTCTTATAAGTCTGACCTGTTTTCCTTCTGTTTCCTCACCTGAAAGTAGGCTTCAGCACCATGAGATGTGCCCACTTACTTCTGCCAGGAGAGCCATGCCAGCATGAACTCTTAAAATTTTTTTTTCCAATTAATTTAACAAATATTCATTGATTACTTCTTTTGTGCAATGCATGTACCTACAATTCTTTTTGGGCACTTGTTGCAAGTGGCAAGCCATTAACTAACTAACCAACTAACTAACTAACTCTCTCTCTCTCTCTCTCTCAATGTTACGATCATTGGGTTATAGATTTAGAGGTGTAAAAGGACCTTAGTCATCTGGTCCATTGATGTCTTCTTAAAATATCCCAATCATTTCCTGATTCCCTCCAAACCCGTGATCCTTCCCTTGTAATAAAGAAAAACAATTACACCTAGCTCCAGATTATAGCAAATAATGAATCCCCTGAATTGATCACTGTATTTGATTTGTATATGTTTCTCCATGAGGCTGAAATCGATTATCTCATTTTACATAATTATAATTTCTAATAGTGTCAATTTGAATACGTGCAATCCCTTCAGGAGATTCATTACTTGCACTAATTGGGGCCTGGCTATATGCAAAACTGAACTAAAAAGCAACAAAGCCTGATGGCATATGTGACATTTTGTACCAATAGTCCCCTACTTCTCTACAGAAAAGAGGCCCAGATCTTCAGTGCTCTCCTTTGCAGAGGAGACATTCTGAATATTCTCATAAAATGTACAGTTATAGTTATATTCAAAATAAGGTTCCAAATCTGACTGCAAACAGCAGGTTGGTGCTATTGGTACTAGGTCCCACAGTAGTCAAGTTGTAACTCAGCCTTCATCCCTTGCCAATACTACAAATAATTGCTTTGTGGGATTAAATCAAAATCTACAGAACTCAAACTTACTTGTTTCCTTTTCAGAAAGGGTGTCTGGGGGGTAAAGAGCATAGCCAAAGAATTTTTACATTCTGGTGAACAGCAACTCCCCGCTCCCACCAAGTGTATTCCTTGCCAGGGCAGAAGCTTGGACCCCTACTCCCCAGTGGAATGGTCACTCATACAAAGTCAGGGAATATGCACATTTGTGGGAACAGGAAGAAAATGGGGGAGTCAAGAAGGTTGTACATTACAAGGACTCGTTTTCCTTTAAATAATTTTCCTCTCTTTTTTTCCTTCTGCTTTTAGTGTATCTACACTATGTACATTTTGTGTTTTCTAATTAATTACCTCCCTCCCTCCCCTTCCCTCCCACATCCTATGCAAGCACTTGGACTTGGGCTAGGGAAGAGGAAACATGGGTGCCATAGATAGAACGAGGCTGGTGGGGAGAGACCCAGTCTACATGACACCTCCTTAGTATCCAATTAAGGGTCGCATGGATTTGCTGTAGCCTCTAGGTCCACATATGTAATGACTACTAAAGATGAATTAGTAGGGCTTCATCATCAAGCCAGGAAGAAAAAAAAGCCTAGAGCCCTCCCAGAGTCCACAGGCCCAGAGCACCACAGACCATACTCAACTCCACCCCCCAACTCTGCCACATTCTCTGTTCCCTAGAGCCCAGACTGGTAATTGTGAATAATCTGAGTTCAGCTGCCTTTTAAAGCTCTTTTCACTTCTGTTCTTATAGTCACTGTGCTAGGTGCTGCAGAAGACAAAGGGTTTAAGGGAAGAAGGAAACAGGCATTTATTGAGCACCTACTATGTGCCAGGCACTATGCTAAGTGATTTACAAATATTACTTCATTTGATCCCCACAAAAACTAGGAGACAAGTGCTGTTTTTATCCCCACTTTACTGTTGGGGAAACTGAAGTTAAGTGAGTTGCCCAGAGTCACACAGCTAGTGTCTGATGCAGCATTTGAACTCAGGTCTTCCTGACTCTTGACCTAACTTTCTATCTGCTGTAAAATAAAAAAACAATAAAAATCATAAAATAAAAAACACAGCCTCTATCCTTAAGGAGTTGTGAGAGGGGCCTTAAGGTGTTCTCTTGTTTCTGCTTTACTTTCCCTGTTCATAATAATCTTCCCATATTTTCCTAAATTCCTCATTTCTCGTATCACAATAATATTCCATTACAGTCATATACCACAACCTGTTTAAACTACCCCCATAAAACTGCATGAAAGATGACCCACTGCAGTCTCTCTAAATTTTCTGGTCACTCCTCGGGCTGGTGCTCTTCTGAGATCTTTGTCAGAGTAGTCATAGGACAAGGGAAGCTGTTCTGCTTCCTCCAACTCTACCCTCTTGGCTGGTTCCCATCTCAGAAAATGCGCTCAGCACTATATATTCCTTATACACGAGCTTGCCCTCTAGTTATCGACCAAATAGGATAGCACTACACAAAATTCATAACTGTTTGTATGATTAAAGACCAAATTTGTCCATCAAAGAAGGAAAAATAAGCCAATTATTATAGTGTGCTGTTTAATTTTCTGTTCCAAAACTCTTTTGTTAAAAATAAGGACATCTGCCTTTATTAAGGTATTCATGATATGGAAATAAGCTTGCATTTCAATAAGTAGATGTATTTATTTCACATGAAGGAGTCAGGGTCAATAAACCTTTTTTCCTGTGCTTAGGGTACTAATAGCACCAAAGCTACCCTGGGATACAACAACACTGTTTTCTACAAAATTAGCCAGAATCCAGTCTTTAGCCACTATATGTGCTACATAAATACTTCCACCTATTCCGATTGCTTTTTATAAGTGGCTTTAACTTGAGGTCCCTTTTTCTCCCCCGTCTATTTGTGTCCAGTTTTACTACTCATTTACTATGCATTCGTTAATTAACCTCTCTGTTTCCTCATCAATAAAATGCAGTTATTAAAAGCTGTATCTTGCTTCACAGGGGTACAAGAGGTTAATGAGATGTTTCTGAGCCTCCCTGACCTTCTTATAAAGGAAGGAACAGCATAAGTATATCCAGAGCTGCCTGAGCATCTGTTCATTTCTGGATTCTTTTTTGTTGTTGTTTTCAGACGCCAGAGCCAGCTGAGCCCTCAACAGGTGACATTGAATTGGAAGACAACCAGCTCCTGTCTTCCACAGTGGATGTAGACAAGCAGAGGCTGAGCCAGGAAACTGATGAGGATTATTTTGAGACCCAGTCTCATCAGAGTGAGTGTCCATCGGATGTAAAAACTGAACCATTTGAGAGTGCTTCTGATACCGACTCACTGCCCAGTGACATCACAACAGAAACCTACTCCAGTCCACATTTCCTGGCTTGTGAGAAGGAAGCAGCATGCAACGTGTCTTCAGATGTTGGGGCAGCCAATTCCCCTCCAGAATTTCATCTGGCTGATGCTCAGCAGCTTGGATCAGAGCAACAGGTGGAATTGCCTCCTGACTTAAAGGGATCTACATGCAGAGGTGAACTCATATTCTCTGCAGAAACCGAGAAAGGACAGAAAGAAGAGACAGAACTGTCCAGCCTAGAACAGGACCCTGAGTTACCTTTTGAATCTCTGCTGGTGACCATCCCTCTACAAACTGACACTGGATCAGAAAGCAGCGAAGAGGGTGGTAGCCTCCTATCAGCCAAGGAAGTCACAGCAAAGGGTCCTACAGGGATCTTAGACACTCCTCTTGAGGAACCCAAATCAGAAAGCTTCCTGAGTGCTCCAGGACCCCATCTATTTCCTTTCTTGTCCTGCAAATGGGGCCGGAGTTTGTCAGATAGCTCCCTTGAGAAAAACAGACTTGACCCCAAAAGGAACAAAGAGGAATTGGCCCCTCGTCTTTGGCATGGGTCAGTGCCCCACATAGGTTGTCCCCGGAGGAAATTCTCTAATAGTGAAACCTCTTTATTTTCAAAAACAAGGAAGAAAATTCCAGAGACAAGAGGAGAAACAGACTTGGCTTTATACCCACTCTGCCTAAAACTGCCCTATTGGCCCCCCGTCAAAACCCCTAATTTCCAACAGACTAAACTATGGCACAGTGTTCCAGAAAATATTGGTTCTCAAAGCAAGGGGCCTTCAGAATACTGCTGTCGGTGTTCAAGTGCACTTAGGAGGACCAGATCTGTAGCAAGTTTCCCCACAGGACATCCTGAGGGCCCCAGGAGAAAAGGCTTTGGCAAGTTTGGGAGCCATTCTAAGGGAGCAAAAGAAATCGAGCAAGCTCTGAGGATCATTGGTCCTGCTGACTGCCCAGACCCTGTGCCCAGCCAACTCTCTCATCCACCCACTGCTTCCCAAGGGGGCGAGACTGACCCACAGGATCAGCCAGAACTCCATGGTTCTAATTTAGAAAAAGGCCTGCCTGGGGAAGACCTCAAGCTGAAAGGCTGGTCTGGGCATGATTCAGAGCAGTGCCAGATTTCTACACATCCCACGTCACAGTCATTGAGCATCAATGCTGAGAAGCTGCCTGGGCCCACCGATTGCAGGTCTAAACACGACAGAGAAACCCATGAGTTGCTTCGTGGCATTGATGCTACCTCCAGAGCTACCAGGGTGGATAATAAACAAAAGCATCCCGTAGATATTTCTGTCAAGACAGGAAATCAAACCAGTAATTACACAGCAAGGGATGTTCCAAGTGAGAAAATAAGTCTCTCCACTAACCTCAAACAAATTGAGCTTCAGTCCTCGAGTCACTGGAGCAACAGCGTGGCCTGGGCAGGAGATAGAGACCCGATGGGTTGTTCTGGACTGAATCTGAGTTCAGATGATCCAGAGACCACACTGAAATCAAGTGAAAGAGACATTGCAAAGGAAGCAGAGAAGGTTATGGTACCAGATCCCAGCTGTGGAAATAGGACATCAGGAGATTATTCTGAGGTGACAGGAAACCCTTTGCCAGAAGCCTGCACTGAGGATGAAACATATGCTTCTGGATCAGCTGATAGGACCACACCCCCTCCAGCTTTTCAGCAGCCTGAGACCAAGAAAGAGAAAAACCCCAAGGGCAAATCTGGTCTCATCATTATAGCTGTGGAGCAGAAGGGTTTGCAGGCTACCAGGCGGAAACCAAATCCTGCAAATTCTGTTTCAGAAATTTGGCCAAGTAAGACCCTTGGAGGCTTCCAGGATGAAAACTCAGGATTATCCAGTGATGCCAGCTCAGCTCTCTGTGGGCTTAGTGGGGCTGAAGAAGTAGAAACTGATGACAGTGAATGCAGGCTACATGAATCAACTATCTTGGAAAGCAAAAATGACTCTCTGACTGTGAATGTGCCCAGAGAGAACACAGACTGGGGGCAACAGGTAGCTAAGGAAATAGACTTGGAAGTAACTCAGGTGCCTGATGCTGCCCCAGGGGAGGAGCCCCCAGGTGATGTTAACTTGCTTTTGGAAGGACCACAAGGAAATGATTCAGCAAGCCTAGGGAGTGAGTCTTCCCACTCAGGGAGTGTGAAGGGGGATACAGATGATGGCCTGAATGACCACTCAGAAAGAGAGCTGCTAGATGATAGCCAGAACTCAGGGGCCAGACTTGATGCAAAGCAAGCAGATTTGGCTCCAGAGAAAGAGAATGAAGGTGACATCTGTGTGACTCATTTGATTCTGGAGGAGACAGATGCCACTCAAACATCTAGTTGTCTGATTCTCACTGATTCAGCCTTGGGAGACACCACTAATGCAGAAAAGACCCCCAAAGGGGGAGGAATTGAAAGGGAGAGCGAAGACCTGAGGTCACCGAGCCCTGGTGATGATTTTCCTAATACAGAAACCAACCTGAGCTCCATCTTAGAGGAAGGAGAAGCTGACGAGCATAGCCAAAGCCTCACAGTGCCCAAGGCCTCTCCTAGTCAAGAAAGAAACTTAGATCCAACTTCCCCTGAGCCAATTGACATTAATTTGGGCAACGTCAGCTGTGAAGACCTGGAGGCACCTTCCCTTCATCATTTGGGAAGCAACAATGGCCTCTATAAGGCTGCACCAAAAGGGAGCAAGACTGGCCTAGCCGGGAGACCCTCCAAGTTCCTTGTTTTTCCCAAGATGGCCTCCTTCAAGAAAAATAAAACCTCAGGGGTTGAAAATTTTCTAGGTAGCAGCCCCCGCATCAGCAAGGTGAAGGTAGAGGACCCAGATGTAGGTAAAGATGATGGGGTGCAGCAGGTACTGAATACTGACTTGTGCAGTATGATCACCCTGAGCAAGGAGAACTGTACCTTGGAATATTCAGATGATGAAGAACTCAATGAGAAACATCCATTTAACAGGATTAGTTTAAGGAGAGCTTCTGGGCCTGGCAGGATTCCTTTGGAAGACTTAGACATGGGTATTCCCTATCCAAGCATAAAATGTGATAGGGAAGGGGGAGGAGAAAAAGGAGGCAGGTTAAGCTTACCAGAAAACAGTGATATGGAGATACCAGAAGATTTTGCTACCAGACGGCTGTCCTCTGAAAGTAATGAATCGAAAAGATTCAAAAGCACAGAAAAGAAAATCAGGACAAGGTTTGCTCTTGCTCATAAATCCTTTTCTAACTTCTTTGAGCCCAAAGGCTTGGAGAAGGAGAATGCTGACCAGAGTTCTAGATGTTCCCTTAAGATTGAAAAGGAGAAGACCAAACTCCGTCAAAGCTCCTGGAAAACACTACTGAAAGGCAAAGAAAGTGATGGAATTAGAAGGCCGGCCTTAGTAAGCCTGGCTCAGTCTCGGGAGATCCTGCGATCCCCCAGTTGTCCTCTGCAAGGGGTCAGTGATGAAAGTGGGAAACTGACCAAGGACAAGGAGGGGAAGTCCAAGGAGCAGACATGTCTAAGTGCTCCCTATGTCCCCCTGCAAGTCCCCTGTTCCACCATGCCAGCCAAGGATTTGGTATCACCAGATCAAAGGAGAAAAAGTGAACCAGCCATCAAATGCATGACCACCCGAGAAAGTAGAGAACCCCTGCAGACAATGGGGGGCAGTTTGGCTGTCTTTCCTGAGGAAGCCTGGCTGAAATCACCTGGCAGCCCCACAATCCATCAGATCACATCCCTTAGCTACCCCTGCTCCCCTGTGTACGACAGCAAGGATATGCCCTGCAAGCCTATGAGTCCCAAACCCCAGAGCCCCAGGCCCAACACTCAGCGCAGAAGCTTCCAATACTCTGGAAGGGTCAATGCCATCTCCATGATTTCTCTGGGGAACTGCTATAATACAGATGGCAGTTCTGAGCCACCCGAGAGGCCAAAGACCCTCAAACCCCGAGCCACTTTCCTACTTTCCTTGCATGACTTGGATCAAGAGTGCCAAAAGGAAGAAAGTGGGACAAGCCCCCTGTCTCAGGGCAGCCTGACCACAGCATCCTCTGCTCAGGAGGTCCTAGAAAATAAGGTGAGTTCTCTGCAAAATCATACCGGCAAGGCATGCATATTGCTTCTAGATGGATGTGCGTTGTTGAGTGTGAGATCCGATTTTTTATGAATGAATGAGAGTTCAAATCTAGACTCAAAGAACATCAAAGATGTCACACAGAGGCAGCCTCATGGACCACCCAACTGTGAATTAGGTCTAGTTGCATCTAACCAAATCAGATTTTGAGCAGAGTGCAATGTAGTGCAATGTAGGAAAGAACACTGGATTTTGAAGCTTAAGATTTGAGATAGACTACTCTTCTTGCTAGCTGCGTGACTGTGGGCAGGCCATGCAGTCTGCTCTCCCATCAGAAAAATAGAATGATACTTACATTACGTACCTCACAGGGTTGTTGTGAGGAAAGCACCTTGTAAAAAGTAGCATATAAAAGTGAGCTATTATTATAATTTATTAAGCACTTATCTAAGACCCAACCCTGTGCTAGGTGTGGTAGATAGGTACAGGAGAAGAATAAATCATTGTCTTTCCCTCCAGGAACTTATAATCTATCTGAGGAGACAAGAATAACCCACATAAAACAATTATAGCCAGTGAGCATGACTGATTTCTGGCAAAATTTGATAACATGATTAAAGAGATTGTGTATGTATATGTGTGTGTGTACATGTGTGTGCATGCCTGTGTGCACATGCACTTATGAGAGCTGTGGTCATAAAGAGCCTGGCAGCATGGTTTTACCAATATAGTTTAGCCTCCTTGAGGGCAGGGACCATTTTATATCTGCCTTTATATGCCTAGGACAGTGACTTACACGTAACAGGTACCTAATTAATGCCTATGGAATTTAAAGAACAGGTTCTGCCAGACTTACCTTTTTTCCTTTTTTGGACAGGGTAACTAGATTGGTGGGCAGCTAGGTGGTGCAGTGGATGGAGAGCTGGGCCTGGAGTCAGGAGGACTCCTCTCCATGGGTTCAAATCTGGCTTCGGATACTTACTATGTGATCCTTGGCAAGTCACTTAACCCTGTTTGCCTCAGTCTCCTTATCTGTCAAATAAGCTAGAGAAGGAGAAAATACCAAATGGGGTTATGGAGAGTAGGACGTGACTGAAAAACAACTGAAAACCAGATTGGTAAATTGGGAAAATCCTATGAAAATAATGATATTATGAATTATCTTGTTTGGCAGGATTTGAGCTCAAGTTTTTTGACTCCCAAGTCCATTTTCAAGTACCATGTAGCTGCCTCCTACTATATGGAATATAGACACAGTATATTTTGATTTCAGAAAAGCATTTAACAAAATCCTTCATACTATCCTTGAGGACAAGATGTAAATATATGGGCTAGATTAGGGTGCAGTTAGGTGAATCTGAAGCTGGTTGGATGACTATATCGGAGGAATAGTCATCAATGGCTTGATGTGAGGTTTTTTGGTGGAACATACTGCCTGTTCTTAACTCTTTAATGTTTAGCATTTTTATGAATGATTTGAGTGAAAGCATAGATGACGTGTGTATTAAATTTGCACAAATATTTACAACAATCTCAGAGCCATAGCTAACATGTGGGGTGAAAAAAGTACGGATTCAAAAAGGTATCAACAAGCAAAGACAATGGGGCCAAAGCCAAGAAGATGATACGAAAAAGGGATAAATGATAGGATCTAGACTTGGGTTCAGAAAATCAAGTATAGAATAGAAGAAAGATGTTTAAATAACACTTCCTATGAAAAAAGTGGGGATATAAATGAACTATAAGCTCAATAGGAATCAAGTTATAAATGGCAGTTAAAAAAAGCTGAAGTTTCTTAGACTGTATTAAGAAAGACATAGTACAAACAATAAAGACTGTGACGGCCTTACTATACTCTGCCTTAGTCAGACCATACCTGGAATAATCTGGGTTTTGCCACCACATTTTGAGGTATACATAGACAAACTAGAGTGTGTCCAGAAAAAGACAACTCAATATAATGCTGTGAGGATAGGTTGGAGGGATTAGCTCATAGAATATTTAAGGGTGACGTAGTTATTATTTTTAAGTATATAAAGGCATGTCGTATGAAAGAGGGATTAGACATGTTCTGTTTGACCCCAGTGGTCAGAATTAAACATCAGACTGTGGAAGTTACAGAGAAACAGATTTAGGCTTGATGTAAGGAAAGACTTCAAACGATTAGAGCTGTCCAGAAATGCGATGGTAGGGGGTGGGGAGGTGGGGTGGGAGTGGATTGCTTTGGGAAATGGTGGCTTCTCGTTCAGGTGTAGTCTCCTAGCAAAGGATGTAGGACTACTTGTTGGTGATATTGTGGAAGAGATGCCTGTTCAGGTATGGGTTACATCAGATGACTTCCGAGGTTCCTTCCAACTCTAACTCTGTGGACTGTGTAATGATGGAATCGATCAATCAACGAACAATTATTTAGTGCTTACTAGAGGAAGAAGGAAGGGAATAAACATTTGTATAGTGCCTACTATGTGCCAGGCATTGTGCTAAGTGCCGTTTTCAAATATTATCTCAACAACCCTACTAGATAAAGACAATTATTATCCCCATTTTATAGCTGAGGAAACTTGCCCAGGTAAATGTCTGAGGTCAGATTTGACTCTAGGCCCAGTGCTCTATTATCCTCTGTGCTTTTTACTAAGTATCAGCCACTGTGGTAAACATTGAGGATAAAAAGAAAAAGCAAAAAGCAGCCCACACCCCCAAGGAGCTGACATTCTAATAGTGTAGACAATAAACATTCACCGGAACTTACCAAATAAATAGAGAGTGCAGGGAAGATGATCCTAGAGGGGATGGCGTTAGCTCATGGGGGATCAGGAAAGGCCTCCTTGAGGAGGTTTAAATATATACTACCTTACATGCTGTGAGTGAATGATGCAGACTATTAAGTGCCATGGGAATTCAAAGAAGTGAAAAATTGTTCATAGTTATGGATCTAGAGCTTGAATGGTTTTCAGTGGTCATCTAGTCCTATTCGTTCATTTTATAGTTGAAGAAATGGTGGTCCAGAGAAGTTCTGTCTTGCCTAAGTTCATACAGGTGGTGAGTAGCCAGGGCTCTTGGGAGGAGGTAGAGTTTGAAGTAGCTCTTAAAGGATGGGTAAGATTTGGAGAGCAGATAGAATGACAATTTAGAGAAAACAGCACAAGAAAAGGTGCAGAGGTGCCAATAAGTGTACCAATTTCAGAGGACAAAAGAGACTTATTTGGTTACAGTTGAGGATTAATGTTGGGGTTGAATAGGACTGACTGCAATGGACAAAGCTGGGCCTCACCAAAATAGTGAATGTAGGGACATTGGACAAGACTCAATCCCAGCGTTCAAACTTGGCTCCCTTCCTTCTCAGTGTTGCCAACATCTACGGTCATGAAGGAGTCTGATAAACTGGAGCTGGACTGCTCATATAGGGAAGAGCCATGGAATATTAAAAAAATTAAAGACCTTGAGAGAGCCTTCTAGGTTGGGTTTACTCTTCTGTGGAGGATTTATGGGACGAATCCTAGAATTAGAAAGAACCTCAGAAGCCTAGTGGTCCAACCCATACCTGCACAAAAATTTTCTCTGCAACCTACCTTAAGAATACCCATTTCGATGCCTCTATCTTCACTAGAACACATCTCATGAAGGGGAACCCATTACATTCTGAGGCGGTACATTTTGTTTTTGGATAATTCTAATTGTTAGGAAGTTTTTCCTTAACTAAGCCTAAATTTGCTTGTCTGTAACTTCCACCCATTTCTTAGTTCCATCCTTTGAGGCCTCTGGGATCAAACATTGCAAATCTAAGCATTCTTTCGCACAACAGACTTCAGATTTTTTAAATCAGCCATCACGTCCTCACCTAACTTTTCTTTTTCTTCAGGATAAATATCCCTTAGCACCTTCAATCAATACTTAATGCATAAGTTCAAGGTCCTTCACCATGCTGGTTACCCTTTTCTGAGAGTTCTTCAATCTGTCTATCTTTTCCAGTATGGCACCCCAAACTAGATGCAGTACTACATTATCCACAATCTTTTGAAGATCATGTGCAGTGTTTCAACAATCTCTTTGTTCTTTTAGTGCCCTAGGTCCATTTGGGCCTGATGACTTGAACCTGCCAGAGGCAGCATGTGCTGTCTTACTATTTCCCTACTTATCTTGGGTTTCCACTCCCCATGAACCATTTTTGTTGTGTTCTTCCCCATTCTCCTTGGCAGAAAAAATGAAGAGAAATAACCTAAGTGGCTCTTCCTTCTGTCCATGGTTTGTTATCATTATCCCAAGCAACCTGGGCAATGGAATAATTCCTTCTTACTCCTCCTTTTCCCCTAGTCTAGCCAAAAACCTTCTTTTTTGTCTCACTGTTTTCAGTTCATTCTGAACTTCAGCATTCCTTACATTCTATATTGCAGGACCATGTCGTACTTTTCAGTTCATTCATAGTTAGCTACAATTGCTTCCATCTTCTGTACATTTCTTTAAAAAGTCTCCGTCACTATTGTATCATACCACCAGGCTTGTGATTTGTTTCCCAGATGGTAGAATTTTTTTCTTTAGAAAGTGTTTTTTTTAAAAATAATGCTTGATTAGAAATTTAACTTTGTACATCAGTATGTCCACTTAAACTTGCTTAGCAACCATGTACATTTAAATTGGTTGATTTCATAGTATCATAACTTTTTTTCAGTCATACTGCCCAAGTCCTCATTAAGATTCTTTCATGTTTCACTCATCTTCATTCTCCTTCTCTCTTATCTAGTTGTAGTTAGTACATACTCCATTTTTCTGTTTCTGCCTTTTTATTTTTTTTGCTTTGCTTTATTTCATAATGGTCTTTCCAGATTTCTTTGTATTCTTCATACACTGGTCTTATTGTAGAATTATATCAAAGTAACATGATCTATTTAACTCTTCACACATTGTTTTTGCTTTTTGATTCATCTTCATTTTCCTTTTATCTAGTTGTAGTTAGTATATACTTTATTCTTCTCTTTTTGCCCCTTTTTTGTTTATTGCATTTTTTCATAATGATCTTTCTAGATTTCCTTGTATTCTTCATACATTGATCTTATTGTAAAATTGCATCAGAATAACATGATTTATTTCACATATTGTTGGACATTTACGGTACTTCTTTTTTGTAGTGATAGCTAATATTACCATAGTCATCCTCTATAAATATTAGGATCAGTCTGTTTGTTGTTGCAGAAAGAACACTAAGTTTGGCGTCAGACAGACCTAGGTTCAAATCTTGATTCTCCCATTTCTACCTGTATGACCTTGGGCAGATCACTTAAGCTCTGGGCCTCAGTTTCCTCATCAGTATGTGTATTGGGCTAGAAGTTCTCTAAATTATCTTTCAGTTCTAAATCCATGAGCTTCAAACAGATTATTTTTCATTGCTGTTTTTGAGAACACTTACAGAGCATACTCGTGATAATAGAATCTCTGCAGTGAAGGGTATAATTATTTTTGTAACTTTTACTGCACATTGTCAAGTTACTTTTCAAAAAGATTCTACAGGTTTGCAAAGTCCACCAGCAAACAGTGGGGCTTTCAGTGCCTTAACTCTAAAGGATGAAAATTGCTGGAACTTTAGGCCCTGTAGCAAGCTACTGGGGAAGATTTGGGGGCACCCCTCATATGGTACCCTGTCTTGGGCACTTACCCCAACTGTGCACAGGGCCAGCACATTGAAATAGAGGAGTCGTGTATTTTTCCAGGGAAATCTAAAAGCCTCCATACACGCAGAAGAAATTTAGCAGACCTATAATTATGTAAGAGAGGGGAGAAAAATAAACAAACAAAAATTAACTCCATCAAACGGAAAACCTTCACTGGGGCATAGGAAGGTAACTTGCAGTGTGTATGGATGCTCCCTCTTGTGGCTGCTCTGAAGAATGCTATCTGGGAATGGTGACAGAGGCTTTTCTGTGGCCCAGGAATGAGCATCTTCTGTCTATGTGAGGCCTTCCCCACTGGCAGTGCTGTTACACTCTGAAATAGAAGTGAAGTGAATTGGGCTAAATTAAACTGAAGTAAGGTGAGGTGAATTTGCTAAAAAAAAAAAAATCTATTAGCATATGTTAGGATTCATCACTAGAACTGAAAGTGCTTTGTGGAAGAATTAGATGAACCAATCAATACTGAAAGCAGTTTTTTAAGGACTTTTTTTTTAAAACCAGACCTATGATTTCATTGGTATACAGTGAAGAAATTTCATTCGCCAATGTTCCTATATCAACTCAGCAGCTTATAAAGTTGCTTATAAACTTGTAAAGCAACTTAGAAAGTTGCCTGGGACGCTGAGAGGTTAAGTGATTTGCCCAGGGTCACAGGGGTAGTACTTGAATTTAAGCCTGCCTGACTCCAAAGCCAACTCTTATCTACTAGCCAGTTGCCTCTATACTGAGGTCAATGAGCCCTTTTATTTAATAGCTTTGAGGAAAAGCCCCAAAGAGAAGGTCAAGTGACTCAACTGGAGACACCTAAGGAAGCAGGAGACAGCGACAAGAAAGAAAGGGTACTACTAAGGGTAGCCCAATGATCCCCTTACTGTGGCATGACACCTCCAAGTTATGGCAGTTCACTAACCCCTTCACACTGGAGCTGGGACTATATCTCCAGAACAAGACTGTGAATACCTAAGAAAGAGATAGTACCAGTGACGTCACCAGGGAACCTCAGTTATTATTGTCTTTAGGCCATGGCAGGCTGAGAAAGTACATGATAGTCTGGAACTCCTGGGTCCATGCTTCTGGGCAGCTCTGGTAGCTCAGGGAGTCAGGGCAGCTCCTGAATCATAGCTGTGGCATGTTCTAATTAGGTAAGGGCTCCCATACAAGTGGGTCTGAGTAGTTTCCCACCCCTGATAGTATAGCCAGGGAGCTGTCAATCAGTTAGGAGTTTGTTATTTTCTAACCTGGAGTGTTCCAAGTACAGAAGCTCACAGATGGAAAGAGATATAGAAAAAGGGCCAAGACAGAAGGGTGGGGTTAGCAGATAGGAAGTGGGGGCTGAGCAATTTTGTTTATTTGTCCAGCTATCTATTTAGCTTTTAAATTATTTTTGCTTTACCTCACCTTCATTTCTGACTAAATCCCTTCTGTCTTCTCTGCCCATTGCACCATCTCTTATAATAATATTTTTTCAAAACTTAGAGGAGAAAGATGAGGGGGAGGTAGTTCATTCAACAAAACTGTCAGCTGAATCTGAGAGTATAGGTGGCCCCTCAGCTCTCCAATGAAGGGAGAAAGATGTGTTTTCTCATTTCTTCTTCAGGGGCAAGCTTCATGACAGGGAATAGAAAGTCTGTTGGACTAGGCCACAACAAGCATAGGCTTTTTCAGACTATGACAATGTGCTAGCACTGCCCTCACCTTATCAGTTCCATAATCATTGATGTGTCTAATGAGACAGAGACATTTTCCTTAAGATTTTCACCATAACACAGCCCAGGTTTTTTGGTTTTTGCTTTGTTTTGTTTTTATTTGTATATCCTTTTAAATTTTATGTGGGAGAATGGCACACATATCTGTGAGACAGAGAGTACAGTACATTTGTAGGTATTTGAAAGGAAGGTTTTACATTAGGGATTTCTTTTCCTTTAGGGTTTTAAGTCTGGGGTTTAGGCACTTTTAATTATAGAGGAAGAAGAACCTGGCTGCTGTAGCAGTCTTTCTATGGGATTGGAGGTATATGGGTGGGACCCTTTCCATCCTCCAATCCAGGACCAAATGGGAGGGAGAAAGAGATGAGGAGGGGTAGATAGGAGGCAACACAGCCGTGAATGTGAGGAGCTCTTGCCCTCCTCCTCTCCCATAGCTACCTAGTTCTTTTACACATGACTAGGTACTTTTTAAATATAGAGCCTAGAGCTTGAGTTGATTGTAGAGATCATCTAGTCTAATTCCCTCACAGTATGGATGAGGAAATTGAGGTCCAGAGGGGGAAGTGACTTGCCCAAAGTTGTGCAAGAAATTGAATCAAATTGAATTGATGCTGCTGAACCCGCAGAGCTTGTGCTCTAAGCTGTGGAGTCCTAGGCCTGTCCTTAGGAGGCCCTCCAGTTACCAATTCTGCCATCCCCACCATGTTGCAAATAAAGGAAGTGTCATATTGAACTGAAAGGTTAAGTAATTTTCTCAGGAAGGTATGGATGGCACATAGTAAGTGCTTAATAAAAGTTTATTTATTGATCCTGCCTCTGATACACCTTAACAGTGTGAACATGGGCAACAAGTCACTTAAACTTTATTTTATTTTTTGTTTTATATTTGTCAAACATTTAAAATGTTTTTCTTCAACAAATAAGTTTCTAACTCTAAGAATGATGAAACTACCTAGATATGTTAAAATGTTTTATCTTAACATTCATTTTGAAAACTTTGAATTTCTAATTCTCTCCCTCTCTCCCTCTACCTATTGAGAAGGCAAGAAAATATAATCTTAATTATACATGTGAAGTCATGAAAAACATATTTCCATATTATCCATGTTGCAAAAAAAGCAAGAAACTTTAAGTGAAAAAGTGTGCTTCAGTCTGCACTCAGAGTTTATCAGTTCTCTGTCTGGATGTAGATAGATTTTTTTTCTCTCTGTGAGTCCTCTGGAATTGTCTTGGATCATTGCATATTGACTAGAGTAGCTAAGTCTTTCACAGTTGATCATCATTACAATATTGATGTTACTGTGTACAATGTTCTCCTGGTTCTGCTCACTTTACTTTGCATCAGTTTATATACATTTTCCCAGGCTTTTCTGAAACCATGATGTTAAGATTCTTCTTCTTTTTTGAATACCTGTAATTGTTTTGTTCCTTTTGAGTTCACATTGTTTCAGCCTTCAGTAATGTTAAAATAATTTTTGTAGCAATAATAGCAGTTGTGTGAAGACCTGCTTCTACTTAGACATGTTTTTAAAATATTTTCCTTCCTTCCTTCTTCCCATTCTCTCTTTCCTCTTCTTTCCTTTGTCTTTCCTCTCTCCTTTCTTTTCTCCCTCCCTCCTTCCTCTTTCCCTCCCTGCTTCTCTCCCTCTCTCCTTCCCTTCCTCCTTTCTTTCCCTCCTCTTTCCTCTCCTTCTCTCCCTTCCTTCTTTCCTTTACCTCTCTTCCCTTCCTTCTCCCTTCCCTTCTTTATCCCTCCATTTCCTTTTCCTTTACATAAGCTGTGGAGTGAAAAGGGAAATGTGAGCAAATATACTATAGTTTAAATTTACTTGAATTGTAAATTGAATCTATTTTTAATTATTTTCTAAATGAATTTGATTATCTCATAAAGATACAACTAGAGAAGTTTCTTAGCCTGACCCTTGACAGAGGTAATATTCTGTTATAGCAAATATCATTGCAGCAAAAATCTCCTACAGGAACAATCACTCATTAATTGGAACAATATCTGATAACAAACTCCACTTCAACTGCAACAGGATTTGACCTACTCCTATCTTCATTGGCTAATGTAATAATTTCCACCAAAACAGACAGGAATTTTTCCTATACTGTATAGTGTTTGACATTCCATTTCCTGAGGTAGGGATGGAATTGATTTTTTAGGCTCTAATTTTGCGAGCAGGATAGGAAATTTGCACTGAATACAAATTCTACAAGGAGAAAGAATTGACATCCTACTCTTGTGCCAAATAGTTTTCCTGTGCTAAAGCAGTTAGTCTGATTTCTTTGGATGCTCAACATTTTTGCAAGTAGGCGCTAGGCTAGAAATTTATACAAGCCAATCTGAATGCACCACCATCCCCATCTTTTTTCCTGCTTTGCACTCAGAGCCATACTTGCCCCAGAACATGTGAAATCCATTAGAATAACCCAACTATGCTATAAGTCTCTCATCTTCCTACTTCCCTGTCTAGTTGTGTCTAATGTCTACTCAGACATTTTTTCTAAGACAATCAGAGAGGTAATGTATGAATGACCCTCAAGACCCCAGTGAGAAAAGAGATGGTCAGATCTTCTCCAAAATCTCAATGGAGTAAAAGAAGGCATGACTGTTCTGTCTGGGCCACACAGTAGAAGTGACACAAACCAGCTATTTTCTTTTAGGCCTGAATCTTTGCCCTTGAAATGCTTAAATTGTGGAAAAAGCATCCAGTGACTGCCAAGCATGTTACTAATAACAGTAGTGACTAATGGAACCACCAGAACCCAGAGCTGCCTAATAGAATTGTTCTAAGATAGTAAGTTTCACTACTTTAAAGCAGAAGTAGAAAATCCCTTCTGTCAATACTTTATAAGATCCATGATTTCCTGAGCATTCCTACCACAGGGTAGGTCAAGACCCCTATATAATTTAGTAGACAGTCTTTCTTCGTTGCTTTCCGTCCTTCTCCCAAAATCATCCCTTGTTGGGCCAACCCTGTCATGATGAATCTCTTCATATTAAGCTGGACAATCCATTCATTGCCAGCCTTTACATGAACCTTTCCCAGCTTGGCAGGTCCAACCAGAGCTTGAATCTGCTATCATAGCCTTTAAGAAACTTGTGTCATCTCTGTGCTATAATGAAACATTGCAGTAGGATGTTAGTGGAAGAGTAGGTCCCTTGTTTGAAAATATCCAGTATTAGCAACCTCATGTAGCCTGGTACATGGTGACTAGTACTAGATTAGGTAGTAGTCTGGTGAAAGTATAAGATCATTTGTATTCCTTGCCATGGTTCTCTGAATAAACATAGTGGTCACCTTAATCAATCAACATTTAATTTCTACTATGTTGTTGAGTATAGGTGATGTTACCATACCAGAGCAAATAACCCAATCAGTTAATAAGCATTTAGTAAGCCACAACTATGTGTCACGCACTATGCTAAATATTGGAAATACAAAGACAAAAAAATGAAACAATTCCTACTCTCCAGACTATTGAGTGAGACACTGTGTGTATACACACATATATATACATATATGTGTGTATGTATATGTATGTATACATGTATATGTATGTATATACAGAAAAATATATATAAAATGCAAAGTAAACACAAGGTGTTTCAGGGATGGAAGGTACTAGTAGTTAGGGGGATCAGGAAAGGTCTCATGTGGTAGAATTGAGGATGGTATTAAGGTTAAAAATTTGAGACACTGGAAGAATTGTGGGGCCTTTGACAGAAATAGAGAATATTAGAAAAGGGGTAGGTTTGAGGGTAAAATAACGAGTTCTGTTTTGGACAAGTTGAGTTTGAGATGCCCACCTGGTGATGTAGGACTGAAGCTTAGAGAAGAGATTGGAACTAGATATACAGATCAGAGGATCACCTAGAAGAGAAGAGGAGGGGACCCAGGGCAGAGCCTTGAGGAACATCCACAGTTAGGGGACATGACATGGATGATGAGTCAATAAAGGAGAAGCAGAAAGAATAGTTAGACAGGTAGGAGGAGAATCAGTAGGAAAGTGTCATGAAAATCCAGCGAGGAGAGGGTATTCATGAAGAGAGGGTCGTCAACACTGTTAACGCAGAAAAGAAATCAAAAAGGATGAGGACTGAGAAAAGACTCACATACGTCAATTGTTGGTTACTTGGAAAGAGGAATTTCAGGTGAACAATGAGTTTGGAAGGCAGAGTGCATGAGGAAAAAGCACAAATGCAGTAACAAGGATGGTATGTTTGTAGGATGGTAGTTCGACTTGAACAAAGAAATTAGCAGACGGTAAAGCCAGACAGGTATGTTGGGGACAGTTATGAAGGGCTTCACATGCCAGGGTGAAGGGAAATAAATGCAACTTATGGACTGAATTAGATGATCTCTGAGGTGCCTTCTAACTCATATTCTTGGACTATAGGACTTAATGGTAGGAATAGGTGGCTATTATAGGGTCTTAAACAGTAGTGATGAAGTGTTGTCTTGCTTAACTGATACCATGATGTATTATAGTGACATTGGGCAAGCCATTTGTTCTTTGTGGGCCTCAATCCTTCTCCAGGTATGAAGTTGGAATAATAGAGTGAAACTTGGTTAGAGTCCCTTTCCTGTTATATTTTTCTTCCAATTAAGCAATTATCCTTTCATCTACCAAGTAAAGGCCTATAAAAAGTAATTTACCATATAGCAATTAACCAAACATCTTCTCTACCTGTAATTGAAAAAGCAGTCTTCTGGAAACAGTTAAAAGAACAGTTTCATCCTTTCTCCTAAATAATCTGCATAAAATGCTTTGAGATCCCTTGGATGCCATAATACAAGGGCTTCTCATTGTGTAAAGGGGGTTTCTGAGCATGAAATTGTGGGTCTAGAGGGGAGGAGAGGGCAAAGCTAGTCTTTTAATAAAATTGGCTTCTGTAAACTGCCAAGGGTATGATTCTCAAATGCAGACAAAGGCTACTTTAACACAATGACCAAAGAGCCTCTCAATTTAGGCAGTTCTTTTTTTAGAAAAATTCAATGTTAGGATGTTTGGTGTCTTGTAGATCAAAAGTCTAGATGTTTAATGGAAATTTGAAATGAATTAGCTTGATAATTTGCCATTCAATAGCTCTATGGTAATTTCTACTACAGAAGGAAAGAATGAATAACATACATGTATTTGTAACGTTATTCCCAAAGCTAAATTTCCAAGTAAGAGCTTTAATCTGGATTACTGGCCAGTGATAAATTAAAATATATTTGCGTTTGCATAGCATATTTGTTAATAGTTAGAATTTGGGTAAATCATTTTACCTTTCTGGATCTTGGTTTCATTGTAGATAAAAAGAAAATCAGACTAGGGGGTTTCTTAGATCTTTTTTAGTTCTAACATTCTATGATTCTAAGAATTTATCATTTCTGTGATTGTATAATTTAAAATTTTACTTTCTGTATTTATAGCAAGGAGACTGGCTCAGCAGTATCTTTGATGCAGTAATGCTTCTGATCAAGGCAAATCTTACTTAAATAATTAGCTTTGGGAATAAAATTGATTTGTCTACCTCAGCCTAAAAATGTCAGCATTTTCAAAAGCTGTTGTAAATGTGCGAGGTGTCTTAACCAAAGCACAAGGCTGTTGTCTGAATAGGAAAGGTTAAGGGCAAATAAAACCAGTCCCAAATTTATGTGTCCTCTCTTGATGCTTACAAAACAGGACCCTACCTTCCAAAACAACACGCTGTCCGAAGGAAGACTAGGTGAGAAGCTGGTTTGCTACCATGGTAAGAGGGTCCATCCCACAGTGTCCACCCAAAGGCCATTCTCCACCATTGAGAACATCACCTGGACTTTCCCCTTCCTCTCTGCGGACAGAAGTCCCTTGGAGACATCCCACAAGACTACAACAGTGTCTCGGAACCACTATGCCAGCTTTGATGACTTGTGGCTGGAGAAGCAGCGGAAAAGGAAATTTAAAAAACAGGCCCATTTGGAGAGGGGGGTGCATGCTGGGACGCTGCCAAAGGACCTGGTCAAAGTAAGACACTCTCCAGCCATCTTTCTTTGTATCTGGCCTTGTACTTATTCCTACTCTCCAGCTGTGCTTGTCATTTTCTGCTGTCACCCTCCAGTCTCTCTTAAGCTGTATCTTGTCTCCGCCTGGCTCCTGACTGTCTGGAGTAGTGGCAAACAACTATGTGGTAATCTCACCATAGGATAACAGGTGTGTGTTTTGTGGTAGTTGTTTCCTGGTGGCTGTTTTGTGTTTGGTGTTTCATGCTGTCCTTTCCCTATTATGTGTCAAATTTCTCCTTGTGGATATGTGGTCATTGAGTACTGACTATATCTCCAGCCTGCTGTTAGATGCTATAGGGAATAGAAAGACATCGTCCCAATAATTAACAAGCTTATAGTCTAATTGTGGTGTCAAGAGAATACATAATGAAAATTAATATGAGCATTATATAATAACAGAAGACCACCAACATATATTCCTAGGGAGTACATAAGGGTCCAATATGTCGGAATGGGAAGAACAGCATCGAATAGTGGCTAGATTGTTGGATGTGGATTTGAACCCCACGTTAAACACTTTAGCTGTGTATTCTTGGACCTGTCACATAACTTCTTTGAGTCTCAGTTTTCTTCATCTGTAAAAGAGAGCAGGGCATTCAGTGATCTCTAAGGGCCCTTCTAGCTCTAAATATTTGATTCCATGATTTGTAGTGTTTGAATCCCAGCTCTGGTTTGTGACTTCAGGCAAATTGCTTAACCTTTGTGGGTCTCAGTTTCCTCATCTGTAATATAAGAGCAGTAGACTCAATGACCTTCAACCTTTAAATTGATGATCCTATGATTTTAAATGTTTGAATCCGATCTCTCCCAATTACTACCTTGTGATCTTGGGAAGGTTGCTTAACCTCTTTGGGTCTCAGTGACCTCATCTGGAAAATGAAAGGTTGAGCTAGTGTATCACCACGATATCTTCCAGCTCTTAATCTATAATCCCATGAATGGTACAGACACTAAGTCCTATGATTTTGTAGGAGGGGAGAGCAGTATAGGCTGGAATGATCAGGGATATAGATGCACTCAAGTTCTGAAGGCTTTGGATAGAGAGACAAGAGATGGGGAACACCTTTTGGGAAAGGCGGGAGAGCGTACATGTTGTGAACAGAGGGAAGGAGAGAGTGAATGTGGAGGTAAGTAGGAACAAAATGTATTTTGAGCCATAGTGAGTAATGTCTCTAGGAGCAGGTTGTGTGGGGAGTAATGGGAGAGAAGATTGGAAAGGCAAGTTGAAGCCAGATTGTGGCTTGTGGGGAAACTTGAATGTTGGGCTAAGAAAGGGGTGAAGCACACACACATACTTGTAGGTTTACTTTCTAATGGTGGCCATTGCAGGGAAGTGAATGCAATGATAATAAGTCACATTCATTTGCTAATTTAAGGACTATAAAACATTGCTCAAAACAAACTCTGATATGGGTAGCAAAAGCATGTTTATTTCCTATCTATGATTCTTTAATGTAAGATAACGTAGGATATTTTTCAGATAGAAATGACACCCAGAGATACTCATATGCAGCGTTCCTGTAATTTATAGTCTTAGAGAGTTACCTAAGACACCAAGGGGTTAGAATCTAACTAATCCCTTTAATAAAAGGATTTGTTATGTAAAACTTGGACTCAGTCAAAAGGCTGTACCCAGGGGCCTAGAAGGCCGCATTGAGGCCACAGGTTCCCTTCCTAGGTTAGATGATTGGCTCATATACTCTGTATGAGTCAAAGGCAAGACTTGAACCCAGATCATCTTCTTGCTAAGGATGGCCCTCTATTTATTATACCATATTGCTTCTGGTGAGTTTTTATTATATACATTTTGTAGTTAAAAAAATCCTGATATTCAAAAAAGTTTAGCGATTTACCCATGGTCACTATACTAGAAACCGTCAAAAAGGGCATTTGAACTGTGGCCTCCTGACTCTCAACTTCAAATCTCTTTCCATTAAGAAGAAATATTTTGACTTTTTCTACTCCTTCAAGGAAAGGCACATAATAAAAAATAAAAGCAGTGATTTAGAATTCATGCTAATCCCCTTTTTATGGGTCTAACATTCACTTGTGTACTATAGAATCAGACTCAGAGCCAATATTTGGAAAGTCTAAATATCCCCAGGAAACATAAGGTGATGAGGTTTGGGGACCTGGCTTTTACCAAGGCTATGAAACTTGCAGAAAATACATAGTCAGACTCAGTCTGTGGCTCAAATGTTATTATCTTTCCAATAAAAGTTTGCTCCTGTGTCTTGTGGTCTAGTCCCGGCTTTTTTTTACCCCCTGTGCTCAGATTGAGTTTCCAGAAACACTAAGGTTGTGCTTTTGAAGGTTACTATGGTGACAGGATGTTGCTCAGGTGTTTTAAAAGGTGCTAAATATGACCTACTTTGAAAGGCTCCAAATCAGGGTGGGAAAAAACGTCTATCACTTGTGTCATTTTTAAAAACTTAACAGTAATACTTCAAAGAGCTGTGATTTCATTGGCGCAGGTACTCAGTCCATCAACACAGGTTAACAACCCCTCAATATCCTAGGAGATGGGTTTTAGGGATTGTCCAGCCCCCAGATTCATCATTCGGTAGCCAATCAAGTGACAAGCTTCCCCGTGCTCAGTTTGTATGTCCTAGGATGACAAATGTATAGTCGGTTGCTGGGCAGATATTTGAAGCCTTCCCAGGGTGATAGGACCAGCCAGAGTTTGTACTCTGGTGGCATGACTTCCCAGAGTTACCTCTGTGCCACACTGAGAAATCAGAGGAAGGTTTTGGTGGAGGCATGTCTTGTCTTGTTTTTAAATTTAAAATCTTAAAAGAAAATTTGAAGAGAGAACTGCTGCAGGCTATCAGTGTGCCATGTAGGAACTATTTGACAGTTATTATATACTATTTGTTATAGGCCTGAGACTCCAGAGATGGTATCTACCCAAGGATGGGCCATCCTACTTTCTATGAATGGCTACATGATGGGCCCCTTGAAATTCTGCTTTAATACTCTCCTAGCCCATTCCTGAGCCTCCTTCTGTCTCTCTAGCACTTGTTCCTTTGAACTCTGCCCTTCCCAAGATGTTTATGCCTCGTACTGTCAGCCATGACAATCTTAATAATAGCTAATAATAATAATACCTAGCATGTATGTGGGGCAGCTAGTATATAGTGTCAGGCCTTCCTGATGAGTCTTCCTGAGTTCAAATCTGAGCGCAGATACTTAATAGGTGTTTCGCCCTGGGCAAGTCACTTAACCCTGTTTGCCTCAGTTTCCTCATCTGTAAAATGAGCTGGAGAAGGAAATGGCAAATCACCGCAGTATTTTTGCTAAGAAAATCCCAAATGAGGTCATGAAGAATCAGACACAACTGAAAAATCCCTGAACAACAACAAAAACATGCATATAACACTTTGAGGTTTACAGAACACATTATGCATATTATCTCCTTTTATTCTCACAACAACCCTGGGAGATAAGTGCTATTATTAAACTCATTTTACTGATGAGGAAACTGGAGACAGAGAAGTCCAATCGCTTGCCCAGGGTCGTACAATTAATTAGTATCTGCAGCAGGACTCTAACTGAGGTCTTCTTGACTCTAAGTCCAGCTCTCTATGTGTTACATCACCTAGTGTCATTGTGACTCTAGAGTCACCAAGCCCTGCCCTCTCAGAGTGATCCATACTTGAAAGCACAAATTCTTTTTTGTGTCATAAACCCCTTTGATAATCTGGCCAAGCTTATGGATGACTTCTGTGTGTGTGTGTGTGTGTGTGTGTGTGTGTGTGTATTTTAATAATAGAAAGAAAAGTTAAATTTCTGTTATAGGTTAGTAAAAATAAAGATGTAAACATTTTTCCATGTAAGTTCACAGCCCCCCTAAAATGTGTCCATGAACCTCTACAAGGAGTTCGTGGATCCTAGGTTAAGAAGCCCTACTTTTAAATGATCTCTCGCAGTTCTTGACCCACTCATCTTAAAACTCCTTTTCCCCATGTGACCATATGCCAAGAGCAAAGCAATCTGCTCAAAGTTACTTTCCAGTGGTCAGCCCATTCTACCTTATGAAAAGTCAATCCCAGTGAAACTGATAAAGTAAATTTTTTAAGCAGCTACTGTGCAGAAGGATGACTTCAGCTGATCTTCGGAGGAAAGCACCTAAAGTTTGACTGGATAACTAATAATACCGCTACACGTAGACATATACACATACAATATCCACTTACATATGCATATACATGCACACATACATACACATGTGTGTGCATATACACACAGACACACCCTCACGAGAGGAGCTTTCTTATGAAATTCCTTTAAGATATTGATGGGGCATTCAGGAATGAGTGGCAGCTGCCTAATAACCCAGTTGAATGCATGTCTAGTGGTGGAATTTAAGGACAGATATTTGAGGGGGGCCGATGGTACATAGAACTGAAAAAACAAACGTTAGAAAAGTTTTTTGATTTAATTTATTGATATAATTGATTTTGTTAGTTAAATTTATGATATAATAGTGATTTTATTTATTAGCACAATTCAATAAATGTAACTATTTCTTTTAAAATTATCAAAGGGGAAATATATGACTATAGGAAGGAGGCAGAAGGGGGACAAATAAGGAAAAAAGAGATCATCATTCATCTTATGTGAGGTAATGTGGAGCATTGGAAGGAGCCGTGGATTTTGAGCCAGAAGATCTAGGTTCCTATCACAGCTGTGCTGTACTGTGTGGCTTTGAGCATGTCAGTCAACCTTTCTGGGGCTCATTTTCTCTATCTGTAAATGAGGGGGTTGGATGAGGTTACATCTAAGATCTCTTGATTTAAGAGCCTATGATCTCTGCCTCCTCTGGTGAAGGACGTCCAAGGATTCTCAACTTTCAGTTTTAAAGGAAAAGAAAGGCCAAGTCATGATTCAGTAGAGGACGACATGGAGAAGAAGTGAAAACTATAGCCAGTTAGTAGGCCTGATTCTCTAGGAGTGGGTCAGTGACTGGCATTACTTTCCTAACCCTGCGAATGGATCCTTCATGTCAGGGTGTTGGGCATACATGAGCTGCATACTTTTTAAAAGAGGGGCATGATCATCTTTTGTAAACTCAAAAAATGTAACTGCTTTGGTAAGGAGGTAGACAAAGCTTCCTGGATGTCAGCAAGGCATTTGACAAAGCTCCTTATAGTATGACTCCTCTGAGAGAGGATAGAAAGAAGTGGGCTGGATGCTAATACAATTAAGAGGATCCTGAACTGGTTGAATGACTAGGCCTAAAGAATACTAATAAATGGACCAGTGTCAGGTTCCTGTAACTACAGGAAGAACCCCTTGGCCCTGTCCTGTTCAACATTTTCATCAATGATTTGGATAAAACCACAGAAGGTATATTTAGGGAATTTGTGGATAATGTATAACTAGGAGGGATAGCTAATATGTTGAACAAGAGAATCCAAATTTAAGAGGATCCCAGCAAGCTAGAATCATGGTCCAATACTCATTTCATATATATGTATATATATATATATATGTATATATATAATATATATGTATGTGTATATATATGTATGTGTGTATATGTATGTCTATATACGCACATATGCATATTTTAATGAGCATATATATTTTAATAGATGATGCAGTGGATAGTGTACTGCAACTAGAGTCAGGAAGACCTGCATTCAATTCTGGCCTCAGACACTTACTAGCTGTGTGACCCTAGGCAAGTTACTTCACCTCTGCTTGCCTCAGTTTCCTCATCTGTAAAATAGGGATAATAATAGCACCTACAACTCAGATGTTTTGACTGTAAAATGAAATAGTACTTGTAAAGTGCTTTGTACCTAAAAGTGCTATGTAAATGATAGCTATTATCGTTATTATATTTATATTCAAAAATTCAATTGAATGGGGATAGGATGAGTCTAAAACACCTGTCTTTTTTTTTCTTCCATGAGTGACTTAACAGCAATTTATGTTAAAAATAACGGGTGTTTTAGTTGGCCACGAGCTCGATATAAATCAAACGTGAGACATGGTAACTAATAATAACTTACATTTACATTGCATGTAATGCAAAGCACTTACAAAGTGCTCTGCTCTCCTTTAAACAATCCTGTCAGGTAGGTAGTACAAGCAATGTTTTCATCAGTTAGTTTACAGGAGAGGAAACTGATTTGAGTGGCTTCCCCACAGGTCACATAGCCAGTAAGTGGCAGAGCAGGTCCTCACACCCAGGTCTTTTGATTCTAACTCCATCACGCCATGCTGCTTTCCATGTAACCTTAGGCTGCACAAAGATAGCGTCCAGTTCAAGGAAAGTACTAATCCCACAAAACTCCGCACTGGTCACGGCATAGCATGTATTGAGCTGGACACTGAGGCACTAGAATATACGAAGAAAGGAATGACCAGGTCAGTCAGAGGATTGTAAACATATGCTATGATGAACACTTGGGGAATGAGGAAGAGGATCTTTAGAACATGATAGGTGTCTTCAAATATTTGGAGGACTGTCATATGGAAGTGGGGTTACACTTGTCCTGTGTCACTCCAGAAAGGCCAAAGTAAGACCAACTAATGAAAGCTATAGGGAGGCAGTTTTCAGCTAAATATAAGGGTCAACTATTATTAGAGCTGCTTAACTAAAAGGAGCGAGCCCTGGATCACTGAAAATATTCCAGAGGAGGCTGAATGACTGACCATCTGTCAAACATGGTATGGTGGGGGAGGAAGAGAAGTAGGAGGAGGGTGGATTTCTGCATTAGGTGGACAGTTGGATGTCTGAGGGTCTTTCTAACTGTAAGATTCTGTGATTCTAAAAGTCTATCCAAGCTAGGAAAGGAGTTGGTAGCCCCAGGAGCTAATCCTTGCATCATCGCCAGCTAACTATATGTTACATTGGACAAGGCACTCAGCCTTTCTGCATTCAGTTTCTTCATTTGTCAAATGACCTAATTTATTTCACTAAATTTTTATGGGGAATAAAATGAAAAAATGGACATGGAAGCCCTTAAAAATTAGAAGTGCTATACAAAGATAAGGAAGTATGATTTTTTTTATTCCCTCTCTCTGAAATGAAGAATAGAAGAAAACCCAGCCATGTCTAGTGATAAATTGAACAGAGAGTTTTAATTCCTCCTACTTGTGAGATCAATATAATTGTTAAAAAATGAATACTTCAAGAAATGGTTTCTATAGAAATGGAAATTATCCATTGTGTTCTTCATTAAGGCCTGAAAAATGTGGTCAGCATCCCACAATTTTATCTGGAGATTTGGGAGGGGGAGGGGGCCCTTACGGAGTTACTGCCATCAGCTTTCCATTTAAAAATTACCCGGGTAGAAATCACTTCACTTCAAGCTCTAAATTAACATGGAAATGTAGCTGATCAGCTCTTGATTACCGCCCTACCCCCACCCCCAATCCTACATGTTGATCATTCAAACCCATGTATAATCCAGAAATAATTTCTGCAGAATTTGCCTGTTCACATATCAATCAACTAGTATTTTATGGATACAAATTGTGTTCCTAGCCCTATGTAATCATCAGATAATAAAGATAATAATAACTATTATTTATAAGTTACTTTAAGCTTTGCAAATCACTTTACATATATTCTCATTTTCATCCTCACAGCAACCTTGTAAGATAGATACTATTATTATCCTCATTTTACAGAGGAGGAAACTGAGGCTAAGAAAGCTTAAGGGTCTCACAGCTAGTAAGTGTCTGAGGCAGGATTTGAACTCAGGTCTTCCTGATTCCAAGTCTAGTGTACAAACCACCTAGCTGTCTCAGGGAATATCTGAGCTAGAATGGACCTTAGCGGTCATCTAGTACAAGCTCTACAGTTTTACAGATGAAGAACCCTCTGAGACTTGGATAGGGTCACACAAGCAGCAAGTAGCAGAACCCAGAACCAAATCCAGGTTGCCTCCATATCCACTTTTTTCTACTCTATACCATTCTGATTGAGAGTTAGGTATGTATGGGGACAAAGGAAGACAGATTAAAAATGTGTCTGAAAAGGGGAGGGGGAGGAAAAAAGAAGTTATGGACACAAAAAAAGACCAATGTGCCATAAATCAAAGAGGATTCCCAAAGCCTCAGTCTGATGACAATAGAGGTCTTGGGGGAGGAAGAGAATGGCAACCACTGATAAAGTATTCCCCAGGTGGTTGAAAATTGTCTGGATGGCAGACCACTTTTGGTCTTCTCACAGGAATAGGAATCCCCAATAGGGGATGCGAGGAAAAGGGAAGACAAGGTCACTTCTCTAGCATCAAAGTGTCTAGTTGGGGAGACAAGAAGCAATTACAACAATTAAAGAACAAGACAGTATATAATAAAGTGCCAAGAGGCTTGGTACAAACAGCAAGAAAAAAGGAGACTACTTAATATGGTGTTAATTAGGCAGTATAGGCAAGAAATGCAAAACAGATTGGAGGACAGAAGAACCAGAGTGAACTAGAGTCATTAGGGAAATTTTCATGGAACTTGACTTGGGTCTCATAGGATTTGGAAAGGCAGAGAGAATGAGAAAGGGCATTTTAAGCAGGGGGGAATCAACTGAAAATTTAGACAGGGATGATTTTGTTTCTTTTCCATAGTCAACATTCAGATATGGTATAACTATAATTAGACAGTTTATTTTGTGGCTTATAGATAATCAGTCTCATGACTTTGCAGTCAGGTTAATTTGTTAAAAAAAAAAAAGCATTTTCTTAAATCCAAATTCTACTCATCCTTCAAAGTCAAGTTCAGCAAATTACCTTCCCATCAGATCATAGGACTTATACGTGAAATAGACCATTGAGGTCACGTAGCTCCATCTCTGCATTTTACTGAGTGAACTGAGAACCAAGAGAGCTAACAAACATACCTGAGGTCTCACAGATAGTAAGTTCAGGGACCGGGATTTGGATACAGGTCTTCTGATCCTAAATCTAACTCTCTGTTCAGCTGTTATAACATGGTGCCTCTTTTAGTTAACTTTCCAGGAACATTGCAACCTGCCTCCTCTGAACTCCATTTGTCTATAGGCTACTGTCCATATAAATTGACCTAATATTTGTCATACATTGCCTTGAATTGGTAGTTATATTTTCCTGTACCTATGTCTTATTTCCCCAGCTAGATGAAAAACCTGCCACTAGATCGTCCTCTGGTCTTATGCCTCCTGTAGCACCTAGCAAAGAGCCAGGCGTGGGGTAGACACTCAAATACTTGTTTGAAGTTGATTAAGGGAGGGCCTGGCCTTGCACGTTCTCAGAAGCTTTAGCAAACTGGAGGGAGGGCTGCTGTCTGGATAGACATGCAAGGTGAGACATATATTCCTGTGGTTATATTTGTGTGCTGAGCCTTTAGCAGTGAAAACAGTGCCCATACTCATTATGAATAAAGTCAGGGAAGTACCCTGCTGTCATGGAAATCACACTCACCCAGGAATCAGGAAACCTGAGTTTAGATCTTGGTCCTATCATAACAACAATAACATTTACATAGCACTTTCAGGTTTGCAAAGTGCTGTATTACACATCTCCACATTTTGATCCTCACAGCCACCCTATGAGATAGGTGCTATCATCATTATCCCCATTTTACAAATGTGGAAACTGAGGTACAGAATGATTAAGTGACTTGCCCAGTGTCTGACATCAGATTAAAACTTAGGTCTCCCTGATGCCAAATCTAGCTTGCTTATCCATTGCACCACTAAGCTGCCTCATTAACTTGCTGTTTGATCTTAAGGAAGTTATTTCCCATCTCTGGGACTCAGTTTCCCCTTCTGCAAAATGCAGCCTTTGGACTATACCTCCTTCCATCTCTAAAACCCTATGATTTAATGACCTCAATGGCTCCTTCCAGCCCTAAAATTCCACGGTTTTAGAGTTGAACAATTTAGCCCTGAAGGAAAAGAACCTAGACTAAAGTCAGAGCTTATGATAAATTCCTTACTTGTGAAGAATAGTACATCCTGCCCTTGTCACAGTCCTGTTCCATCTCTTTCCAGCTTTCTTTCTCCTTTTGTCTCCTCTGAACTCCTTTGCCCCAACAGAGCATCTAAGGCTTTACTTTCTTTTTAAAAAAATATTTTTCCTTTCCACGGTGGTACCTCAGCCCTGGTGGTGGTGAATAGAGGGAGAAATAACTTTGTCACCTTCCCAGAATCTACATGTGGATAAAAAAGACATTTTTATGTTGAACTGACATCAGTCCTCTGGTTTCATCTCCCACAACAGAATGGAAAAATTTCAAGGTTCCCAGTTAAGAATGGGCATGATATTTGTGCCAACAAGGCCAGAATCTGTCATTAATCAGGAAGACCAAATTTGCACTCAATACCTTCCCAGGTCTCTTACCCCCTTTTCTCTCAAGGACACTTCTGTTCTCATGCTAACACCCCTGGCTACTTAGAGATCCTAAATGAGAATGCCTCCACCCTGGCCTGAATTTCCTGTGTAGCTTGGAGTAGATTCGCTATGTCTTTTAAGACCCTGTTTATAGTTAATCCTTTGGGAAAGTAATGACATATGATTATGGGTTAATGTACTACTCTTCCCACAATATAAAATGTATTTTCATCATTCGCATTTAAATATGAATATTAGCAATTGCTTGCATTTATATACTGAGCACCTTCATCAGAACAAGCCTATATGAGAGTTTATACAAATTTGGTTATTCCCATTTTACAGTTTATCATTATTTTAAAAGCCAGGAGACTGCTTGCTATAACCTTTAGGAATGAAGCTCTACTGTTGGGAATTCAAATACTGTGATAAACCAGTGGGGAAGAAAAATATGCTTAATAGAATAATTATAAAGATATATGTGAGAAGTGGCATGGTTCTAATGGCTAGAGAGAGGCTAGCTTAGAGTCACAAAGGTGTAGTGTATACAGCACTGGACTTGGGGTTAGGAAGATGGATGTTCCAATTTTGCCTTAGAGTCTTACTAGCTATGTGGGTCTATCTGGGCCTCAGTTTCGTCATCTGTGAAATGAGGGCATTGGGTTAGATGGCCCCTAAAATCCCTTTCAACTCTAAATCAATTATATAACCTGGATTCAATTGACTCAGAGTGGGGAAGACCTGGGTTCAAGAGTGACCATACAAGAAGTCACTTGACTTCTGCGGGTCCTCAGACAATTCTCTTAAACCAAGTTGCGAAATGAATTGCTAATTTGTACTGGTAGCAGAGTTTCTACACTGAGTTTCTCCACATTCTGCACTATCTAGTAGAGCTAAATATTGGACCAGCTCCATTGAGTTAGATTTCCATACTGCAGTATAATGAACTGAGGCAAGGATTGGGGGGGAGGGAGGAGAGAGGAGGAAGGGCAAAGTTAGGACAGAGATGCTGCTATCTCACTATGCTAGACTGGATATTGACCTTCTTTCACAGGCTCTGGCTATATTTTATTCAGATCCACCCATGAAGCAACTCAATAAGTATTAGCTGATGATTTTTTTAAATCCCTAGACGTAATAATTTATGAAATAGGAATTTAACACTGAAATGTCTTGGTGAGGTTTTGTTTATTTTTAATTTTTTGTTTCAGCAGCATAGAGCTGCTGCAAATGAAACACATCTTTATGAGAGGGGCCAGGGAAAGGCACTAGATCTGTGATTTCACTGGTTTAGGGAATTCCCAGGTGAGGAAATTCCCTCTACCAATTCAAGTCAGCACCTTCTCTGCAATTCTTAGTCTTAGAGATGCCTAAAAAACATTGCCTTGCTCAGGGTCACCCAGCCAGCACATGTCAGAGGCTGGATGAACATCAGCCAGCCAAAACTTTCTGGTGTCAAGGCCGGCCAGGCTGCCTTTATGTCCTTAAGAAAAAAGTAAACAGAAAAATTGGGGCTCCATGAAACTTATGAGGATTGTAGAATCAATCCTACTAGTCCCTTCAGAAGTAGAGAACTCTGCCAATGGAACCAGCAGGACTGGACCAATGAAAAATTGTGAAGGCACCAAAGTTGGGGTTTTTGGGGACGGGGAGAGAAGGGAGGCCTACCTTTGTCTCCTTAGCCCCTCATCCCAACCCAGGCACCCCAGGTCCTCATGTTGCCTGAATTGTTTTGGTCAGGGAGGAACAGACTTAAAATGGGATCCCTCCAAGGAGTATATGCATTAAAAAATAAGAGAGCTTAACTCTAAGAAAGCATCATTAAAGGTAAAATATGAGGCACCGTGACAGACAGTGGGTGATGTTTTTGTTTTGTTTGTTTTGGCAGGGAGCCCTTTCCCACATCCTTCATGTCCTACCACATCAATAGCCATTCTACCTGGGGTGGACAAGATATGAGGGGAGAAGGGAGGGGGCAAAAGAGAAATCGATGGCAAGAAAATAAATCTTAGTCCACTTTCCTCTCCATCTTCAGGCTCGCATGAAGATGTCCCTTACTTCCCCTGTGCCTTTAGACATTCTTGCTCTGAAGATACAGCCATTCTCCCAGAGTGCACCAACCTGTTTGGACCACAAGTGCTGGAGTGAGCACAACCCATTCTCTAGTAAGTACATAATTTCCTTTTCACTTTGGTGACACCTACTTCCTTTTAGCAGGGAAGGCTGGCAGGGGTCTATTTTTTGTTGGGGCCTACAGACTGTTTTGTTGGTTTGTTTCACAGAAGGATGTGATGGTGATCCATTCCTACTCTTGGCAGAGAGGGACTTAGCGGTTATCAAGAAAAAGGATTAGTATCAAATTCCATTATAACAAATGCTATCACAGAAGAAGTCTCTGTATAACCAAACACATCTTTCAGGCAGGATTGCACAATGGAAATTTTATTTTAAGCTCTATTTAATAACAGACATTTCTGGCTCAGCCAAATAGCATAGTGAGGTCTTCGGAGTGTGTTATAATTGGGATTCAACTGGTATTAAAAAAAACTATTTCATAGAAATTCTTCTTTCACATTTTACATGCTGACGGATGAAATTGAGAATTCTTCCATTTGCAAAGCATTGGCTTCTTAGCTATGTATGGCCACAGCAGGTTTGGACTTGGTTTTTGCTTGGTCTAGTTAAGTCAGAAGGATTTAAATTTTAGCTCAGAGAGATAAGAAACTAAGAATATTTGGGAAAGATTGTAAGCTGAGGATCGCAAATTGGACTTTCTAAGTTGGAGGCAGTTTTCTACCAGAAGGAAGGGATAAGGTATATGCCCACCTACGTGCAATATTCCATTAGGAAAGCAGGGTGGGGAGCATTTTGTGGGTACTTTTCATGGAGGCAAATAACCAGGAAATCTACAAAATACTTGGCAGCCAGGGTCAGTCCACAAATTATGTGGAAGCTTGAGTCTCAGCCTCTCCCCTGGTGGAGAGAATTTATTGGAGACAGCTGAGGCTGTGGGGAGGAAGAAGTTATCATAGATTGACCAAAAGAGAGAGAGGAAGTCAAAGTTCAGGCTCTTCTCTTTCTGAGCCAGCTTTTGCCAAACACTGGCTTTGGTGTGAGACTGGGATAGTGCTGGAAGAAGAGTGAGGGCTGCCTTGCTTCCACACCATGCATGTTGGTGTGCCTCTTGTTCCCTTCAGCTGCCATCCCCATTTGGCCTTCTAAGACTGAAAAGCAGTGGGTTATCCCTTTCCCCTCTCACCCACCATTCACTCCTATGCCCATCCTATGAAGGACCAGGAGCTATTTGCCACTCGAGTGGTGTGAGACGGATGATCTTCCCAGCTCTGCCCCTAAGACCAACAGTTGGGGGGGGGGGAGGTCACATTGCTCAAATTTACAAACTTGACCTCTGGATCAATCTCAGCATTCTTCCCTTTCCCAGGAACAATGGGAATGAAATGCCACAGCTGGGCAATAACAAAAGTCCCCTTCCTTAGAGAACAGAGACCTCCTCTCAGGCTAAATCCCATCTCTCTCCTCCCCCTTCCCCCACTCAACATGCTACATGCATTGGTCCCATGAGTCTTTGCTTGTGAGGTCGCTGCCTTCAAGAGTGAGAGCTGATAGCTGTGTTTATTCACTGAGTCATAATAGTCACAGGAATTAATCCTTCCTTAAAGCAACGTCCCTCAAATATTAAACTCTATAGATGGTGTCTATAAATCCACCTCTTTTTTAATTCTCCCTTATCTTACCATCTTCCTCAAACCCAGCTGTCCCTTCCCAAGGCCAACCTTCAGCAGAAGGTTGACACTGGTCAAGTTTATCCTTGTGAAGGATACGCCTTGTAAATTGGAGCATCTTCTAAATGACCAGTGTGAGCCCTTTTGAATATTATTTACCATGTATACAGTTTAAGAACATGTGGTGCTCAAACTTATATATTTATCTGCTCTTGCAGGTTTGTAGCCTTAATCTCAAATTTGGAGACTGTCAATATTTTTTCCCCAGCAGTAAAGGAGCCATATTTTTATGCTGCATTGTCCAGTTGGTTTTATTCTGTTTTCCCAAATATAGCTGGGCTCTTAAACTAATACTCGGCAGTAATCAATAGAAGATTTTTGACAACTTTTTGAGGTATTTAAGGCAAATGAATATTTTCTAATAGGAGCACTTTATTAACTCAAATATATAGAAGAGTAACCAACTATCTAAGAAAAATAGGAGAGGAGACTATTCAAAATAAAGTTTAGAATCTTGTGTGCTAGAATTTGGAATACTCTATTAACATGCTCTTCTTGCTTGCCTCATTTAAAGTTTAATACTCAAACTCAAATAAAGTTTTTAAAAACTCAAATAAAGTTTCATACTCAAATAGACCTTTTATTTCAGTTATAATGCAGATAAGTTGGGATTTTTTGCATGTTTGAGTAAAAAAAGGAGAAAAGCCTAAAGATTGGTATTCCTTGTTAAGCTGGGAAGAAAAGATAGCTTTCCTTTTCCCTCTTATTCCATCTGTTCCTTTTTTCTATTTAACTCTTCTTTCCCTATTCTTCACCCTTCTTTCCTTTTCTTTTAAACAGAAACACAGCCCTTATGCATAAGTCATGTATCTGTTAGCTACAACAACTGGAACACAGATGAAATGAAGAAGACAAAAAAGTGTCTGGTCATTTAAAATAAGTGTCCAAAGTTAAGGCTCTAAGTTATGTGTGCCCTCACTCAAAACCACCCACTCTTACTATGCATACAATTAATAACCTATCTGGCACTTATATAGGGCTTAGCAAGCTTTACAAATATGTCATTTTGTCCTTTCAACAAACCCAGGAGTTAGGTGGTGTTATCCTCATTTTATAGGTAGTAAACTGAGGTAGACAGAAGTTAAATGACTTGCCCAGAGTCACTCAGGTATTAAGTATCTGAGGCTGGTTTTGAACTCATATCTTCCTGACAACAGGTCCAGCGTTGTATCTATTTACCATCTAGCTGTGATCTAATAGGCCCGAATATTTGATTCTTATGTTCACATATGAGAGGCAGCAACCTAGATGGATGGAGCTTGCTAGTGACAGATACCAAGAAAGAAAGGGGAGACATAATGGCTGACAAGGAAGGAGGAGACAGAAAAACTATTAAAAAGCAGGCATAAGCACAGTAGCCTAGTGTCATTTAGTCCCAGGGCAAATAGCTCCTTCACACTTCAATACTCACCTGAGAGTACCACATGGTACAATAAATACTTATAATAATGATTCTGAGTCATCAACAAAAGTTAAATCATCTGTCAACTATCAGTCACCAAGCATTTATTAAGTACCTACTATGTGCCAAGTACTGTACCGAGCACTGGGAACATCCATAGAAGAATGAAACAATTTCCACTCTCAAGGATCTTACTTGTAATGAGGGAAGCCATCTATCTAATCTATGTAAATATACACACATATATACTATATGACAAATATTTTATATTCTTTAATAATATCTAGCATTTATATTATACTTTAAAGTTTACAAAGCACTTTACAGTTAAGCTTTACAAAGCACTTTACAATTATTATCTCATTTGATCTTCATAACAATTCTGGGAAGTAGGTACTATTATTTTCCCCTTTTTACAGGTGAGGAAACCAAAGCAAACAGAGGTTAAGTTATTTGTCCAGAGTCACACAACTAATGTGTGAGGCTGGATTTGAATTCAGGTCTTCCTGACTCTATCTCTATCATTCTTTCATTGTACTACCTACCTGTATCTGTATCTATATCCATACACATATATACATGCATATAAATGCATATGTATATATTACATATTTATATACACATGTCATTTATATACATGTAAGGAATAAAATATAAATAAATAGAAGGCATTAAATAGAGGGTAGTTGGGAGGAAGGCATTAGTAGTTAGAGAGATCAGGAAAGATGTAGAGATCTACATCTACTTCATGTAGAGTGTAGCATTTGAGGGGGGTGGAGCCAAGATGGCAGCTGGAAAGCAGGGACTTGCGTGAGCTACCCCCCAGGTCCCTCTGGGGGGTATAAAAATGCCTATAAAAATGGCTCTGAACAAGCTCTAGAACTGCAGAACCCACAAAATAGCAGAGGGAAGCAGGGCTCTAGCCCAGGACACCCTGGATGATCACTGGGTAAGGTCTATCATGCGAAAGTGGGAGTAGAGTGGAGCAGAGCCCAGCGTGAGCCATGCCTGGACCAACCAGACCAGGAGCCCAGTGGAACAGGCCCTACCATCCTGAATCAGTGAGCTGTGGCAATTACCAGACTTCTCAATCCACAAACACCAAAGACAACAGAGAAGAACTGCAGAACCCACGAAATAGCAGAGGGAAGCAGGGCTCCAGTCCAGGACAGTCTGGATGGTCGCTGGTAAAGTCTATTGCGCACGGAGCTGGGAGCAGAGTGGAGCAGAGCCCAGAGTGGGTGTCGGCAGAACCAACCAGACCGAGAGCTGGGCGGAACAGGCCCTAACTCCCTGAATCAGTGAGCTGTGGTAGTTACCAGACTTCTAACCCACAAACACCAAAGACCACAGAGAAGTTAGTGGGAAAAACTGCGGGAGACAGAGTGAAAGGAGTTTGCAGTTTGGCAGCAGAGGTGGTGCAGCTACAGAACTACAGCAGCAGTTGCTTCTGGCCCCGGCCCACCTGGTGGGAGGAATTAAGTGGCTGATCAGAGCAGGAGTGCAGAGCCTGCTTAAGATCTGAGTCCAGTCCGGGTTGGCGGTTCTTGGGGGAGGAGGGGCGCTGGTGTGGCAGAGCTGGCTGTATAGAAATAGCTCTGAAAACAACAGTACATCCCCTCAAGCTTAGAACAAAGTACTCTCTATTCTACAAGCAGTCATACCCCAACGAAAAACCCAAGGGTCAAGTAGTTGGCTGGGAGCATGGCCAGGCAGCGAAAATGGACTCAGACTCAGACTTTGGAATCTTTCTTTGGTGACAAAGAAGACCAAAACATACAGCCAGAAGAAGTCAACAAAGTCAAAGAACCTACATCAAAAGCCTCCAAGAAAAACATGAACTGGTCTCAGGCCATGGAAGAGCTCAAAATGGATTTGGAAAAGCAAGTTAGAGAAGTAGAGGAAAAATTGGGAAGAGAAATGAGAATGATACAAGAAAACCATGAAAAACAAGTCGATGACTTGCTAAAGGAGACCCAAAAAATACCAAAGAAAACAACACCTTAAAAAATAAACTAACTCAAATGGCAAAAGAGCTCCAAAAAGCCAATGAGGAGAAGAATGCATTGAAAGGCAGAATTAGCCAAATGGAAAAGGAGGTCCAAAAGACCACTGAAGAAAATACTACCTTAAAAATTAGATTGGAGCAAGTAGAAGCTAGTGACTTTATGAGAAATCAAGATATTATAAAACAGACCCAAAGGAATGAAAAAGTGGAAGACAATGTGAAATATCTCATTTGAAAAGTCACTGACCTGGAAAACAGATCCAGGAGAGATAATTTAAAAATTATTGGACTACCTGAAAGCCATGATCAAAAAAAGAGCCTAGATATCATCTTTCAAGAAATTATCAAGGAGAACTGCCCTGATATTCTACAGCCAGAGGGTAAAATAGAAATTGAAAGAATCCACAGATCACCTCCTCAAAAAGATCCCAAAAAGAAAACTCCTAGGAATATTGCTGCCAAATTCCAGTGCTCCCAGATCAAGGAGAAAATACTGCAAGCAGCCAGAAAGAAACAATTTTAGTATTGTGGAAACATAATCAGAATAATACAAGATCTAGCAGCTTCTACATTAAGGGATCAAAGGGCTTGGAATATGATATCCTGGAGGTCAATGGAGCTAGGATTAAAACCAAGAATCATCTACCCAGCAAAAATTGAGTATCATGCTCCAAGGCAAAATATGGATTTTCAATAAAATAGAGGACTTTCAAGCTTCCTCAGTGAAAAGACCAGAGCTGAATAGAAAATTTGACTTTCAAACACAAGAATCAAGAGAAGCATGAAAAGGTAAACAAGAAAGAGAAATCATAAGGGAGTTACTAAAGTTGAACTGTTTTGTTTACATTCCTACATGGAAAGATGATGTGTATGATTCATGAGACCTCAGTATTAGGGTAGCTGAAGGGAATATACATACATACATACATACATACATATATGTGTATATATGTGTGTGTGTGTATATATAGAGACAGAGGGCACAGGGTGAGTTCAATATGAAGGGATGATATCTAAAAAAATCAAAGGGATGAGAGAGGAATATATTGAGAGAGGGAGAAAGGTAGAGATAGAATGGGATAAATTATCTTGCATAAAAGTAGCAAGAAAAAGCAGTTCTGTAGGAAGGGAAGAGGGGGCAGGTGAGGGGGAATGAGTGAATCTTACTCTCATCGGATTTGACCTGAGGAGGAAATAACATACGCACTCAATTGGGTATCTTACCCCACAAGAAAGAAGGAGGAAGAAGATACAAAAGGGGGGATGATAGAAGGGAGGGCAGATAGGGGGAGGAGGTAATCAAAAACAAACACTTTCGAAAAGGGACCGGGTCAAGGGAGAAAAATGAGTAAAGGGGGATAGGATAGGAAGGAGCAAAATATAGTTAGTCTTTCACAACATGAGTATTGTGGAAGGGTTTTACATAATGATACACATGTGGCCTATGTTGAATTGCTTGCCTTCTTAGGGAGGGTGGGCGGGGAGGGAAGAAGCGAGAGAATTTGGAACTCAAAGTTTTAAAAACAGATGTTCAAAAAAAAGTTTTTGCATGCAACTAGGAAATAAAGTATACAGGCAATGGGGCATAGAAATTTATCTTGCCCTACAAGAAAGTAAGGGAAGAGGGGATGGGAGGGGAGTGGGATGACAGAAGGGAGGGCTGACTGGGGAATGGGGCAACCAGAGTATATGCCATCTTGGAATGGGGGGAGGGTAGAAATGGGGAGAAAATTTGTAATTCAAACTCTAATGAAAATCAGTGCTGAAAACTAAATATATTAAATAAATTTTAAAAAAAGAATGTAGCATTTGAGCCATATCTTAAAATGATAGTCAAACTATTCTGTTAAGGAAGGCAAAGAAAGTATATTTTGAAATATTTCTATTCAAAATAATTAAATAAATGTTTTGGAGCATGAAATAGTAAACTTCAGTCTTCTAGAAATGTCATATTCATATGGATTCCTTCCCCAGTTTTGTTAGATACAGTAAGTGTTGCCTTATGCTACTTTAACGTGGTGCTAAAATAAGTATAGATAGCATCATCCATTTCTCAGGGTGATACTCACCTTCGGTGTCAAGTAGTGGATAGATGTCTGGCCTTAGATTCAGGAAGGCCTGGATTCAAATCTTGTTTCTGACACATACTAGTTATGTGATCATAACTTCTCAGGACCCTAGGTAAGTCTTGGACTACAAGATATTGGCCATGTTGCAAATCTGAATTTTTGAAGAGAGTTTCCTCACCAGAAGGAAGGAAGGAAGGAAGGAAAGAAGGGATAGAAAGATGGAGGAAGGGAGGGAGGAAGGAAGGAACAAAGGAAGGAAGGAAAGAAGGAAAGATGAGAAAAGAAAAGAGTATTAGAGCTGAAAGTAACCTTAGAGATCATTTCATCTAATCCTCTCATTTTGTAGGTGAGAAATTGAAACCTAGAGCTGCTTAAGTAGAAAGGTCTTAACTAAGGTCATATAAGCAGAACTCATAATTCTGTATCTCAAAATTATCCAGAGTTGTAAAGAGGTTGCAGATCAGTTATTGAGAAAATGTTATCCCTTCCTCTTGGGGTATAATGAAGGAAGAGATCTGGGGGCTTTGTGCCATCTGATTCTGACTGCAGCTCTGGTACTAAGGAAATGTGCCTGTTGGGGGAGCTCTGAAGTCCCAAGTAATGCTACCTTGTTACAACTGAAAATAGTATCTCAGAACCAAAGGTGGCTGGAAATTCCTAATTTTAGTGTAGCATGGAGTTAAGGCACTCAGGCCTACCTCACTGAAAACAGCCTTGAGAGAGTTCGGCTCCTGATTCTCCAGATGTATATGACTGAGGAACTAAATGTAAGCTATTTGCTTTACCAAAGATTCATAAGATTTCTTTAAGCAGAAAGCTGCCTCAGAGCATATTGCTGATAGGATTCAGTTTACAGGATTTTTTTTACGTGCAACTATTTGGGAATCACATAAAATGAAGGAACACAAAAATAAACCTGCCATATCTTCTATAGGTCAGGTTTAAAAATATTTAAAGACAAGTATTATGCTCCTCTTCAGTCTTCCCTCTATGTTTTTGACTGTGGTATCACCCTCTCTTCCCGGATACCCTTTCTTCTCTAAGTTTTTATGATGTAGCTTTCTCCTGGTTCTCCTCCTGTCTGACCATTCCTACATTGCTTTTGCTCACTGATCATACATATCATAGAGCCTAACTATAGGTGTTCCCCAGGGGTCTGTCCTGGGCCCTCTTCTCTCTCAATACTCCCCCTCTTGGTGACCTCATCAGATCCCATGGCTTTGATTCTCATTTCTATACTGATGATCCAAAGATTTATATAGTCCCCTCTCCCCACCTTGGCTGTCCAATGAGTGTCAATCCTACATCAGTTATTGTTGATTGGATGTTCTAAAGACATTTTAAAGTGAATGTGTTCAAAACTGAACTCTTTCTCCCCAAAACTTTTCCCTTTCCCAAACTTCCCAATTTCTGTTGACAGCCCCATCATACCTCCAATATCCTTGCTTCATAATCATTAACTCCTCATTCTCATCCTTCCTATACAATCAGGGTCAACACCAGCCCTTTCTCCTCTACAACATTTTTTCATCTGAACTCTTCCTTTGCTCATGGGGCTACCACATTCGTTCAGGGCCTTAAGACTTCTTTCTCAGATTATTGCATCTAACTCCTTATTAGTCTTCCTGTCTCAAGTGTCTCCTCATTCCAGTCCATTCTATTCACTGCCACTGCTGCCAAAGTGATTTTCCTCAATTGCCTATCTGACCTTCCCACTCCCCTCCTCAGTAAACTTCAGTGGTCCCCCATTGCCATTAGGATCAAATATAGACTCCTCTGTTTAGCTTTTAAAGCCTTTCACAGTCTGGCCCCAACATATTTTTCCAGCCTTCCTGGATATCACTCCCCCTTCTGACTCTATGATCTAATCAAACTGGCCTGCCTTCTGTTCCTCACACACACATACATCCCTCCATCTCCTTTCTCTGTGCCTTCATAAGATTTCTTTCCTAGTGCCTGGACTGTACCATCCCCCACCTCTGCCCCATAAAATCCTTCTCTGCCTTCAAGTCATAGTTCAAGCTCTACTTTCTACAGGAAACTTTCAATTCCCCCAAACTACTAATATCCTCCCTCCTTAATTGCCTGCAATTTAACTTTTTTGTATAACTTTGTATTCTCTTTATATTTATTTTATATATACTTATATACCTACTTCTCATCTTCCCTTGATCCCTTGATCATGAAACTCCTTTGGAGGAGCAATAGTCTCATTCTTTGTATGCACAGAGCCTCGAACAGTGCCTGACCATAGTAGGTGCTTAATAAATCTCTCTCTCTCTCTCTCTCTCTCTCTCTCTCTCTGTATATATGTGTATATATATATATATATATATATACATACACATACATTATATACATACATACACACACATATATGTCTCCCAAAAGAGCCTTCAAAGTGCCACAAGTTACACTGTTAGAATTCCTCCTTTGGATTAAGGCAAATATGCTAAAAGAAGACAGACTATTAGAAAGGGGTAAAACTTTTAGCTTCTATTAATCAGTGAATCCACAAGTATTTATTAAATGCTTACTGTATGCTAGGCACTGTGCTAAGCGCTTGGAATACCAAAAAAGGCAAAAAGACAATCCTTCTCAAGGAGCTCAGATTCTATTGGAAAGATAACATGCAAAAGAAGTGTACATATAAGAGATAAATAGTTTAAATTGAAGCTAGTTGGATACATTAATATAAATCAGCTTATTAAGAAACCTGAGGAATTGATTTTGATGGGAAAAGGAGGTCACAAAGGTCTAAGAGTATGGGAACAGACTAGGATGACAGAACTAAGCAGAAAATGCTGGTACCAGCTGTGAGGGTGGCACAACACAGAGGGCACTGGCTTTCTGTGTGTTTACAAATAGGGTAAAGGGTAGAGCTACAGAACAGAGCAGATGGTGAGTAGGTCACCAAAAGAGAAAGTGAGAGGTGGGGCAAGCCTGCTGACTTCAAAATTAAGACACTCTCGTTTAATTAATGTGCCCTAAGTTTTGAGGCCAGCCTGAGAAAGGGATAAAGTACTAATTTCTTTGCTTTTTTGCCCTTAAGCTACCTGGATGTGTTCTAGGAACTCAGGGGTAGAGTGGGAAAGGACTGATCCTTATAGCTGGGATCCTTAAAAAGATTTGGGAAACATCAGCATAGAGATGATAATTTAAATCCATAGGAGCTGATGAGACCAGCAAGTGAAACTTGGTTCAGGTTAAAGTCTTAGGGACAGTTGTGGTTAGTGGACAGGATCTGGATGCAGATCCACAAAGGCTAAGCAGGAAAGGGCAGTGTCATGAAAACCTAGAGAGAAGAGAATATCAAGGACATGACGGTGGTCAACAGTATCAAAGGCTATAGAGAGCTCAAGCAGGATGAGGATGCCTATGTCTTTGGAAATCTTAGGATCCAGTGGGGGAGACAAAACTAGCATCCATGGAAACAGCTAACAGTATAAGAAAATATATGTTCCAGGACTAGACTGGTTTATACTCTTTTAAGTGCTACAGGAGTTCAGAGTGGTTCTTCTATTTTCTAAGAACCTCTCTAATCTTCAGGGATGACCCTGCCTGGCTCCTGTCTGGACTAGCTTGGGAAGGTGTGGCCAGATGTCAGACATTCTCCAAATAGTCCTCTATGTAACCTCCCTATAACTCGAGAAAAGTGATGAACCAGGAGCTTCAAAGGCAGGACGTCAGCTATGTTCTGATTTAGTTTTCTGTCTGAAGGGGACTTTCAGGGTTTTATCTGGGCCATCATTCTCCAGACCTGAACCCACATCATTCCAAACAAGTAACTGTCTACCCCTCTTTATTGCTCAAGATCTCCAAAGGAAGTAACTCCACAACCTCCCTTGTCACCACATCAGAATTTCTCCTTGCCTTACAGGCAAGGAAGGCCTTTCTAGGGTCTAATCTAAATCCCTGCTGCTACAGTTTAAATTCATTCCCTTTTGTCCTGTTAATGGAAACAGGAAATAACTTCTCAGAGTCCATTAACACCAAATCACAAATATCTCTGGGGTAGAAAGGAGCTGTGGAAATTGAAGGTATTAATCACATATATAGTTATATATACATATGTATATATTTATTTGGGAGAATTAGTTATTGAGACTCAATGTGTCTAGCTTCTCTCTAGAAGATGAGAGGGAAGTATATTAGTTAAGAGGCAGCATAGCATAACTGACAGATATAGTAGACCCAGCATTATGAAGACCTGGTTTGGTTCTGCCTCTGACAAATATTAGCTTTGTGACCATGACCACATCACCAATCTCAGTTCCTGAGGAGCTTCAGAGGGAGTTTCCGTATTGGGAGATGCACCATACCAATGAAATCCTAGGTCCAGACCAAATAGATGCATGTATACATAATTTATTTTACTCCTTAATTTGGAAATTGTAAATAATTCAAGCAGGGCTGGGTTAATTTTCCTTTGCACTAGAGATGAAGAATGGGTTTATGAGTAATGGTGGTCAGCAGCAAGGGGTGTTCAAGTTATTTAATGTAAGCTGTTTTCAGCACATTAGCACCATGAGCTTGTAGACGAACAATGTACCAATTAACAATAAACATTCTGTTTATTAAAGCAGGTCTAACATGAGCGATTCTTGGAACTACTCAGTAAAGTTAATCACAGTTACTGTGCATACTTCAAAGGGAAAAACTTAATTAAAAACACTACAATTCGGAATTCTCAAACTTAGCCTGACTTCCCCTCCTCCCAGAATCATCCCTTTACAAAAGTAAATCTGAATTAATACAGTCTGTCTGTGCTCTAAGATTGGCTAAGTCTATCTGGGAGCTTCAGGAACTCACTCAGATGTTCACATTGCCTGTAGTATTATTAGTGCTTTAACTGCTATACACTACTTGTTTTTGTGAAAGTCACCAGAAACGTGAACTGATCATAGTAAACATCAAATGTTGTGAGGAGGTCTCTAGAAGCAGTGTGCTGTAACATAGTGGTGTCAAACTGAAATAGAAACTGGGTCATCAAATGTCTGTAGGTATATATTGACTTAGAAAACCACATATTAACATTATCTATTTTCAATTGTATTTTAATGTATTTTGTTAAATATTTCTCAATTATGTTTTAATCCGGTTAGGGCTCACTCAAGAATGGCCCGCTGATGGTGTGTTTAATACCTCTGGTGTATCAGATCAGGTGCTGGACTTGAGTTAGGAAAAACTGGATCCTAATCTGACCTTAACAGCATGAACCTTAGAGTTAACTCCTTTGATCTCCCTAAGTCTCAGTTTCCTCATCTATAAAGTGGGGATGATAATAAAAGCACTTTACAGTGTTGTAAGGCTCAAATCAGATAATTTATCGAAAGGGCTTTGCAAGCCTTAAATTGCTACAATGCCAACTTTTATTAATATTGTTAAGACTGAACTGGCACACAGTGTCATGGAAGAATTTTGAATCCTTGGCTCTTCCTGGCCCATATGATTGCATTTCCAATTGCTTTAATTACCCATAAGAAGAGCTTAAGAAGACTTGGAGTAGTGAGTGAGTGGGACAAGAAAGGGATGAGTAGAAAAGGAAACCTGATTTGCCAGAAACTAGCTCCTTTTAAAAAACTTAGTACAGAAATTTGTCCGGCACTCATAGCATTCCATTCGTGGCAGAACTGAGACTCCAGCACCGTGTGGCATAATGGAAGGAACAGTGGACTGGGAAAACAAAGATCCAGGTTCTGCTTTTGGTTCTGCCACTAAGCTTTGTCACTTGGGGAAATTCAATTAACCTCTCTGGGCCTCAGTCTTCTCATCTGCCAAAATAATTACAAGATTTTTAGGGTCTCTACCAGCCCTAACATTGGATCTCCCTATGGTTTTCTGACTTCTGGCACAGTGCTAGAAGGATTTCCACTATTTTACATGGCCTTTAACAAGTCACTTCATTCTATTCCCAAGGCTTTAACCAAAGCTCCACTACCTTCCTACTTTTTTTTTCCATTTCCTTGACATTTTTTATTTTACTATTTTTATTTCTTTCATTCTGCAAATATTTGAGTGCCTCCTTGAGGTCAGGAGTGCAGTGGAGAAACAAAGATGTCTAAGACTTGGCCCCTGCCCTTGAGGGGCTTCCTAGTCTAGTTGGGGAGATAAGACAGTAGGAGTATAAATAACTACAAGACAAGGCTGTATATGCTAATTGCCAGTTGCCTAGTAGCATTCTCAGTCTTTGCTGTGTTCCTTAGTACTTGTCAGTGGGTTGTACCAAGAATGTTCTGTGGTCATTTGGTATGTTTATGTATTCTGTCTCTCCAAGAGGGCCTTCCTTCCCTCTCTAAGGAGGCAGAGGGCATCTGTATTTCTTACTACCCCCACCCTCCTCCTATACAGCCTTATCTAGGGCTTTGCAAATACTGGACCCTAAAGGGAGTGCTATTGCTTGCTTGACTGACTGCCTGGAACGATGAAACTCTCAATACCCTGTCGGTCAGTGTTGCCAGATTTGGGTTTTAAATCACTGCCTGGTGTGGGCGCCGGGTGTAGCCTAGTGTAGGACTGCAGCGACATTGCTTTCAGGATTGAGACGTCTGACTAATGCGTACAGGCTCTCTTCCGCAGTAGATCTTTGAGTGCTAGCGACTTCTAGCAAATAACAGTCCCGACGTTAGGTCCCCCCTGGGCCACAGTGACCCCGGAGGACTTGGGGATAGCGTCTGGTCACCGAAAGAGCACGGCTCCGGGCGGAAACTGGGGCAAGCACCCGGTTTATCACCAGGACTGCTGCTGGACACAACCTTTTGCATTTTCTTCTCAGGGTTCTTCTGGCAGCGAAACCCTTTTCTGCAGCCCCCTTGGTCGCCCCCTCGGCTTTATCCCTTTCTCTTTAAGTGACTTCAGGAAGTTACTAGAAAGGCGAACCTCTGCCTGCTAGCTACGGCAGCTTCTCCCGGGGACCCCGGCTTCGGGGTGTCTGGCAGGGATGTCCACAGCTCCGCAGTTACAGGTTAGACTTGGGCGGGGGGATCCTTAGTGCAGTCTGTCTGCATTTTGCCAACGCCATCATCATCACTATTGTCGATATCATCCTTAATATTATTTTGCAAACGCCATGCACTATGGAAATTAACCACATCCCCTGACACTTCCAATCCTGGCTCTTCTGCCTGGGTGGCTTTGCACTTGCCTTGCAGGAAACGAGGCTTAGGGGCGGGAGAAGGGGGCACCCAAGCTGCTGAGCAGCGTCCAGATCTCAAAGCCCTGTCAGTTCTGCTGACCTCCACCTCTGCTGTCTACCCTCTCCAAGGGCTCCAGGAGAAGGAGGTTTCCCTGGTCCTAGGCACTTTGACAAAGATAGCAAAGGAATACCTGCCCCTCCCCCCCCATGCCCCCGCGCCAGGTTTGGGCACCTCGCCCGGCCGCTGGAGCGGGAATGCAGACCTGAGACGTGCCTCGGTTTCCACCGGTGGGAGCCAACTTTGCTTCCCCTCTGGACCCTCCCCCGCGCTCCCTTCGCAGCCCCAAGCTGCTGTTGCTGCTTCTGCTGCTGCAGCCGAAGCCGAAGGAGGGTTAGGCGCTCAGATCCCAGCCAAGGGAACCTCCTTAGCGGAGCCCCATGATGTCAGCTTGCATCGTGCAGCCGACGGGCGGCGGTGGGGACAGGGACCCGGCTCCGCAGTCCGAGAGGCTCTCCGACGGCAGCGCCGGCCCCGGTTCCGGCGCCTCCTCCTCGTGCAGCCCCGGCTCCTGTCCCGCGACACCGCTACCGCCACCACCTCCTCCGCCACCACCGCCGCAGAGCCTGTGGCTCGAGCTCCGACCCGCCTGCATGAGGACCCAGCAATGCCCCAGCGAGTCCAGCGGGCAGACCAGCGGAGAGATCTGCACTAGCAGCAGCAGCGGCGGCAGCAGCGCCGGGCTGTCCCCGGGCTCCGATTCCGACAGCAGCGGGGTGGTGTGCGGCGGCCGGGGCGGGGGCGGCGGGGGGATGCGAGGAGTCCTGTCCCGGTACTGGAGCCTGGAGAGTCTGCACTCAGCCACTGGTAAGCGCCCCTTCTTCCTTCCTTGCCTCTCTGCTTCTACCTTCCCTCTGCTTCCCCATCCTTTCTTCCTTCCCTCATTTTCATTCCCTTCCTCTTTTCGTTTCTCCTACCTATTCTTCCTTATTAATTTGCCTTTCTCCTTACTTCCATTCCCCCTTTTTCCTTCTTCATCCCCCCTTCCTGTTCTATTTTCCCTATTCCCCTTCCCTTTCCCTCCCCTCCCCTTTTCCTTTTCACTCTCCTTTCCTTTCCTTCTCTTTTTTCCACTGACCTTCGTGGTTCCAGCCAACCAAATTAGGTTGGGAGAGCTGGTGAAACAATTTGGGAAAATGAGGAAGCACGTGTATGTTTTTAAGGCGAGATTAGAATTTGGTCAGTTGCATCCTTTATCAGAGTACAGATTGGGAGTGTGGTTGAATGGATCCCCAGATTCTGAACCAATGAGCAAAGGTATAGGTTCTCTAAACTCTTGGTATGGGTATAAATGTACATACATATCAGCTACCCAGGCGCTGGGATTCCCTTAGCTGCACGGATGCAACTCTGCTGTTGGGGTGTAGCACTCTGTCATGGAGAGAAGCTGGCCAGTTGGTGGATTACCCTTATTTATGGCCTGAGTATGAGACACATTTTAACCTCTCCTAAGAACAGACAGCTTTCTAGACTTAGACATGATCCCAGACATAGTGGTTTTCATTCACATTCACATTCCAGAGGCCAGATTTTAGCTCCTGGCTCTGGTGTATGTATACTAGAACTGTGTTGCCCCCGGCTGGTGCCTACCTGTACAGACCATATTCTTTGCCTATCGGAGACGGCTTTCTTGTTTGGATTCCAGAATTCTTGGGAAGCTAGAGTAAGAAGAAATCTTAACAAGGGCTGTTAAAGGAGATGATCTGGATAGTGGCTTTTTACATAGTCAATTTCCCCATAGAGTTAAGTGCTAAGCTGGTGTCTTTATAGTTAATTTTCTGCAGTCAGTCAGTCAACAAGTGTGAATAAGGCACTATTATACTAGGAAGAGCATTGGATAGGAGTCAGACAGATGGAGATCTCAGCTTAGTAGATGTGCAAACTTTGGAAAAGTCACACAATCATCATCATAATAATTGCTCAGATTTACATATGCTTTAGAGCTTGTGAAATACTTTCTTTACAGCAACCTTATGATGTAGGTAGACTGTAAAATAACAATTTCCATTTCATAAATAGAATTTCTTGTAAATAGGAAACTCAGTCTTCGGGAGGTTAAGGAAGACACCTCTGGGGGCCAAGCTTGGACTGCAGCCTGAGATGTTTGACTCTATGGCCAGTGTGTTTGCTGCTATACCATGCAGTCCGGAGTTTAACCTTCCCAGGTGTCAGTTTCCTTATTTGTAAAATGAAGACTGTAAGTAGGTGAATTCTAAGGTCCTTTCCAGCTTTGCTCTTCTCTGAATCTGTGACAGACTGTTGGCACTGTGGCATTCAGATACAAGTATAACTCAAAGAAGGTCCCTTAATATCTCCAACTACAGGGAGGGAAGGGAATAAGCATTATATAGTACATACTTGGGCTAATTGCTTTACCAATATTATCTCATTTAATCCTCATAATAATCCCGGTAGGTGGGTGCTGTTAATTATCTATATAATTGATTTTAGAGTTGAAAAAGCTGAGGCAAACAGGTTATGCAACTTACTCAGGGTCACACAGCTAGAAAGTGTCTGAGGCTGGATTTGAATTCATATCTTCCTGATTCCAGGCCCAGTGCTCTATCTACTGCCACTTAACTGCCTTCAGGTGCTACAGAATCTTTTTTTTTTTTTTTTGCTTTTTGGCAGGGCAATTGGGGTTAAGTGACTTGCCCAAGGTCACACAGCTAGCACATGTGTCAAGTGTCTGAGGCCGGATTTGAACTCAGGTCCTCCTGACTCCAGGGCCGGTGCTCTACTAACTGTGCCACCTCGCTGCCCCTGGTGCTACAGAATCTTAAGATCCAGAAACAGTCCTAAAAGTTTGTCTAGTCATCCTTGTCCCTTCTACAACTTTGCTGGCAAGTGGCTATCTAGTAAGGTAACCCATTCCACTTGTGGAGAGCTCCCCTTGGTAGGCAGCTTTTCTTCTTTAATACCAGTAACTATAGATTACCTTTATATAGTGCTTTACATACATAATCTCACCTAACCCTCATAATAATATTGGGAGATAGGGATTACAGACTTTATCGTTTTTGTTTTATAGATGAGAAAGTCTGAGGCCCAGAGAATTTGAGTTGTTGCCTATGGTCACACAGCAGCTATTAAGTATGAGAAGTGGGAAGCTTCTTTATAACTTCAATCCATTGCTCCTGGTTCTGCCATCTAGGGCCAGACAGACCAAGTCTAATCCTTCTTCAACTACCTAAACAATCCTGTTCCTGCCCTCCTCCTACCCTCTTTGGTCTTTTCTTTTCCAGAGAAGAGTTGGGATGATAAAGTATATTTGAAAAGTCACCTAACAGCATAAGAAATTAACGACAATAATAATTCACACTAAGTTTTTTTTATGGTCTTCAAATAAATTCCATCCCTTCCTCCATATCGGAGAGGTTGGAATAAGCGGACCCATCGTTTTCCTCCTCCAAACTCCTTTTTTAATAGGATCATAGATTTAGAGCCCGAGGGGGTCTTAGAGGCCATTGACACCAACCCCCTCAATTTACAGGTGAGAAACTGAGGTAGAGAGAAGTTAAGTCGTTACTTGTTCCTTGTTGTTACTTACTACAAGTTGTTACTTGTTATGAGTTGTTACTTTCCCAAGGTCAATCACTTGTAAGTGTCTGAGGCAAGATTCTAGCCCAGGCCAAGTCCAGTGCCTTATCTAGTATGCCATGGCTGTCTGAACTTGATTCATAAAATGTCCTTTATAGTTATTCAGTCATAAGTCATTTTCATATCAGTCTTTCGGAGTTTGTGGGGCATCCTTGGCTTCTCTACACAGACAAGAGAACGATGGCCCCAAATAGCTAGCTGACCATTGGCTAAACTGACCCAGGTCACATAGCAGCAGATCTGGGCCTCAACTTTTTCTCTTAAGGTTTTTAGGTCCTTCACTGTGGGCCCAGGGCCCAGGGGATTTTTGTGCCTTGAGATAAGGGACAGACCAGATGTGGGAGAACCAGGCTCACCCTCTGGGCTCCACAGAAATTCCAAGCTCTGTCTACAGAAAAGCATAGGAGTTCAGAGGGTGGGGGTGAGGGTGAGTATAGGGTCAGGCTCTTGGCTTGACCCAACTATTTGCTTGGAGAGCTCATTTGATGGAGTGTTTACTGGAGGACAGGGACTGCAAGGTCACCTGCAGAATAAAGGATTCAGATTGGGAAGACACCATAGAGGTCATTAGGATCACCCTCATTTTACAGACAAACAATAAAGGCCTAGAAGATCAACAATATGCCCACTTTCACAGAAAGAGTAAGAAGTGGAACAGAGATTGGAGCACAGGTCCTCCATCTCTAAAACCACTGCCCTATGCTGGGAGGGTGAAGGGTGTGGCCAACCCAGTGAGAACACCATAGTGGGAGTCAAGGGGAGGCAGCAAGATTTCATGAAAAGAGAATTGGTCTGAAAGTCAAGAGACCAGTACTGTCTACTTATGCCACTAACTAGCTGTTTGACCTTAGTCAAGTCACTTCACCTCATTTGTCTCATTTTAATGTAAATTAGGATTAGAGTAGATGATTTAAGGCCAAGGGTTCTTAACCTCTTTGTGTATCACGAACACTTTTGGTGATCTAGTGAAGCCTGTGGACCCTTTTTGAGAATAAGGTCTTTACAAGTATAAAATAAAATACAGAAGATTACAAGGGAAGCAATTTTCCTGAAATAATTATTTTTTAAAGATTTTTATTTAAGTTCACAGATACCAACCAGGTTAAAAAACCCTGAGATAGTTTTTTTTTTCAATTTTTTTTTTCCGAATCCATAATAATATCTAGGTCAGTCGTTAAACCCAGGGATAGAGCAGGGGAGTATGTGTCAAACATTATTAAAACAGGATAAGGCTAGCCTATATGGGAGCTTTGGTAAATCGATACTTGACAGTGTTTTGATGATTCTGGTGGTTGATGTAGTTGGTTGTTATTTTTAAGCTGCTGGATTGTTTTGAAGTCTCCAAAGGGAAACAAAAAAGGGCTCATGCCTGCAGGCTGAGACTATTTCTTTTGCCTCTGTGGCTTACTGTCAGGGCAGGAGCCTGTTGGTCTCCCAGAGGAAGCCAGGGAAACCCAGCAGAGGGCCGCTTGAACTCTCCTTGGCTCTGAGATACTCCTTGCATTTTTAATGTCAAGTCTCGGCATTTTCCACTGAAATGTCACCCCGCCTCCTTTGGTGGAGGAGACCTCCCTTACTGGTTGAATCACAAAACAAAGTACTCACTGGATTTCTACTGCCCTTTTTCCTACCTTCATGTACTTTATATCAGTATCCCTCCCACTCCTGCACCCTTTCTGATCCTTAAACGTTCAATTCTGCCTGCCCCCATGGCTTTCTCACCGGCTTTTATGCTCTGGGTGTGCTTCCAACATTATTAACAGATCAGTTCTTTGGAACCCAGTCATTCTGGGTTTGTGCCTGTATTTCGTCAGTTTCCTTTTCAGAAAGGGCTCATAGATGCCCCAGATTTGGCATCGGGGAAGCATTTTCCCTATTCCTCCTAGAAGCTCCCATTTTCTATTTGCCCTCTTGTATCAGGGAGGATCACTATAGGTGGGATCAGGACCAACCCATAAGCAAAAAGAGAGCAATAGGTGTTCTCTCCCAAGTAAATAAGAATCTCCTGTTACCTGGGCAAAAATCTAGGTGCAGGCAATCTGTGCTCTAAAAACTGTCATCTGAATATCACCATACCATAGCAGTCGGCCACCATGTTACTGCCCTTCTCTCTTTGGGAATACTATCACCAGCAAGTGAAGAATTCTCACTGGAGCCTCACCGTAGTAGAATGGAAAGAACAGTAGTCTTGGAATTAATAGGATTCCAATCTCAGTTCTGCACCTTAAGTTCAACCGGTATTTCCCCCATTTCACAAATGAGGAAATAAAGAAGGAGAATATGTGGCTTTTCTAAGTCAGAATTGGGCCTGGATTCCAAATAACCTGAGTCCAAAGGCAATGCTTGTTGTAAATACAATGGGCTTCTCACTGACTGTCGTGCCTTTCATTTTGGGATGCTCTAAATCAGAGGTATCAAGCATACCTCCCTGCAACACTACCTAGTACAGCCTGAAGCAGATTAAAATGTAATTGGGAAATAATTAACAAAATAAAAATACAATAGAACACAGTTATTATGTGGTTTTCTAAGTCAATACAAACCTGTGGGAATCTTTATGTATAGATTTAGTGGCCCTGATTTCTATTTGAGTTTGACACCACTGCTCTATGATACCTGAGTGTTGGCTCCAAAATTCAGTGGACAGGATCTTTGCTGTCACAAGTTGTGACAGATTACATTGTATTTGTCCTTCATTTTTGAAGAGGACCAATGACATCATGGGTGATATCTTCACTAGCGAGTAAATTGGATTTAGGTGATCAGCCTCACTTTCTCTTTCTGAGTTATAGAAGTCCAGTGGCAAGACAAAAATCAAACTTTTCATGAATCTTCTAGATTCTGCTTACTGAGGCTAGCCTTTTGCTTGGAGTATTAACTAGAAATCCATTGTCAGAAGAATAAGCTGAGGGGAGGGGTCTAGAAGTCCCTACTCAAAACAGCTGAGCATATACTATGTGCCTACCCCTGTGAAGGAAAGAAGGAAAGAGAGGGTTCCTGCCCTCAGGGAGCTCACGCTCTTTGGAGAGTTGTGTAAAGCATGTTAAATATTTGGGACATTACATTATTTCTAGATTGCATGATTTCTGAATGAGTCCTGTCGTGTATTTGAGAAAGATTTCATGAAGGATTCTGGTCTTGGTGTCATTGGCATCTGGTGTGAACAAGAATTCTAGGGCTCTAGATCCTGTCCTGTGGAGAGAATCATTCCATAGTACAAAGAAACCCTTAGTTTATTGCCAGAGCTGTTTCTACCCTTGGCAGAGGACTTCAGGTGGATTGTTCCATAAGGAGGTAACTTAGAGGACAGTGAAGAATTCTGGTCAGTGGGCAATTTTTTATTAAGCTGTTGATTGACCTGTTCAATCAAGCTTCAATTAAATTCCCATCTTATGAGCCTATGGACTCTCAACTGAATACCAGAACAACCATTGAACCAGCTGGTCCTGAGAAGTGGGCACTGTCCATTCACAAGCAGCAATTTTTAAGGGGCTTTTTAGAAGAAAAAGGGCATAAGAATATGTAGTAATGAACATTGATATCCTACCTTAGGCCTGAATGCTAAAGATTCTGCACATTAACTGAATGTACCAGTCATAAATCTCTTTTTAAAAATAATAAATCCTCTATCTATATCTCCCCTATGGCTCCCTACTGCATCTAATCCAAATTCCTCTGCATGGCATTTGAAAATCTCTGTAATCTTGCCCTGACTTACTTTTCTGGAATTATCTTCCATACTCCCTAACACAAACCTTTTATTTTAAAAATTGCTGTCTTTTGTTTTTACTTTGCATTCATTTCCAATTATATTACCTCTGCCTTCTCAACCCAGCAAGTCTACCTTTTTAACAAAGATTAAAAAATAAAACACAGTTCAGCAAAACCCACCAACACATTTACTACATCTGCCAGCACATACGACATTCCACACTCATAGCCCCTCTCCTCCAATGAAAGGAGAGAAGGACATTTTCTTAATTCTTCTGTAGGGTCAAGCTTAGTCATAATTGCACAGCTCAACCCTTATTTTAGTCAGGTTGATTTCCTCACTGTCCCTTCTACACACATACTCATTTCCCAACTACATACTTTTCCTTATTCTATTTCTTCTACTTGAAATGCCCTCTTTATTTCTCTACCTATCCAGTCAGTCTTACCATCTTTTAAGATCTAACTGAAGTTCCACATTCTCTGAAGCCTTCTATGGTCATTGTAGCCTGCCTTATCTTCTTTCTTTGATTTCCTACCGCTTCATTGGTTTCCCACACTTCATTGGTTTCTTATTCTCTGATTATTTTCTCTTGTTTGCTTTGTACAAAGCACCATGCTAAGCACTGGAGATAACTAATGGAAAAGTAAAAGAGTGGGGAAGCTAGGTGGCGCAGTCAGTAGAGCACTGGCCCTGGAGTCAGGAGGACCTGAGTTCAAATGTGAACTCAGACACTTGACACATTTACTAGCTGTGTGACCTTGGGCAAGTCACTTAACCCCAATTGCCCTGTCTTCCCCACTGCATAAAAAAAAAAGAAAAGTAAAAGAGTTCCTGCTCTCAAGAAGCTTACGTCATGTTGGGAGAGACAGCCTATACTGATGGTTTCATCTGGAAAGATCCCATAGTCCTTAAGATACAGCGGCAAAGCAGATGGCCATGCTTTTTCTTTAATGTCATTTCCGCTGATAAAGTTTTATCCATTTCTGATATTGAACCATTTGACACTGTCAAGGATTTAGTGATACAAATTCTTTCTTCCGAGTGTTCAATAGGTTCTGTAGTACCAGAAGGACTAGTTAGTTGCCAGGTTGTATTTCTGCTGGGGTTACTCTCTAGGATGATGGCTACAGATAGGACCTAAAAGAGTAGGATTTAGATGAGCAGAGAGTAGAGGGAATTCCTTGTGGAAACAAAAGCATTAATAAAGGTTTGGTGGTTGGGATGAATACCACATACATAGAATTGTAATGAAGATTGGAATAAAGAATGCACACAGGACTGAGGACCTCTGAGTGTAGATTGAAGCATATTTTTTTCACTTTAGTTTCACTTTTTTACAACATGGCTAATATGGAAATATGTTTTGCATGATTTCATGTGTACAATTGATATCATATTGCTTGCCTTCTCAATGGGTGAGGGTGGCGCTGAAGGAAGAAAATTAGGAATTCAAAATGTTATTAAAATTAATATTAAAATTAGTTAATTTAAAAAAAAGAATTCATATAGAGTAGCAATGGGAGGTAAAGTTGTATTAGATTGAATATCCAACTGAGATAGATTGAAATCCAGGCAGGGGATTTTGGCCGTAATCTGATAGTGGATGGAAAACCATTATGGGTTTTTGAGAAGGGGAGTGGCAACAATTTCTAATATCATCATAGATTATGTGGTAACTGGTTCATCCTGAGTATAACTAGAAGCTTTTGCTAAAATCTACAAAATGATGGAAAAGATGGTACAAAGTATTTCTATCAGTTGTAGAGGATATGTTTGCCTTACTTTCTCAATGGTGGGGGGAGATGGGAAGAAGAGAAGGTGGATCTATTTGAAAAAAATCTTTAGAAGAAAAAATAATTGTGAAAGGAAGATTTTTCATTTTTGTATTCAATGAATAGAAGGCATTATTACAGATATGATAGATGTACTTCACTAGAAAACTAGGAAACATAACCAGAAGCTAAGCTTTGCTAAGGGGAATACTGAAATATTAATGACTGGTTTCCACTCCTTCCTTCTGTGACTCAGGAAGACTGAATGAGAAGTATAATGAATAGGTGGCTTCCTGGTCTTGTCACTGATTCTCACAGGGAGATTCTGTTAGTCTCTTAACTTTGTTCTTCCTCAGTTTCCTCTTTGAACTAAGACCTTTCATTTTGGAAGCTCACCTCTCTTAGAGGTTGATGAAATTAATTAGAAGTTTGTAAACTGCCCTGAAATCCTTGGAGAGAACATTCCAGTGATTAGAAATACTTCTTTTTCTCCTCCTCCTTCTAATTCTCTTTACCTTCCCTCTCCTGATAGCACTACAGCACCACCACAGTATTATTTATTACTCATAAACACTTCTGCTTATGACAATATGTGTATGAACAGCCTTTAGTGAAGACGAGGGATCTTTCCTTTCTTCAGCCATTACAAATACTGCTTATGGAAACAACTTGTAGAAAATGAAGCAAAAGGAGACAGAAGACAACACCTATTTATGAACAGGAAAATGGAGAAATGCCAAGGAGCAGGTCATCTGTTAGCCAATATAAGTCACATAGTGCTTCAAGGTGCCTGCTCTGAATAGAACTCTTTTTACCAGCAAGTTATAGTCTTCCCCTCCCCCCTCCAATAGCTCCACACCAGGGGTGTTGAACCTGGGGCCTTGAGGCCACAGGTGGCCCTCTAGGTCCTCAAGTACAGCTCTTTGACTAATCCAAACCCCACCCATTGAGAAGGCAAGCAAAATTTCAAAATTAGTACAAGTTATTCCCTCTGTGATGTAGAGCACAATCCCTACACGCCTTATCACAAAGTTTTATGAGTTAAGGATATCAAAAATAATGGCATTACCTGGTAGCCAGCCTTCCAATAACACCCTCTGAACTTAACCAGGTTTGTCCTCTGATGACAGACATGCTGTCCTTCGGTAGTCCATGCCTTAAGTTTTTCCAGCTTGGCAGAACCTGCCTGAGCTTTTACTGGCATGGCCTTTGAGAACCCAGTATCTCCTCCATGTCATGATAAGTCGTGATGATACTATATAGGAGGACTTTAGTGGAGAGTAATATACTCTTTATACAATATATTATATGCTAGCCATCTATAATATGTTATTATATTATCTACAGTACTCTTGCACAATATAATATATATACACATGAACAGCAGGGATCCTAGTGATTTTTTTGTAGGGAGCTAGGTGACACAGTGGATAGAGCACCAAGTCTGGAGTTAGGAAGACTTGAGTTCAAATCTAAGCTCAGGCACTTAATATCTGTGTGACCATAAGCAACTCATTTAACCTCCATCTGCCCCTGTTTCCTCAACTATAAATTGGTGATGCATTTATCTTTCAGGGTTGTTATGAGGATCAAATGAGATAATCTTCGTGAAAAGTGCTTAGCACAGTGCCTGGCACATAGAAGGTGCTATATAAATATTAACTGTTATTATTATATCTCTAAATTAATAGATCATGTTGGAGGATCTATTAAATATTGATAATTAACCTACCTAATGTAACCTTGGTTGAGTTTCCCTAGGCTTTACTAGAAACCCAAGTTATGATAGGAATACACGGAACCTGTATTAAATACAACTATAAAAATTTATAACCCAAATAAAGGAGAATCCAATAACTTGAAGGACATTTAATGTCTATGGATGAGTCAGATTAATATAGCAAAAATGACAGTACTCTCCAATATAAAAAACACACCAGATATAATACCAATTAAAATACCAAGGGGATTCTTTATAGAACTAGATAAAATCATAATGAAATTTATATGGAAAAATAGGCAATGATATAAAAAGGCACATTGAAAAGTGATGGTGGCTTTCTATTCCCAGACTTTTAAGACATTACAAGTGGTTATCATCAGGACTCTCTGGTACTGGGAATAAAAGAGAGAAATAGATCAATGGAATACAATAACTATACCAGATGTCCAAATAAATGTATACAAAAGATTAGTATTAGATTGAATGTACAGAAAGTTTAAAACAAAGATTCATTATTTAGCAAACATACTTGATAAAATTGGTTGCTTCCCCTCTCCTGCCATCTTACACAAAACGAATTCCAACTGACTTGGATTTAAACATAAAATAAAACAAAACAAAAACCTACAAAAAGATGGAAAAGATGGTACAAAGTATTTCTATCCGTTGTGGAGGATGTGTTTATCTTGATTTCTCAATGGTGGGGGGAGATGGGAAGAAGAGAAGGCAAATCTTTGTTTGAAAAAGTCTTTAGGAGAAAAAGTGATTATGAAGGGAAGAGTTTTCATTTTTGCATTCAATGAATAGAAGGCATTATTACAGATAAGATAGATGTACTTGACTAGGAAATTCTAAAAAATTCTGTACCATGAAATTAAAAGAAGAATAGCAGACTGACCAATTATGATGGATAAAAACTTGACTTTTAAAATGTGGAAGGAAGGACCTGTTAAAAGTCACTGTGGTGATACCAATTCCACAATAGATAGTCAAATGACATGAAGAGAGCTTTAAAATAGGAAATGCAGATTGTTAATAACAACTTGAAAAATGTTCAATATGACTAATAATCAGAGCTACAAATTAAAACAACTTTGAGGTGTCATGTCACACCTGGGAAATCTGAAAGGATTATTAAAAGCAATAAAAATAAGTGCTGGAGGAGTGGTGAAGGAAAAGATAAGGACACTCATTCACTGATGATGGAATTGTAATCTTGTACAATCTTTTTGAAGAGCAATCTGGCAGATCTTAGGAAACTACTGATTATGCGATGAACTCTCCTTTGTTGCTTTTTCTGAACATTCTCATTTCCTGTGAAAAGACTACTGGGGATTCAGAACTGTGCCATTGAACTATCTCATATCTGACAGCTCTGGTTGTCACTACCCCCCAATTTTGCGAATGCTTCACAAGAATAAGCAGCAGGACTCAGAGACACAGAAACAACCTCTTTGGAACCAACTGGGGGGCGGGGAGAGAGAGAGAGAGAGACAGACAGACAGAGACAGAGAGAGAGAGACAGAGAGAGAGATCACCTGTCTTTTTGCCTATCCTAGGACTAATATTCCTTACATTCAGAATTCACCAAACTCAATACAACAAATATTTATTACATATTTTAAAATGATTAAATGTGACTTTGGACCATAGATTTAGAGCTGGAAGTGATCTCAGAGGTCCAAACCCTTCTTTCTACATAGGAGAAAAGGACATGGGAAGTTAAGGAACTTGCCAAGAGTCACACAGGAAATATCGTTGATGGGATTTGAACCCAAACCATTGGGTTGACTTCAGAACCACTGCTTTTCCTCACTGATCATTCAGGGAAATAATAAATAATTACAAATAGCTGTGTGAATGCTTTATCTTTTGGAGCCTCTGTCTGATTTCCACATGGCTTCTCAGTCCTAACACAGAGAGTTGAAGTAACTTGCACAAGGTGATACAGGTAGTAAGTGGTGGGTCTGGGTCTGGGAACTCTGGTTCCTCAGACTCAAAACCCAGTCCACTTCCCGCTAAAACCATGCTGTCAATCCAACCCTTGATTCAATTCCTAGAATGACTATCCTTAGCACATGTGATTTGTTGCATACTTGCAGCCTGATCTTACTCCTCTAATCTCAATGGAGAATGGGAAAAATGAAATATGGCAGCAGCAGCCACAAACCCAGATAGAACCTGGAAATGGAGGTTCTCCCATTCCCCCAGGAAGAGGTTCAGCGGCAGGTTAGAAAGACAAAACAAAGCCCTTCTATTGGAATTCTCTCACTAGGGTGCCCTCAGGTGATCTGCTCTACTCCTGTGCTGTCACGTGGGCCCTGTTCCCATGGAATTATGCAATCACCATTAGCAACAAGAATAACGCAGTTGGACCCTTCTCTTATATAATAACTTTAAAGCTTCATGCAAATCAAATTTGGAAAGGAGGAAGGAAATCAGCATGATCAAAAAGGTATTATAAGAGCAAGGCATCAGGAGACCTAAGACCATTTCTAGCCACCACTTATGTGCACCTGCTGTCCAGGTGTTATGACATCGACCCCGTGGTTCAGATCTTTTAGAAGGAGGATGAAAAATGAATCATGGGGCAGTGAGTTTCTTATCACTGAAAATGTTCAGGCAGAGGTTGAATGAACATTTAGCTCTCTTGTCCTCAGTTTCCTCTTCCATAAACTGGGGGTATAGATCAAATTGCTTTGAATAATATATAGTACTGTACAAGTATAAGGCAATCCATTATTCACTAAAATAATGCAGTATAGGAAATCACTAAAATAGTTCTGTCTGGAGTGAATTATTTTGCAAAGCAAGGAAACCATTTGTCATAGGAATACTAACTTTTTAATGACCTAAATGTCCCTATCTGTATTTCACATTTATCTTTTAAAGCCAATTTTCTAAGGAATGTTTGATTTTAACTAGGTCTTATCTTTATACACTTTAGTACCAGACTTGACCTCCTCCTCTTTTCTGTGTTATTGAATGAAGTATCCTTTTTTTCCAAGCCCCAGCCTAAATCCTACTGCCTTTGGGAAATCTCTCCTCTCTACCCTAGAATAACATAACATCTACCCTCTCAGAACACTAAAAACATTTTGTTATCAGCCCTATTAATTTAGCATAGAGTCACAGTCTCAGTTTTAAAAAAGAACTCAGAAGCCATCTAGACCCATCATACATTCATTATTAATAACGATCTCTACGATATCACTGATAAGTAGTCATCCAAGAGCCCCCAGGAAAGGGTAAATGACTACCTTTCAGATCATAGGATAAGAATTGAAAGGACCCTAGAGATCATGTGGTACAACACCTTTATTTTATATCAAGTTTTAAACTTGTTCTCTGGTTCTTCAACTCTGGTTGTCCACTTCCACTAACCGAAGTTAGGCCAAATACTTCTAATCTTTCTTCCATCTATTGGCCTTTTGAATATTTGGAATTTGGTATTATGTCCCTCCTGGTTTCTGATACTAATATAGATGGTCTCCAGCCCTCTCACCATCATGGTCGTCCTCTTCTGGACACTAACCAAGTCATATACATATTCCAAAAAATGTGGAATCCAAAACTGAATATAGTACTCTAGATGTGGTCTGATCAGGGCAGAGTACAGCAGAACTCTTTCTTCTCTTATTTGAGACATTATGCCTTTCTTCATGCAATCTAAGACCACATTAGCTCTGTAGGGATTTTTTGGGAGGGTGAATGGGCTGCCATTGTTGCTGTCACATTGTTGAAAATATTGAGTTTGCAGCCCACTAAACCCCCACATCTTCACAGGAACTGTTATATAGCCACATTTGCCCCATTCTGAACTTGTGAAGTTGATTTTTTGAACCCAAGTGCAGAATTTTACATTTGTCCATACTAAATTTAATCTTATTAAATGTGGGTCATTGCATTTGGGTCAGATCTTTTTGGATTTGGACAGTCATCCAGTGAGTTGACTATATCTATTCTAGCTTGTAATATCTGCAAATTTTATTAGTATATTTTCAATGGCTTTACCCAAATCATTGATAGGAATATTGCATTGCACAGGGCCTAGGATACAACCCCAGGAAATTCTACTAGAAGCCTCTAAGCAGTCATTGACCCATTAGAGACTATTTTTTGGGTCCTGTCATTTAGCCAGCTCTGAACTTAGCCACCTGTACTATCTAGACCACTACTCTCCAACTTGTCCACAAGAATACTATGAAAAACCCTCCTGAATGCTTTTCCGAAATCCAATTATCTTATTTCTACAGCACTCTTAAAGCCTTCCCCGACCATCCTCAATCTATTTATGTTGCTTAAAAGATGTGAGGTTCATCTGTCATGATTTGCTCTTCGTGGAGCCATGTTTTCTAGTCAACACTGCTTCCCTTTCTAAATACTTACACACAATTCCTTTGATAATATGTTGTCGAGTTTTGTCAGGAAGCTCATTGACTTGGGATTTGCAGACCTCACCCACTTCCCTACTTTGAAAACTGGGGCAACATTTGGTTGTCTTCAGTCCTTTGGCATTTTTTGTATTTTCCACAATCTTTTGGAAACCATCAAAAATGTCTCAGCAATAACATCTGCCAGTTCTTTTAGCATCCTAGAGTGTCATTCATCTTGGCTCATTCACTCATTAAGAATTGACAGATTCTCTCTTAGCACATTCACTTTTTTCTTCAGTTTCCACTCCATAACAATAATTTTCTTTCCACTTCTGAGTCCAAAGATTATTCTCCTTGGAAGAGACCAGAGAAGTAAAATAAGCATTAGATAGTGCATCCTTGTCACTCTAGTCCATTTTCATCATCCCATCCACACTGAGGAGTGCTCCCCTCCCCTCCATTCTTTTGCTCCCAACATAGATTAAATAAATACCTTGTTGTATCATCCTTAACATTCATCACATTTAGCTTCAGCATATTCTGGGCTTTAATACTTCTAACGGTATTATTGTGGGGATCATGGTACTCATTTGTATTCATCCTCAGTTTCCTATCCTTGCTTTCATCTTCTACACAGGGTATTGCAAAAGTCTTAGTGGAGTTTTAAGCTATCAAAGATTAAAATTGCACTAAGGCTTTGGGGACACCACATATTTGCCTTTTAAAAATTTAAGTCTGTTCCCTGTGCATTTCCATTACTTTCTTTAGACAGCTTCCCCCTTCTTTCCCTTTAGAGTTATATATGTTTGTGGCTTCAGAATTTCATTCTCAAGAGCATCCCATCTCTCTTGGGCTAATTTATACCATAGAATATTAGGCCTTTGCATCTTATTTATTCTTTATATTTACCCTTTGAAATCTGATCTTGCAAAATATTGAGCCTATTTCAGAATTTTGCCCAGTTTTCCACTCTCTCTTTCTGTCTTGAATTCTATGATAGAGTGGTCACTTATCTCCAAGAATCCCATCAGTCAATCAACAAGCATTTTTACTTAATAGCTTCTTCTTCCTTGTTGGTCAAAATTGGGCCTGGGAGTACTTGCCACTTTTTTTACCATTTGAAGAATAAAGTGATCATTAATAGGTGCATTCTTCTTCATATTGTTCTATGTTTTAGCCATGTGAGAATTGTGTCTCCAATCAGACTCTATATTCCTTGAGGTCAAAGACCATGTTGCTTTGTCTTAGATCCCTCACATTGCTTTGCATAATGCTTGGCACATAGTAGGAACAAGATATGCTTGAGAATTAAGGGTTGAGAATTGATAGAAACAATAAGAAGTTTTTATTGTGAGTGAATATTCTACGAGTAGGGAAAGGGAAGGGAATGAAGCAAGAGGATGTCACTGTATGGGCCACAGTTTCCCAGGGCCATTGAAGATACACATGAGAAGCGACAAGCCATGCAATTTTAGGCTGTGACCCATAGTTCTTTACTGAACTTTTCTCAGAAGATAGAAAAAGAAGACAACTTCTCAGGAATGAATCACTCTGTCTCTGGTTCACTAAACAATGTAGGGGACAATAAATCATTGCCGCTTACTAATGAAGGAATAATCACATCAGCTTTTCCTAGGCTTTCTTAACTTCTACTCTGTGTCTCAAACTGGACAGTATCAGCCCTAAAATCTGAAACTGTCTTGTGGTCTCAGGATTTTAAAATATATCCATAAGATTCAAGCAGAGCTCAGGACTCTCCCAGCCTTGTCATTATACCAAAGAATAATAGAATAGCCTACAAATCCAATCCAACCTCAATTAAATGTAGGATTCAGGGGATAAGAACTCTGCTGAATTTAATTTTCTGGATAACTAGGGGAGTCATGCAGAAAACCCTTTTATCCTTGAGAACCGACCTAAAGTGCCTCATCCGTGATTGACTTTTTCTTTGCTGGCTTAGGTTGGAAGAGCCTTCGATCATATTTCTGTGTAGGACTAGGAGAGGGGTGAGAAGAGGGAGAGAGAGAGAGTGAGAAGGTATACTATACTTATTGCCACTGTGAGGCATAGTGGATAGTGTGCTGATAGAATCAGGAAGTCATGGGTTCAAATCCTGCCTCAGATACTTATTTGCTGTGACTCTAGGCAAGTCATTTAATGTCTCTGAGCTTTGGCTTCCTCATCTGCAAAATTGTATAGTTTCTATTGTAATGGTGATGTCCATAATCCCGTAACAGCATCTACCTCCCAGGTTGTTGTGAGAATCAAAAGACATAACATATGTAAAATACTTTGCAAACTTTAAAGTGCTATGCTATTATATGTCATGATCTCAGAATGCCCCTAGAAGTTGGATTTTTCATGAAGTCTCTGTGGCAACTTAGCATTTTTTTCTTCATAGATATGGAAGGCTTCAAAGATACTGTTAATTTCAGGATAATGATTAGTTGAGTTCTTGGTTAATCAAGTTTTTTCTGTATCTATGTTGTCTAAAATTGTGTATTTTTCATGACTAATCAAGGAGGCAGATACATATCACTGACACCTCGAAATAATCTACAGTAAACATTTCATTGCTGGTTGCTCAAAAGGAGCAAAGTAATCTCCAAATATGGTGCAGAACAGGGACAAAACTGCATGATTTCTCCATTAAAACACTGAACAAATTAGTCAGTCATTTGATTTCTGGTGGTCTTTATCCTTAAGGACTTGCACTTCTGCTAGAGTTCTGTGTCCATTGGCATTTCTAGTAGTGTAAGCTGCCCCCTTCTTTCTTGAAAAGCTCTAATAAAGCATTTAAATCAATGACCTCCTCCTTCAACATCCCTTCTCCATTCCACCACCACCATCGTCATCATCATAATAGCTAACATTTTATATTGTTAAACACTTTACAAATATTATCTCATTTTACCCTCACCACAACCCTGGGGGGCAGTTACTAGTATTATCCCCATTTTACAGTTGAAGAAACTGAGTTAAGTAACTTGCCCAAGATCACATAGCTAATAAGTGTCTGAAGGCTCGATTTGAACCCAGATCTTCCTGACGCCACTGGGCTCTTCATTGCTCCTTCCTTCTGGTCACAGAAGAACCGTCCAGGGCTGGGGACCCTTCGGCCTCCAGGCCACATGGCCTTGAGATCTTCAAGTGTGGCTCTTTGAAATTCAGTCAAAGGGCCACACCTGAGGACCTAAAGGGCCACATGTGGCCTTGAAGCTGCAGGTTCCCCACCCCTGAGCTATTTCCATGACTCACCAAGGCTAATACATCCACATGTGCTCTTGATTCCATTCTCTCCTGCCTCCTCTAGAACGCTGCCTTGGGCCTCATCCCCCTCTCTCTCAGGAATTTTCAGTCTCTCATACTTGCTCCTTTTCATCCCACAAACATATCTAAGTCTCACCAGTCTTTTTTTTAAAGCCTTTTTGTGACCTTTCAGTCCCATTGAGCCACTCTCCAGTCCTCTCCTCCCTTTCACTGCTAAACTTCTTGAAATAGTTGCTTTCACCCAATGCTTCTACTTCCTCACTACCCACTCTTTCCTAGATACTTAAATCAGACTTCTACCCCCATCACTCTACTGGAATTACTCTTTCAAAGGTCAACAATGATGAATCACCAAATTCAATGGCCTTTTTTTAGGCTTAACCCCCTTTGACCTCTGAAGTTATCAGTATTGTTGGCCACCCCTCTTGCAGGATTCTCTCTCCTCCCCTGGTTTCAGAGAGACCTCCCTCTCCTGGCTCTTGTCTTTGTAGTCATTCTTCTTCTGCAGTCTCCTTACTTTCTTCCCTACAGGAATGTTCTCCAAGGGCTTGCCTGAGGCCTCTTCTCTTTTTACATTCTATGAAATCCCATGGCAGTCTCATTTGGTCCCATGGTTTCATCGACTACCTATAATGCTGGTGGTTCCTTAAATAATGTTTCTAATGTTACTCTCTCTTCTGGAGATGATCTGTCTTCAGTTCGTCTCCACCTGGATGTCCCACCAGTAACTAAGATTGTATATGTTACAAACCGATCTCATTATCTTTCCTCTGAAATTTGGTTTTCCTTTTAGACTTTGCAGTATTTGTCTTCAACATCATATTCACCAGCTTCCCATATGTATATAACTTTGGAACTGTCTTTGACATTTAACTCTTCCTTATCTCTCACATCTAGTCATTGCTACAACATCTCTTTCTATCCTTTCTGCTTTATTCCCACAGGTACCACCCAATACCAGGACTTCATCAATACCTTCCCTTTGTGATAGATTCCTAATAGATCCAGTTCTAAAAAGATAACTGTAGTGTATTTCTAACATATCTTTCCACAACTTTGTGTGATCATCTTTGTGCCACTAATACCATAATAATATTTCAGGTCATGTTACTCTCCTGCTCAAAAATCTCCATTGGCTCCCTACTGCCTCCTGAGTAAAGTGCAGTTTCATTCATTTTGAGGACTTTCAAAGGATCTCCACCACATGGCCCAATGCTTTATTTCCAGAATTATCTCATATTATTGCTCTCCTTGTTGTCTATATTATAACCAAACCATATAAATCTTAGCCTTTTGGACATGCACTGTACTTTCTTGCCTCTTGGTCTTTGCTCAAGTTTTTTTCCCCCATATCTGAATGTCTTCCCACCCTCTCTTCATTTTTTGAATCCTACCCATCCTTTAAAGCCTAACTCAAATGCTGTCTCTGCTAGAAAGCCTTTCTTGTTCCCAGTGGGTAGCAATAGCTTTCCCCTATAGACTTCACATAACACAATATTTTTCAACTCATTACATAATACTGTGTATCATATCTGTTTGGCATCCTATCCCCACTACAAAGCTGTAAACTCTTTGCTCTTAGATAAACTTTTTACTCTCCCCTCAGGGCCCAGCACAGTGCTATTTACTTGGTCAAGACGTAAATGCTTGCTGTGTATATTATTCCTCCATTGGTAAATGTCTCTGGTGAAGAAGACCTTTAGTTTTAGGATAGATGGGTTCTATGTGTCTTTATACAGTGAAAGAGGAGAAATATAGAAAGATAGAGACAGACAAACACTGAGGCTTAATAGGTAGAGAGCTGACTTTGGAGTCAGGAAGACCCAGATTTAAAGACTACAGACCTCTGGTACATATTGGCTGTGTGATTCAACTCTCTCAAGCTATAGGTTGCAAAGTTGTGGCAGATCTGCTTTGGTAGAAGGAGTTCTGGGCTGGGCCTGGAGTCAGGAAGACCAGGGTTGAAATCCATCCTCAGATACTTGCTAGCTGTATGATCCTAGGCAAATCACTTAACTGTTTGTCTCAGTTTCCTGCACTGTAAAATGGGAATAATACATGTCACCTAACTCCCAGGATTGTTGTGAGATCAAATAAGAAAATAGTCACAAAAGGTCTTAGCACAGTGCCTGGTATATAGTAAGTGCTATGTCAATGTTAACTGCTATCTTTAGTAATAGTAGTAGTAGTATCTGGGTGCCCAAGAGAAAACAGAGTAGAGCCTTGCCATTTATGCAGATATTAACAACTTAAAACTGATAAGACTTTTGTGATGCATATATTTTCTGAGATACCTTAATCCATGTTGTCAAAAACTGGGACTGTCCCAGTCAGATCCTGGATCCTGGTTGCCTTAGCTCAGACCACAGTAAGAACCATCCCAAGCCAAACATGGGAACAGAAAGATCTTACTGCCCTTTATGCAGATCTGCAAGCTATCTTAGTAAGCACACGACTTAGAGTCCAGGAGGTACTTCTGGAGGATCTGTCTTCTTTAGTCAAAGACTCCATCTCCACACGCATCATTCTCTTCTGTCTCCATGCTGTGAAGTCACACATCTATATTTGGAACCTCTGAAGCTGTTGCCATGGCAATAAGGGTATTGACGGTGTGACTTTGCTCTGTGGAGAAGGATCAGAGAATGATGTTAGAAAGATAGGATGAGAGGGAAGTAGGAAGAAAGTAAATGTGGGATATAAGTGAGGAAGGCCTACTAGCTGTGGTCAAGAGATTCACATGCTCTCCTCTAGACTATCTTGCTGAGTTTTGAGTGAATAAAAAAAAATCACAAAAAAACCAACTATTTATTGAACCTCATTTAGTAAATAGTACAAAAGTCCTCCCCCTCAGCCTATCAGAGCAGAGAAGACACTGCTAGGGCACCAGGGGTGGGGCAGTTCTGAAACTCTCAGAACTCTGGGCCAAGCAAAATTCTCATATTCCTAATAATAACATCATCTCCCATCACTTCTTGAGAGTGCTTTATATCTTTCAGAATATTTTCAGATACATCATCCCATTTATTCCTGTACTTTTCCTGTGATGGTAGGATAAGATGGCTATTATAGCTGTGTTTTATAGAAGAGTAAACAGAGTTTCTGAGAGCTTTAGTGACTTGCCCAAAGTGGCACAATTCATAGTTTGGACAGAATTGCAAGTCAGGTCTTTGTAAGAATCATATTATAATGCATTGACCTTAGGGACCCTCTAGGTTGCTAGGTGTGTCTGTATATTGTAGTTCTTCATTTTATAGATGAGTCTAAAGAAAGGAATGGTTTGCCCAAAGTTACATGGCTAATTAGTCTTCTGACTTCTAGACTAGTGCTTTTTCCATAAAATCATGCCACCTTAATAACCACTTTGTTCATAAGTAAATCAGTGCTCTTTCGTTGTACAAAACAAATTGTAAATATGGCACACATACACATACATACATACATACATGCTTGCTGAATTGAATAAATTAGTAGTTTTAACTCCATATAGGTACCCCAATTCATGATTGAAGTTTGTAGGTTTTTGATGCTAATAAGACCTATTCGAAGTCTTAAGATTGAGTTAAATTTGTATCTACACAAAGTCTTATAAAGGAACACCCCTTGCTGTCTCTCAGGATGATTCAGGATCCATAGCTATATACATTATTGATGAAAGATAGCAGAAGATAGCAGAAGATAACAGTTCCCATTTGTAGAGTTTGTTAAGATTACCAGGTGCTTTTCTCAGAAAAAAAGGTATTTTCCAAAAGCTCCCTGAGGGCAGAGACTGTTTCATTTTTGTCTTGGCATACCCAGGACATACTGTAGTGCCTGAATTATAGGAGGTGCTTAATAAGTGCTTATTGATTGACTCGAGTCAGATGACCTGGAAGAATGCATAAATCTTGGTTAGGTGTGGTTGGAAACAAAAATCTCCACTCTTGGCATAGGGCCATTACATGCTTATACTTTGAGGAACCATCACTTTGTTGGTATGGGTAGTCCTTCCATTAATGCAATCTGCAATCCCTTTATACCTAAGTAGATGGCCTTCAAGAATTTATGATGCCCACAAAAGTAAACACCCTTAAGCCAAATTGATGGTGAATCTCTCTAAACTTGGGTTGATCTTCAAACAACATAGAGTTCATTACTAAGCCCAATACTCAATGCCCTTCCAATATATAGGACCTGCCAGCAATTATGCTTTCTTGGCATAGAAGCAGAATCATCTCCATGGTGCTAGAAGACATTTAAGTAGGGCTTTCATGGAGGATGTGTCAGGTACACAATAGGCTAAATAGTCTTTAGATTTGCCTAGAAACTGACCTCCATCTGCAAGGATTGGATTAAAGCTCCAAACAAACAAACAAAAACTGTTTATGCAAATTTTTGAGGTACAACTAATTTGTAAATTAGGAAATGTTTTAGTTGCCAGATGACACTAAATAGCCTCCTCATAGACTAGAAGTTGAAACACAAAGGATTTGTCTTCTATGCTAATGTCTAAATACTGTAGACAAGCTGTGCTTCCAGGTTCCTGAGAGATTGGTCAGCCAAGACCAACATGGTAACCTGCATCTCTTCACAATTGGGGAAGTGATGTCATGATGGAAAGGGTGCTGGACCTGGAGACCTGGATTCTAGCCACAGTGCTTCTATTCACCAGAAGCTAAGCTATGTCCCTTCCCTTGGCCTCAGTTTCTTTGTCAGTGAAATGATGGGGTTTGACTGGATCATCTGTAAAGTCCCTTCCAACTCTAAGATTCAATGATTGTGAATTAATCTGAATAGTCAAAATGGGGAGAAACTAATTGGAGTAACCCAGATGGAATATGCCACTGGGCTTTCACATAGTGAATGAACAAAGTCAAGGTCTCCAGAAGAGCTCTTAGGAGCTCTTTCTAGAAAGCTAAAACACTAACTTGGGAGAGGAAAGGTTAACATGGTTGAGAAGACAGGGTAGAGAGTTTGCCTCAAGGAAATATAGTTTAGTCATTGGAGCCGGTATTTTCTGTTCTGCATTAAACATGGAAACTCAGGCTCTTTTTCCAGATCAGCCTCATTCAGTGGAAGCCACCTCTGAATTGTCCTCAGGCTTCTTCCCAAGATAAACATGTACCTTTGGGAACAAAGAGAAGAAACTCCAGACAGTGTCAGTCTTGGCTGCATCCTGAGTTTGGGACCTCTACTCTGTGGGAGGCTCATTCTTGACTGACGGCATTGGCCTGGTCGGTTTCCCTTTGGCTTCCTGTACATATTGTTTGAGGGTGGCCCAGAGGCCTTGTGCAGGCTGCTGTGTATCTGGGGAACAAAGGGCTAAAAGGCAGGTGCTCTCTTCCAACGGTCTGCACTTCAGATGAAACAGCTGTCACAGCAAACCTGGGGAGGAGAATCCAGGGAGGAAAGCCTGCCTTTGCACAACACTGGGCATGAATAGCCCCTGAGCTACCAGCCAGACTCCCCAGACATGTGAGAAACCTGAGAGGAGACCCAATTGTGAACCTCTATAGAGAAAATACATTTTCACTGAAAACCTGTTTGATGATAAATTTGCATCATAATCTTTTTCATTGAATACTATTATTTCTCTGAGTGGATCCCACATGCCATTTTAGAGATAAAAGCGACCTCAGAGATCATCTAATCCCAATGTCCCACTACACATGAGGAAATTGAAGGGCATGGAGGGTAAGGTGCTTGCCCAAGGTCTTACAGCTAAAATGTGACACCTCGGATTTGAGCCCATCTCAAGTGATTTCTCTTGGATAGGTGGCTACGCAGAGTGGAGCTCTATTTTCATACTCATTTTAGCCAATGAATAGGATGAGACTTTCTCTGGCCTTGTTAATTTCTTGAAGAGGAAAAGTGGAGTGGCCCTATTTCTCAGAATGTTTGTCCCCAGTTGTCCATTTTAAAAATATGACTGTGGAACAATGGCTGTCCACCACTGTAGTCTAAGCATTGGGGAGAAGTCTGTTCTTTTTCCAGGGGAAAACACAAGTGACTGAGGTTTTTCAGAAAAGGAGGCTTTGCCTTTTCTCTATGGATGATCAAAGAGACACAGGCATTAGCCCTTGATCTACCACCACCTTGTATAACTTTGGGCAAGTCACTTAAAACCTCTCTGGATATCAGTTTCCTCATCTGACTAATGGGGATAATATCTGCCCACCCCTATCACATGAGATGGTTGAAGATAAGGAAGCTAATGGATGTGAAAGTGCTTTGTAAAATATAAAGTGCTATATAAGTGTAAGATGTGATTGACTATAACTGACCATAGAGCAGAACCTCATTCTGACACTGACTAAGGAACACAATGTTCTAAGAAGTAGAGACAGCTCAAAAAAAAAAGGAGACAGCCCTTGCCTTTAGAGGATTTAACCTTATAGTAATACCATATTATATTTGGTCAACTAATTCTATTTCCCGGATACAGCATGCTATATATAGCCTGTCTTCTTTACAGTATACACAGAGAGTATTATACTAAGCGTAATACCAGGTCCCTGTTACCAGTAGGACTCTACATATTGTTTGTTTCTAAGGAATCACCTTTAGCTTTTTTTTAAGCTAATAAAGGTAGGAAAAGCAGGTGGATGTTGAGGAGTGGGAAGACTATTCTATAGGGAATAAACAAACAAACAAGGTAAGGGGTGATATTGTAACTAAGTCCATAGACATGGATTTGAGCCAATGGCAGAGGTAGCACTACAACCAGAATCATGCCAACCCAGCTGGTACTTTGTCCAAGAAATTGTATTTGTTTAATCACCAACAGGTGGCTTTCATTATATATTACATGCCTGTCCAGTATCTTCCACCTGTGGCTTTCATAGAATCATGGTACTGTAGAACTGGAAGGCTCCTTGGGGGTCATTCCCACATTTAATAAGTGAGGAAATTCAGATGCAGAGACATTAAGTATCTTGCCCACAGATACAAAAGTTAGGGGAACAGAGATGTTATTAGAACCTGGGTCTCCTCATTACCCCCTGTTTCTCCTCTCATTATATCACATTACTTTGTTCTTACATGCAGAAGGAGAACCATCCAGCTATAGAAATGGAGTTAAATTAGTTCATCTAATCAATTAACAATCAATTTTTAAGCACCAGATATGTGCATCTAAGGCCATAAACTAAACAGCATAGCACAAATTATTATGACAAGTTCATTATACTTTGAGCTGCATATGAACTTCAACGAGAAACTGAGGTCACCCTCAATAATAGAAGGCATTAAGAGAGGAAGCATAGAATAATGGATAGAGAGCCAGTCCCAAATCCAGGAAGACCCAAGTTCAAGTCCCACCTTTGACATATACTGGCTATTGACCACTGGCAAGACATTTAACCCCTCAATGCTCCAGGCCACAGGTGTCAAGCATGCAGTCTGCAGGCCTTATGAGGTCCATGACAGTCATGAGTGAAACTGAATCCTACTAAAATGTTAGCTGGTGGAGGGGGGCAGCTAGGTGGTGCAGTGAATAGAACACCAGCCCCAGAGTCAGGAGGACCTGAGTTCAAATTCAACCTCAGACACTTGACGTACGACACACTTATTAGTTGTGTGACCTTGGGCAAGCCACTTAACCCCAACTGCCCTGCCTTCCTCCCTCCAAAAAAAATGTTAGCTGGGAAATATTTGATAAAACAAATAAAAATACAAGAAAACATAGATAATATGTGGTTTTCTAAGCCATTATGGGGCCCACAGAGATCCTCATGTATGGTGTAGTGGCCCCATTTTGATTTTAGTTTAACGCCACTTCTCTAGGCCACTTTCTAGGACTATAAGATGGGGAGAAGGTGCTGACCTGCTTTAGAAGAGGGAGTTTTCTCACCAGGGAATTCCCCATATCAGTGAAAGCACAGGTCAATTCCTTCTCCTAGTCCATAATAAGATTTATGATCTTTGCCAGAAGTTATCGACTGTTCTCTGGCTTCCTGTAACCCAGACAAACAGATGGTTTCTGTAGATAAGAGCTGAAAATAGGGTGAAAGTCTGACTTGTAAATGGATAACACACAATGCCATTATGAATATTTGATATTGGCAACTGGGCAAAAGCAAAAAATTTTTAAAAATTCTCTCACTGGGTAATTAAAGGAACCCAGTGTTTGGCCAGCTACCTTGTAGTATGCCCGTTAGTGTACACATATACATACATTAGTTGTTTAATTCTATCTGTTTGATCAGTATGCTTGCTTTTTCTCCATTTGATATCATTTCTCAGTTACTCCTCTCTTTCTCCAGTCTCTGATCATGAGGTAGTGGTAGCCCTTCTCCTTGGCGAGGCCAACATACTCTCCTCTGGTCTCTCCTACAGCAAATTTTCCCCTTGGCAATTTCTCCTTTCTAATCTTCGAACTCTTCTCCATCTACTGATTCTTTCCCTACTACATTCCAAAATGACAAGTTTCTTCCATCCTTAAAAACCCTTCACTAGTCACATCTTCTCAAGCTCTCATTCTTTATCTCTCCTCCCTTTCTCAACCAAATTCCTTTAAAAAGCTGTCTACACCTGTTGCCTCTACTGCTCCTCTCCCTTCTCAGGTGTTTGCAGTCCAGCTTCCAACCTCATCACTCAACTAAAGTTACTGTCTTCAAAGTTACCAGTGATCTCTCCATTGCCAGATCTGATGGTCTTTTCTCAGTCCTCAGACATCTTGACCTCTCTGCTTCATTTGACACTGTTGACCACCCCTTCTTCCTTGGATGCTCTCTCCTCTTTGAGATTTTGTGACACTGATCTCGCCTTATTCTCCTACCTGTCTACTCCTTCAGAGACTTCCTTGAGTGGTTCATTGTCCATATCATGCCCCCAACTGTGAATGTGCCATAGACCCTCTTCTCTACTCTCTCTCTACGTGATCTATTTGGTAGCCATGGGTTTCTCTTATCTATCTAGGTTATTAACAGATCTATATATCTAGCTAAAGCCTCTCCCCTGAACTTCATCCCTGCAACACCAACTGCCTGTTGGATATTTTCAGATTGGATATCCCAGAGATATCTCAAGCTCAAAATGCCTGCAACCGAATTTATTATCTTTTCCTCCAAATCTAACTCTCTCCCAGTTGTCCCTGTTGCTGTTAAAGGCACTACCTTCTACTTTTAGCCCATTCATCATTCTCACCCCATATATCATATCAGTTGCCAGGTGTTGTTATTTCTACCTCCACAACATCTGACACATCTTAACCCTTCTCTCAACTCTCACACAGCCACCACTTTAGTCCAAGCCTGCCTCACCTCTCACCTTGATTATTGTAACAGTCTCCTAAATGTTCTCCCTGTCACATCTTTCTCCATTCTAATCCATCCTTCAAATCCCTGCCAAAGAAATTTTCTTTAAGAACAGACCTGTTGACGCAGCAATAACACTTGTAGGACTGTATCCCGAAGAGATCATACAAATGGGAAAAGGACCCACATGTACAAAAATATTTATGGCAGCTCTTTTTGTGCGGGCCAAGAACTGGAAATTGAGGGGATGCCCATCAATTGGGGAATGACTGAACAAGTTGTGGTATATGAATGTAATGGAATATTATTGTGCTGTAAGAAATGATGAACAGGCAGACTTCAGAAAAACCTGGAAAGACTTATATGAACTGATGCTTAGTGAAGTGAGCAGAACCAGGAGAACATTGTACACAGTAACAGCCACGGTGTGCAATGACTGACTTTGATAGACTTAGCTCTTAGCAATGCAAGGACCTAAAACAATTCCAAAAGACTCATGATGGAAAATGCCATCCACATCCAGAAAAAAGAAATATGCAGTCTCAATGCAAATCAAAACAAAACTATTTTCTTTTTTTGTTTTGTTTTATGTTTTTCTTTCTCGTGGTTCCTTCCATTTATTCTAATTCTTCTATACAACATGACTAATGTGAAAATATGTTTAATAGGAATGTATACGTAGATCTTGTATCAGATTGAATGCTCTCTTGGGGAGGGGGAAGGAAGGGAGGGGGAGAAAATTTAAAACTTAATGGAAGGGAATGTTGAAAACTAAAAATAAATAAACTAACTTATTAAAAAAACAGACCTGCAAAAAAATTTCAAAAAAATAGACCTGACTACATCACTCTCCTACATCAACTCCATCAACTCTAGTGGTTCCTTGTTGCCTCTGGGATAAAATAGATGAGCTCTCTTGTATAGATTTTAAAGCACTTCACAACTTGTCCCAAACCTATCTTTCCAGCTACTATGAACCATATGATGTAGCCAGACTGGCCTTCTCTCTAAGTGCTCTATCTCTTATCTCCAGGCCTTGGTACTGGCAGTGCCATGCCTGTGATTCATTCCCTCCTCACTTCTGCCACTTAGGATCCACCTCTTCCTTCAAGAGACAACTCAAGCACCACCTTCTTCATCAAGCCTTTCCTGATCCCTGCAACTGTCATCCCTCCCAAATTACCTTGAATTTGTACTTATTCTCTCTATAAATGTTTTGTAAACACACACACACACACACACACACACACACACACACACACAGACTTGTATCCCTGGTTGAACATAAGCATCTTGAGAACAGAAATTATTTCATTCTTTGTATTTATATCCCCAGCATCTAGCACAGTCCCTGGCACATGGTAAGTGCTTATTAAATGCTTTTAAAATTTAATTTATTTGACCTCAGATTATAAACTTCTGAGGACAAGGAAGATTATATTATTCATCTTTATATTCTTTACACCTAGTGTAATGCCATCTGTTCATTCATTCATTCCAAAAACATTTATTAAGGACCCACATGTTAGGGGTATAATGTTTAAATAAGACTTAGTCTATGCCCTCATGGAGTTCACAATATAGTAGGATGATAAGAAACTAACATGATAAATAATTTTACATTTTAAGAACAATCAAAGGGTATAAAACAAAATGCTATATGACATCTGAGGGGGAAGGATATTACTGACAAGCCCAGAGGTAGGGGAAAGGTATCAAGTAAAAGTTTCACGGAGAAGCTAACATTTGGAGTTGGGCTATAATGGGTGGATTGGAATCAAGTAAGCAATGAGGTGGTAGGAGGAAATGCCAGGCATATGAAGCAATGTAAGCCAAGGTATAGAGATGGAAGAGCATAGGGCATGTTCAGTAGGCAAAGAGTAGTATGTAGGAAGGGAGGTGGTATGAGACAAAAGCTGAAAGGGGAGCACTAAGGATTTTTAGCTGATGAGTGATATTACTAGATCTATACTTAAGAAAGATTATCCTAGAAGTAATATGAAAATATTGACTAGAGGGAGTAGAGAGTGGATTTGGGAAAATCTGTTAGGAGGTTCTAGTAGTAGTATAGATGGGGGTAATGATAATCTGTCTATCTTAGATCAGTGGCAGTGAGAACAGAGAGGAGGGGATAGATGTTAGCAATGTTGTGGAGATGGATCAATAGGACTCAGTAACTGGATAGGAGAAGGAAAAATAAAGATAATGCCAATCTTATAAACTTGAAAGACTGGGTGATGGATAGCGGTAGTAGTAATGCTAGCATTTACATAGCACTTTGGGGCAGTCATCTTTGTGAATTTAAATCCAGCCTCAGACACTTACTAGCTGTGTAACCCTGGGCAAGTCACTTAACCCTGTTTGCTTCAGTTTCCTCATCTGTAAAATGAGCTGGAGAAGGAAATGGCAAACCACTCCAGTATCTTTGCCAAGAAAACCCCAAAATGGGGTCATGGAGAGTTGGACACAACTGAACACCAACAATAAAACATCATTCTTTAAGGTTTACAAAGCGCTTTACAAGTGTTATCTGATTTTATCCTCACAATAACCCTGGGAGCTAAGTACTTTCATTGTCCTCATTTTACAAATGAGGAAACTGAGGCAGACAGAGTTTAATGGTTTTTCCAGGTTTATGTGGCAAGTAAGTATCTGAGGTTGGATTTGAACTTATATCTTCCTGACTCCAGGCCCAGAGCTCTATCCACTGTACCACCTGGTTGCATCAACAGATGTTACAGTGGTAGACAGAAGATAGAAATAGTAAGCTCAAAAGGAGGAACAGATACTAGAGGAGAGATTAATCAAGTTCAGAATATTTTAAAGAGGAGCTGATGGGACACCAAGGTGGAGATATCCTTAAGCAGTTGGAGAGTCAGGTCAGCAAAGGAGCCAGGATCAGAGATAAAGACTTTAAAGTCAGGCACATAGAGGTGGTAGTTGAAGCTATAAGAATGACAAAGATTGTAAGAGAGAGTATTAGGGAGAAAACAGAAGTGGGCTTGGGGTAGATCCTTGACTACACCAAAGTTTTGAGAGGTAAAGAGCCAGCAATGGAGACAGAGAAAGGAACCAAGAAGTAGTAGGAGAATCCTTGTCATTGAAGCTGAAGGAGGAGAGGGTAGCCGTTAGGAGGGAATGATCGAAAGCTACACATGGGTTATGGAGCATGAAGACTAAAAAAGGGCTTTGGATTTGGTCACTAATAGGTCTTTGGTGATCTCAGAGAAAATATGTTTAGCAGAGTAGAAGAGGTAGAAGCCTGATTACAAGGGGTTGAAGAGTGAGTAATGAGAAGTGGAAGCATTAGTTACAAACAACACAGGAACTTAGGAAATATCTGTTGAATTGAATTGATATTTAGGTGCAGAATTGACTTTGAGCATGTTGTGGAATTGAGCCAACCAGTAATCTAGAACAGAGGTGTCAAAACGCATGGCCCAGCCACAACACTCCCAAGTGGATTGAATCAGATCAAAATGCAATTGGGAAATATTTAACAAAATAAGTGTAAATATAGTAGAATATAGATAACATTAATATGTGGTTTTCTAAGTCAATGTGTAGTCTCAGGGATCCTCGTGTATAATTTAATGTGCCCCCCTGTTTCTATTTGAGTTTGACACCACTAGTTTAGAGCCTAGCTACAAAGGTAGAGAGGCGGGATAAGAGTTCCTACTAATTTGGGTATCCCAAAAGTCTTAGTGGAGTTAAAACTTTGGCTTTAATAGCTTAAAATTGCATTAAAACTTTTGGGACACCTTGTATAGAGTCATATAATAACAAGTACTCACTTTTTTATAGTTCTTCAAGGTTATGAGGTTCTTTCCTTATAACAAGACTGCAAGATAGATAGTACAGCATTAGTATGTCCATTTTACAAATGAGGAAACCAAGGCTCAGAGAGGTAAGGTGACCCTTCAATAGCTGCACAGTTTGTATCAGAGAGAACTTGAACACAGTCTCCTGGCTTTAATTGGAGCACTTTTAACCACTATAGAGTTGGGTAGGGGTGAGGATGGAGGGAAATGGGGTGTTACATGTAGCAAGGCCACCCAAACAAGGAAGTGGTTGCTCAGCATTGGAAACTCTCAACGTTTTATGATAACAGGAGTATTCAGAAGAGAAGGACCAGTTCAGGTAAATAAGAAACATCTGCCAGGCCAGATACTACCTCTGAAATTCCCCATCATGTTAAATAAGAGCCCGGGAGGATTCAGCTTCTCTACTGTTGTGTCTGAAATGATTTAGTTGTTGACTCCCAGAGTCCCACTGTTCATCTGTGATTCCCAAAATAAGCAGTATATTTCTTTCCAAGTTTGTCCTACCTTTTCTGGGGGATGATTTGCCTCCTCTATAATATACCCTTTTCTTTCCCCTCCTGCCCCTTTTGTGGGATTCACTTGGTCTGTCCTCTTAGCATCATGCCTGGTAAGCACTTAATATTTGTTAGTTGATTAATTTGAAGGTGGGAAGCTTGCATCACTTCCACTCCATTGATTTGGGAAATTGGTATTTACATTTTATTCAGGTTTTTTAATTGAAGAATTTCAAGCTGCCTGGAGATCCAGAAAACAAAAACAAAAACAACTATTCCCATATTACCCATTTTTCAAAGCCCAGCTTACATTCCTCATCATTTCTCATCTTCCATAAAGTTTTCCCTGCTAACTCTAGTCTATATTAATCTTTCTCCTTCAGTCTATCCATACTGGGGGGTGGGGGAAGACAGGAAAGAGAGCAAGCATTTATTAAGTACAGTTTACGGGTGCAATGCCCCCTCAATCTGGAAAAGCCAGGTAAAGTTTTTGGCCCTCCCTTTGTACCTGAGAAGTCTGAATTTTTTCTTTTTCTTTTATGGGGTATTTATGGTACCTTATTGTAAAATTTGGATTAAGTATTTCATCCTAGGCTACGTGCAGGTTAGTGTTAAATAGAAATGCTTTTTCTGTGTTGTCTGCTGGCCTTAGTGTGGCTTCCACAAAACTCCCCCCAAATTCTCATTTAATTTCTTATGCCAACAGGTGATATATTGAAACCACGCTAGGAAAAGTCGCCACGTAGAAGGGATAACTGCACCCACTATATGGGCTAAGTGCTTTACACGTATTACCTCGTTTCACCCTCACAACAACCCTAGGAGGTAGATGCTAGTATTATCCCTATTTTACAGCTGAAGAAATGGGCAAATAGAGGTTAAGTGACTGGCTCAGGGTCACATAGCTAGTTAATGCTTGAGGCCAGATTCTAGGCACAGAGTTCGACCCACTGTACCACCTAGCTACCTGTATCATCTTTTTCTACCATTCAGTTCTCATTTGCAGTTAATCTATTACTTAATATCATTTACTATGTTACCTTGTACATAGTTGTTCTGTGTGTGCTAATAGTGAATTCCTGACTGTCATATGCCTTTATTAAACTATTAAAGTTCCATGAGAAGCAGGGACAGTGTCTTATTTAAACTTTTGCAGACAAGGACTTTATCTCTCCTCCATCAGGGTTTCATAAGCTCTGACCAGCTCAATAACATCCCTGGTTGTTGGGATACTCCCTTGTCTCTCCCATGGCAGTGCCTAGCATTGGGCTGGGTGCAAAGTGGGCACTGTGTAGGGAAGGGAGGAGAGGAAATGGAGGTGCTAATAATAACTACCTTTGGAAGGCAAAAGAATGGGAGTTTTCTTACTCTTCAGTGTTCCCCTTCTGCCCAACATGAGCCTGGCTATCAGATTCATTCTCTCTCTTTCTGCTAATCAAGAAGGCATATAGATATAGAGCTAGATAAACATAGACACACATACCTCTATCTGCCTGTCTGTCTGTCTTTCTGTCTATCTCTTTGTCTCTCTCTCTCTGTGTCTTTCTCTATCTCTCTGTGTCTCTGTCTTTCTTTGTGTCTCTGTCTCTCCATCTCTCTGTCTCTCTGTCTCTGTCTGTGCCTGCCTCTGTCTCTCCCTCTCTCTGTCTGTCTCTCTGTCTCTCCCTGTCTCTCTGTCTGTCTCTATCTCTGTCTCTCTCTCTTTCTCTATATATGTACATATATATATATGTATATATATACACCACACACATACACACACATACACACACAGTCCTGTAGCGATGATTTCTAGTATTCATAACATGAAATTTCTTAGCACTGTCATCGAGTCAGCCATCTGCATCATAAATCCCTCTCTTCCTTTGCCTCTCCACATCCTAGCTGACAGACATGGATAGCCAGGCTTCAGTCAGTGCTCACAGGAATACCATGTTTTGCACTTGCGCACCCAGCCTGCCTCTAGCAAATCAGGAGTGCCAGTTGCTCTAAGGGACTGAAGTGGAGAAGTATCCCATAATCACTGCCACCATCCTAGCTAGTCCTGTCCACCATCCCTTCATACAACAGCATTCTGGAAGTTCTTCCTTACTCTAGTTTCTTTTCCTTTAAATCCATTCACCTGTCAAACATTTCTTACTTCTCTGTGTCTAATATACTATATTAGACGATAGGGAAGATGCGAAGATCTGATATGGCTCCTGCCCTCTTGGAATTTACAGAGTAATGAGGGAGAAATTTTTGGTCATCCTTTAAATTGCACCCACTGTTAGGTCAGGTTGACCTTGCCAGAAGGCCAGAGTGGCTGAAATAGAAAGCTATGGGGCCTCTTTGTAGCAAATAGTGTCATCCCAGAAAGGAAATCAGCAAAACCAAAAGGCCGTGTGTAGATTTTGAGTGCAAAATGACCTAACCACGAAAGAAAGGAGGTTCATTTGAAGTGATTTGAAATTTTAAGTCTCTTGCCTACACCTGATAGTCAAGAATCCTTCATTAGAACTCTTTAAGTGAGGCAGGTGGTAAAATGCAGTAGAAAAATGCTGGACTTAGGAAGACCTGAGTTCAAATTTGGCCTCACTTACTAGTTGTGTGAGTGTGGGCAAGTCACTAAACTGCCTCAGTTTCCTCATCTGTAAAATAGGGACAATAATAACACCAACCACCTAGGCTTATTGTGAGGAGAAAATGAGATATTTGTAAGGCCTGGCACATAGTAAGCACTTTAAAAATGCTTGTGTCCTTCCTTCAGCTGCCATTTTTGCTGCTGAGTTCACCTGTGTGACTGCGGACAAGTAACCTAATCTTTCTGGGCCTCATCTCTTAAATGAAGTAGTTAGACTGGATTAGAGTTATCCCCAAGTGCCACCAGTGCAAACCAGATTAAAAGGTACTTGGGAAATAGTTAACAAAATAAATAAAAATACACCAAACCATAGCTAATGTATTCTAAAGTCACTTTGTGACCCAGCAGGGATCTTTACTCACCTATGGGTTGCTGGCCTCTGTTTCTTTTCTGAGTCTGACAACACTGGATCAGTTGATATCTATGAATTTCCCTGTTTCTGTTATGTTTCTCACGGTCAGCCCTTTCTTTTCAATCCCATTGCCTCTGCCCTATCTCAGGCCCCCATTAACATCTATGTTACCTTAGGAGAATCCCTTAACCCCTTTGAGCCTTGTTTCTCCATCTTTGTGGGACTAATCTGCTTTCATCCTGTAGAAAGTAAGAAATAAAAAAGAATCTTGGACTCAAGGATCCCCTTTTAGCCCAAACACATGATCCCATCACCCAGACTATGATGACTACACCTAGTCCATCTCTGCCTTTATGGTGTCTTCCTCCTCTCTGTTTCTCCCCCAATGCCCCATTAATGTTAATCCACAGATGTTAGTGCATCACTCTTCTGCTCAGGATCCTGCAGTGGTTTCTCGTAGATGGCTGAATAAAGTCCAGACCCCTTTAGCCTGGTGTTCAAGACGTTCTAATGGAAAGCTCCAGCCAGCCCTTTCAGGCTTACTCACCTTCAGCCTCTTTCCCATTCGTTGAATGGGCGTTACCTCACTCGCAGTGAGCACCTGAAAAGACCTTAGCCTGAAAGGGCCAGGGTCTTGCAATGCATCCTGGGTCATCTCCAGTTATCCTGGTGAATATCAGACCACTGGACCCAGATGGCTCTGGAGGAGAGAGTGAGGCTGGTGACCTTGCACAGCCCTCCCTCACTCAGATCTAAGTCAACTGCAAGTCATGTCATCATTTCCCTGACGTCATGGTCCTCTTCGATAATGAAGGGCAAACACAACCTTCAGCCTCCCTAGATTCCAGCCATAGTGGACTTCTTGTCATTTTAAGGCAGCTTAGGTGGTAAAATGGACAGAGAGCTGCACCTCTATCCAGCCTGAGGAAGGCCTGGGTTCAAATCTGACCTCAGACAAAATAGGTACATTACCCCTGGGCAAATGACTAATTGCTGTCTGCCTCGGTTTCCTCATCTGTAAAATGAGGATGATAACAGTAGCATCTACAATCTAGGGTTGTTGTGAGGATAAAATGAGATAAAGTTGTTAGGTGCTTTGCAAACCTTAAAATACTATATGTTATCAATTTTTATTCCTCAAATATGCTGTGAAATTTCCTGCCTCCCTGACTTTGCTTATACTTTCCCCTCTACCTGTAGTACCTTCCCTAGAGCTCCCCATCTCCAACTCTAATACCCCATCATTTATCTATTTTGTAGATATTTAATTTGCATTATTATATACTGGGTCTGGGTTTGTCATGGTGAAGCCCACTCATTCTGGGGAATAATGAGGCAGTAGTGATTTCACTAAGGCTCCCAGGACTTGCTATGTACATCCTCAGTCTTTGTCACTGCTGCCTGCTAATTAATTAACCGATTGAGAACTCATGGTCTACAATTCAGTGATCGCTTGGCCCTTCATGTCTTCTTGGAAAGTTCATTTTAGACGTGTTCCTCAGTTCTTTACTAGCTGGAAAAAAATCATTTAACCTCTGTTGGCCTCAATTTCCTTAACCACAAAATGAAGATAATAGCACCTGCCTCTCAGAATGAAATGAGATAATAATTGTAAAGCGCTTAGTGCCTGGCATATGGGAAGTGGTGTGTAAATGTTAGCTATTATTATGAACTGAGATAACTTTTGTAAAGTGCTTAGCACAGTGCCTAGCCCATACTAGACCCTTAAGAAAGCCTTCTTCTCTTGCCCTTCACCTTCATGTTGCAGTTGGGTTCTTAGTAACAGGACAGTTATGATGCCATAGGATTTCAGAGCTGGAAGAGTCCTTATAAATAGCCTATCGAGCCCAACCCTCTCATTTGAAGGTGAAGATGAGGTAAAGTAGCTTGTCCAAAAGGGCATTTGGGGGTATAGTGGATATTGTGCTGGGGTCAGGGAGCCTCCTCTTCCTGAGCTCAAATCTGGTCTCAGATGCTTACTAGCTGTGTGACTCTAGGCAAGTCACTTCACCCAGATTGCCTTGATTTCCTCATCTGTAAAATGAGCTAGAGAAGAAAATGGCATCTTTGGTATCTTTGCCAAGAAAAACAGCAGCTAGGGTCACAAAGAGTCAGGCACAACTGAAAACAACTCAACGACAACAAACAACTTGGCCAAGGTCATATCTTCTCTAACTTTCACAGTTCAGTTCTTTTGGCAGTTTTCTTCCCTGAAAGAGGAATCTGTCATTCCCATTCTCCTCAGTCAACAAATGTGTTTTCTGTAATTAATTTCATATGTGCATTTGAGATAGGAGCAAGGACCGTGTGAAGGCTGATGGATGCTAATGGATGTTTTCAGTCTAGATTAGCTGAGTTTTCTTTGTGCCAGAGCCTGGGATAACCCTCTTTGCTGTGGAATTTCTATTTAGAATGGGGAGCTGAGAAAGTGGAGGAGGACAGTGGGGAATGGAGGGAGTAGAGGGTTGAGAAGCACAATTGAAGCTGGAGGTATCTAGGAACATTTGGTTGCTAAGGAGTTAGAACAGTTGTGTATCTTTCTGGGAATCCACTGAAAAAGTGGGTGACTCACTTTGGGAACAGAGCCATCCAATGGAGCTGTGAAACAGTCAGGTGAATATCTTCTAAGGAAGCAGAAAAGGGAATTTTTAAATTAAAGCTTCTTACAATGAGTTCTTTTTTCCATCTTGATCCCCACTGCCTATAGGATAAGTGCTATTGTTCATTCACATCCAACTCTGTAACTCCTCGGAGAGCACGCCAATGCTCTCCGTGGGTTTTTCTTGGTGAAGATACAGGAGTGGGTTTGCCATTTCCTTCTCTAGTAGGTTAAGTGACTTTCGCAGGATCACACAGCTAGTGTCTGAGGCTGCATTTGAACTCAGAACTTCCAGATTCTAGGCCCATCACTCTATTCACTAAGCCACCAAGCTGCCTCCTAAGTACAAGTTCCTTAAGCCTTCCTTCATACCCTCCAGGCTATCTTTCCAACCTTTATCTTTCTCTCTACTACTCTACTTGCACTCCATTGCAGCCTAACTGTTCTCACTATAGCATTCAGACTCTAAGTCTCTAAGACTTTGTGCTTGCTATTTCCTCTGCCTGACATGTCCTCCCTCTTCCTTTCTGCTTAACTAAGTCAAATGTGCCCTTCCAAATATGAGTGGAAGGCTTGAATCTGATGATCGTTGAAGTCCTTTCCATGACTGAAACCTTTGATCCAGCTGAAAACCTGCTATCTTTGCACACTAAATTTTTCTCCTCGGATTTGGAATCAAAAGACCCGAAGTCATCTGTATGACCTTGGGCAAGTCACTTCCCTTTCCTAGGACTCAATTTCTTCATCTATGAAATGAGAGAATCAGGGTGATTCCCTCTAAATCCCAAAGTTCAAAATCCTTTGATCTCAAGACGCTTCCCTGAATTCCTTTTGCATTTACTATCAGAACTAGTTACTTGGGTTATCCTTTAACTTTTCATGTACTTTTTTCAGTGAGTTGGTTTCCTAATGAATTAATAAACAAAAAGCATTTCTTAAGTACAGTAGATTGACACACCCCTTCCAGAAACTAGGATTTCAGAACTGGGGCAGGGGTAGGAGGAGGAGGAATTAGGGAGCGAAGTGATAAAACGTAATTGGAGTTTGCCTGAAATTGTAGACCAGGTGAGACAGTCAGCAGTTAGGATTGTGAGACCTGTTTATGAGATCATAAACTCACTAAGGAAGTACATTCTTCCTTTATTTCTCTGCTATTCCAGAGCCCTTAGCAAATCATTAGCTAATTGTGAATGAATGATTAATTGAATGAAATAATCTGGTAAGGAGGACTAGAGGTTTCTTAGAAAAGAAGCCCAGGGATGAGTAGCCTCTATTGCAAATGGTGTTGAAGGGAAATTGCAATAAAAATTTGGAATCTCTGGTCCTTCTGGATTAAAGGGGAAAATGAGTCTGAATTGCAGACAATTTAAATTGGACACTATCTGAATGGATACCAAGTCATAAACTAAGTCATACTGACTTTGAGGTCAGTTTCATTTATTCTGAACTCTGATTCAGGCCACCAATTCACCTAGCTGAATAAATTTTGACAGCAGCTGTTGGAGAGATGCTAAAATGCAGACATTGTAGGGAGATTGTTTGTGACAATTCTAGCCTGGATGTCACAATGGAGACAGAAATGGCTTTATGACAGCACATCTCTCTTGGGTTGTTTGCCTCTGGAGAAAAGTTTGGGTCAGCCTTTTGTGACAGTCAGAAATCTGGAAAACTCTGAGAAGTCCAACCAGATATATCACAATCCTGATTAATCAGAATGCCCAGGAATTGGGCAGTTTGGGTAGGAACTGACTTTTCTGATAGTTGAGGTTTAGTTGCAAACTCTTTGTTTCAAATCTTGTTGAATTCTATCTCAAATGTTTGCATCTTTTTTTCCTTACCTTCTTAATAAATGCATTTTTCAGGGATATTTTCCTGTAGTTGAATCAAGTTAATGAGCATTTATTGAGCACCTACTATATTTCCATTTGCTGAATTTGGCATTGTGGATGTATATTCCCAGTGTACAAGGTAATAATGACAACATACTGTCTGTGTGGCCTGGGATAAATCACTTGACCTTTCTATGTCTGTGTTATTGTCTCTCTCTGACAGATGTAGAAACCAAAGCCAGGAGAAGAGCTGGAATCACATAGCATAGGGCTTTATCTGTCTAAATGCCATTGCCTCTTTTGGCTCACCACCACATTGTCTGTACTCAAGACAGATAGAAAACAAATGCTGATCTTTGGTGGGGGATGGGAGTTGGAGGAGGCTAAGGCAGGCGGAGAGTGATAGAGGTGTTAGATGACACTGTCCAGTTGCGTGATACAAAGGAGACCTGAGTTCAGGCTTGGTCCCAAGCAAAATTGTGGATGAAGGGAAGTTTATATTCCATATTTCCTTGTATATTCTGCCAGTATCCACCCCTTGTGAAGTCCTATCCTTGTAGCATCCTCTTTCCCCTCCTCCCCAGCTTCTCTGGCCTGTCCCTGTTATACATGTTCTCCTTGCACTGAAATCCCTTTATTCTGTGCCCAAGGTGTCAACTAGGCAACCTGAGAAGGTAGTCTAATAGATTATTAGCTCCTTGATGGGAGAGACTGTTTCATTGTCATCCTGTTTATGCCTGGAGCTCCTGGCACAATGTGCTCCTGACACACAGTAGGTGATTAATAAATGCATATTGATGGATTGATTACTTAGGAACTAAGGAGAAAGAACAGTGTCAATTCTAGGAAATAAGACCTTGACCATTTCACCTAGCCCATCATGGTGCAGTTTCAGACACTATAGCTAGTCCCTGGAGGGAAATGGGGGACAACAGGACCTTCTTGGCACTCTTCAAATAACGCCACATAGAAAACCATTTTTTATGCTTGCACTGATGGCCTGCCTGCCAAGAGAGCTAAATCCCTTTTAACAATCCTCTGCCACAGAGCAGCCTAGCCTCGCTTCATCTCATCATGGGCTGAATCACGGCTATGTTCCTGTACTCAAGTTCATTTCTGAGGATAATTTATGCTTCTGAGATTAGCTGGGCCCCTCTGGTAAGTGGAATTTTCTTCCATTAACAAAGCCAGAACCTGAGGAGCTCCAACCAATCATCATTTATGGTTGGATGAGGTTCAAGGAGTGTTTTTTTCATTCTTGATGAAGGGGCTAATTGCCTCACTTCCTCTTCTTCCATGCCTGGATGGTCTGCAGCAGCCCGGCACAGAATCCAGATGTGACAGAGAGTGATAGCAAGGCACCATAATGAGGCATCCAGTCCTAATGGAACATTTGGTGCTAGGGCAGAAAACAGCTGGGGAGTTTTAGGCAGAGGGAGTTCTGAGAGGCCTGTGTGAGCAGGGTCTTCTTGGCTGAAGGGGAGGAAGGGAATGTGATGAAAAATGTTGCCTGTGAGTTAGTTAGTAGACAAGAATTTAGAGTCCCTGCTTTCAAGGAGCTCACAGTCTAATGGGGGAGAAGGCCTGCAAATAATAATATACAAGCAGGCTATATAAAAGATTAAAAAACATTATTCTTTCCCTACATCATTTGCAAACTTTCCCCCTCATCTCAAATTCTATTGCTGGGAATATAATAGCTCGAAAAATCGTCCTAGTGCCTTTCCTATACTCTCCTTACTTATTTCCCCATTTCCTCTGGCATTTTTGGAATAATCAGTTACCTCTCTAGCATCACTGACTGCTCAGTGAGTTAGAAAATAATGGGGACAGCTTTAAACTGCCCTCAGTGTAACCATTAAGGAAAAATACAGAAGACTTTCTGGGATGAAACTACATAAGTACATCTCTTGCTACTAGGAAAAAAGAAGCTGAACGATAGTTACAAGAACCACCTGCCTGCAGTACCTACTTTCTGAAATTAAAACATTTATTTTTTTTACTAAGGGTAGATTCCTCCCTCACACACACACACACACACACACACACACACACACAAACACACACACACACACCTCCATCTTTATTAATTTCACATTCGAACTTGAAAAGAATGCAGTTATGATTTCTGAAAAGATTGCAAATTCAAATAACATTGACTTTATGTAACAAAAATGAAGGACATTCTTTAAACATAGCCCCATCTTGCTGGAATTTTATTAGGAGAGAAGTCAAAGGATAGGGAGAATGTCAACAAAGTCATCCTCCCCCAGGGAGTAACTTAAGGTTTGGGCCAAGCCATTAGCATCCTCCATCGCTCTCTGGGCACTCAAGAGTGAATTGCCAAGCAGCACAGCATAGCTGCCATGTCCAGTACTTAGCCATTGCTGCTTAAAGAGCAAAATTATCAGAAACAGGGTTGCTGATTTGCATCCAAGAGTCATATTCGTTGTCAGGTCTTTAAAAAGGAGATCCTTTCTCCAGCTCATCCTTCTTTTTACTTCTCTATCTTCTTTTTGCTGTGGGGCTTCATGGGGTAGAGGGTTGATTTCTCTCTAATTCCTTTGCAACTCCCCTTCTGTGTTGCCCCTAGTGCCAGTACAGGACTAGGCACACAGTAAGTGTTCACGAAATATAAGAAGGCCATGTAATTGCCTATTGCATAATGATTCAGAGAATGGCTGACATCACTGGCCATGCCTTTTCCCTACAAGTTGGTGCAGGTGAGCCTCACCTTCGGCAGTCTACTGTAGGGATCATGGCTGAATCTTCCTCTACCGATTGCTGCAATCCTCAGAGCTATCCTTCACTTACATCCTTGATTCTTTCCTCTTCCTAATCCTCTCCACCCTTAATATCCAAGTCACCATGTTCTTTTTAGTGGTGCTTCTTGCACATTCACACTGCTGTGTAAAAATGTTACTTTGAGGTGTTCTTAGCTAGAGATTCAAGCTCTTCCCATTTTGTGGGTGGCAGTGTTCATCTTGTTAGTCTAGGGGTACAGTCTGTCAGCATTTATCCAGTTAGACTCTTGGCTCAGCCCCCACCCCTTTGGGAGTGTCTACCCTATTCCTGTATTACCTAGCTTAAATGGAATTCAATCATATGAACATAGCATATGTAGCTGACAATGCAACCACTGCTTAGCTATATGGAGTTCTTTTATTCATAACAAAAGAAGTGAAAGGAATTAATCCTATTATAGTGAAATAAGTACCTCCAGAGCTGTGAGTCCATGGCTCCTCCCACTCCCAGGAGATTCCAAACCAGCCTAAAGCAGGGGTTCTTAATCATTTTTCTGTCATTGAACCCTTTGGCACTCTAGTGAAACCTATGGACCACTTTTTAGAATAATGTTTTTAGATGCATAAAATAAAATGCATGGGATTACGAAGGGACCCAGTTATATTGAAAATATCAAAATATTTTTTAAAAAGTTTTTTGACCCCAGGTTGAGAACCCATGGTAAAGATATGTCCCAAATCCATTAGTACAAGAACATAGTTCAGGTGCATAGACTCAAACCTCCCCATCAGCCATGTCCATTGGGAGCTAGCAGCCATCCCCTACTAGTTTTCCACTCACTGCCTCCCATAGGATCAATATCCAGTGTTAAACTCAGAATCTGAGTCACTTACACTGACTGCTTTCATTACTTTACCCCTTTGTCTGGGACTTCTAACTAATTATTGGCTTCCCGACAATCATCTATTGAACTGTATAGGATCCAAATTGCTGCTCACAGCTTTGTTCATTGCTAATGAAGTGGACTCAAGGGTGGGCCCAGGCATGGAAGAAGATCCTTCCTATGCTTTCCTGCCATCCTCTCATCCATGGACTGCCATTTTTCGAATGTCCTCGGTTACTTCCACCTCTTCAGCTGGTTTTATATTATCTTGGTTTTATGAATGAAGATGACTGGAGACATGGAGATGACAAGTCATTCCCTTCTCCTCCTCTGCCCCTCAGTAGCATGCAGAGCATGTCCTAGGATCACTGCCGCAGCCTCTTAATGGTCTCCCTGCTTCCAGCCTCTCACCCTTTCAGTCCATTCTAGGTATGGCAAATACACTAATCTTGGTGTGCTAGCTACTCTGAGTAACCACTCCGATCAAGTCATCCTCCCACTTAAAACTTTAAGTGAGGGGGGGCGGAGCCAAGATGGCGGCTGGTAAGCAGGAACTAGAGTGAGCTCCGTACCTGAGTTCCTCCAAAAACCTATAAAAAATGGCTCTGAACCAATTCTAGAACGGCAGAACCCACAGAACAGCAGAGGGAAGCAGGGCTCCAGCCCAGGACAGCCTGGATGGTCTCTGGGTGAGGTCTATTCCACCCGGAGCTGGGAGCTGGGAGCTGGGAACGGAGTGGAGCAGAGCCCAGCCTGAGCAGCGTGGACCATCCAGACCAGAAGCCGGGCGGAGGGGGCCCTAGCGCCCTGAATATGTGAGCTGCGGCAGTTACCAGACCCCTTGACCCACAAACACCAAAGACTGTGGAGAAGGTTAGTGGGAAAAGCTGCAGGAGTGGAAGGAGTTCCCGGTTCGGCTTCCAGCCCCGGGGGCAGCGGAGGTGGGGCAGCTACAGCTGTTGTTACTTCTGGCTCCAGGCCCACCTGGTGGGAGGAATTAAGTGGCGGATCAGAGCAGAAGTGCAACAGCCTGCCGAAGATCTAAGCCCAGTCTGGACTGGGGGTTCTTGGGGAAGGAGTAGTGCGGGTCTGACAGAGCTGGCACCTCCCCCCCAAACGTGGAACATAGAACTCGTTAGTCTACAAGCAGTCACACCCCACTGAAAAACTCAAGGGTCAAGTTAGTTGGTTGGGAATATGGCCAGGCAGCAAAAACGCGCCCAGATTCAGTCTCAGACTTTGGATTCTTTCTTTGGTGACAAAGAAGACCAAAACATACAGCCTAAAGAAGACAACAAAGTCATAGAGCCTACAACCAAAGCCTCCAAGAAAAACATGAACTGGCCCCAGGCCATAGAAGAACTCAAAAAGGATTTGGAAAAGCAAGTTAGAGAAGTAGAGGAAAAACTGGGAAGAGAAATGAGAAGGATGCGAGAAAACCATGAAAAACAAGTCAACGAATTGCTAAAGGAGACCCAAAAAAATACTGAAAAATACACTGAAGAAAACAACACCTTAAAAAACAGACTAATTCAAATGGCAAAAGAGCTCCAAAAAGCCAATGAGGAGAAGAATGCCTTGAAAGGCAGAATTAGCCAAATAGAAAAGGAGGTCCAAAAGACCACTGAAGAAAATACTACTTTAAAAATTAGATTGGAGCAAGTGGAAGCTAGTGACTTTATGAGAAATCAGGATATTATAAAACAGAACCAAAGGAATGAAAAAATGGAAGACAATGTGAAATATCTTCTTGGAAAAACCACTGACCTGGAAAATAGATCCAGGAGAGATAATTTAAAAATTATTGGACTACCTGAAAGCCATGATCAAAAAAAGAGCCTAGATACCATCTTTCAAGAAATTATCAAGGAGAACTGCCCTCATATTCTAGAGCCACAGGGCAAAATAGAAATTGAAAGAATCCATCGATCGCCTCCTCAAATAGATCCCAAAAAGAAATCTCCTAGGAATATTGCCGCCAAATTCCAGAGCTCCCAGATCAAGGAGAAAATCCTGCAAGCAGCCAGAAAGAAACAATTTGAGTATTGTGGAAACCCAATCAGAATAACCCAAGATCTGGCAGCTTCTACATTAAGAGATCAAAGGGCTTGGAATGTGATAATCCGGAGGTCAATGGAGCTAGGATTAAAGCCTAGAATCACCTACCCAGCAAAACTGAGCATCATGTTCCAAGGCAAAATATGGAGTTTCAATAAAATAGAGGACTTTCAAGCTTTCTCAGTGAAAAGACCAGAACTGAATAGAAAATTTGACTTTCAAACACAAGAATCAAGAGAAGCATGAAAAGGTAATCAAGAAACAGAAATTGCAAGGGACTTACTAAAGTTGAACTGTTTTGTTTACATTCCTACATGGAAAGATGATGTGTATGATTCATGAGACCTCAGTATTAGGGTAGTTGAAGGGAATATGCATATATATATATATATATATATATATATATATATATATATATGTTTATGTATATATATAAGTGAATGTGTATGTATGTATATATCTATGTGTATGTGTATGTATGTGTATATATATGTGTGTTTTTATATATGTGCATATATATATATATATGTAAAAGAGAGAGAGCAGACACAGGGTGAGTTGAAGATGAAGGGAAGATATCTAAAAGAAATAAAATGAAATTAAGGGATGAGAGAGCAACATACTGAGAGAGGGAGATAGGGAGAGATAGAATGGGGTGGATTATCTCACATTAAGGTGGCAAGAGGAAGCAGTTCTGTGGGAGGAGGGGAGAGGGCAGGTGAGGGGGGAATGAGTGAGCCTTGCTCTCATCAGATTTGGCCTGAGGGGGAATACCATACATACTCAGTTGGGTATCTTACCCCACAGGAAAGAAGAGGGAGGAAGATAAAAAAAAATAAAAGGGGGGGATGATGGAGGGGAGGGCAGATGGGGGTGGAGGTAATCAAAACAAACACTTTGGAAAGGGGACAGGGTCAAGGGAGAAAATTCAATAAAGCGGGATGGGTTGGGAAGGAGCAAAATGTAGTTAGCCTTTCACAACATGAGTATTGTGGAAGGGTTATACATAATGATACATGTGTGGCCTAGGTTGAATTGCGTGACTTCTTAGGGAGGGTGGGTGGGAAGAGAAGAGGGGAGAGAATTTGGAACTCAAAGTTTTAAAATCAGATGTTCAAAAACAAAAAAAGTTTTTGCATGCAACTAAAAAATAAGATACACAGGCAATGGGGCGTAGAAATTTATCTTGCCCTACAAGAAAGGAAGGGAAAAGGGGATGAGAGGGGAGGGGGGGTGATAGAGGGGAGGGCTGACTGGGGAACTGGGCAACCAGAATATATGCCATCTTGGAGTGGGGGGGAGGGTATAAATGGGGAGAAAATTTGTAATTCAAACTGTTGTGAAAATCAATGCTGAAAACCAAATATGTTAAATAAATAAATTTAAATTTAAAAAAAAACTAGAAAGCATTAAAAAAAAACAGCAAAAAAAAAAAAAAAACTTTAAGTGACTATTCATTTAGCTACTCTAAACTCCTAGAATTCAAGGCACACTTCATCTGGCCCCAACCAATTTCTTCAGCTTACTTCCCTGTACTTGCCTTCTCTCCTCTCCCCTCCATTCCAGCTAAATTGGTTTACTCCTTGTCCCCTATCAGTGATATAGATTCCCACCTGGGTGCCTTTGTTCACTACCTTCTAACTTCCTGATATGCCCTTCTCTTCTCTGCTACTTGTTTAAAGGTGTTTCAGAAGTCCTAGTACAGTTTTATAGCTTAAATATTAATCATCAATAGTTTAAAACTGCACTAAGACTTTTGGGACACCAGTACATCTTCTGTCTCCTGGACTCAACTGTAAATTTCTTGAGATCCAGAATGTTGACTTATATTTCTTTTTCTCCCTAGCACCCTCTACATAGCAAGTACACAATACGTCTTTGATGATGATGCCAGGGATGTTTCTGGGCCTGAGGGGGTTTCATTCTCAAGCTTGGTGATCAGCATCTAGGCCTGTGGGTGAAAATCTAGTGAGAGCTGGAAGTTCTGTAAGCCCAGAACAACTCCCGGAATTTTATTGCCAAAACTAAATTCCTGTTAATTTTGTCACTTTTTTCTCTGTCCTTAAAGTGGAGTGATGGTGAAGGGGGTAGAGGTTGGGACTGGGATGTTGTGGTATGTTCAGTTGCACTGAAATAGAGTTAATTCATTTGGTTCAAGTATTTTAGATGTCCTGCTGAGTCCAAAGGCAAAATATTCACTGTACGGGAAGATTCATTTTAGTCTTGCTAACATTCTATGTGAATTTTGAAAAAGTGGTAGAGGATGCATTCCGATGCAACAGTCCTTTCAGTGTCTATTGTGTGAAAGGCACCATGCTAAGGGCAGTGTATTTACATATCAAAATAGGAAAATTCCTCATTTCAAGGAGCAGACACACATTCTACTGGGTGGGAGGGGGGATGGGAGAATGAGCAATGGCCAGGATATGACATATACACAGATAAGCATGATATAAGGTAGAAACATAGTACTCTAGGAAGACCTGAGAAAGGAGAGAATGCTTTTAACTGATGGGGTTGGAGTGAAAGATCAGGGAAGGCTTCATGGAGGAGGTGACACCTGAGTGGAGCCTTGGAGGAAGAGAATTCTGAAGGGCAGAGATGAGGCAGGAGGGAGGGAAAAAAATAAAGAAGGGGAAAAAACCCTTAGCCATGGGCAATGCTGAAAATTGTTCAAAAACAAATACCAAGCACCAGAAAAAAGGCCCTGGACTTACAAAAATGACGGAGCAGAGCACATCTTATCAAGTGCACTGGAGAGATTCTGAGGAATGTAGATACTCCAAGAGCAGCTTATACACAAGTTTACTGAGCTCCCTGCCAGAAGTAGGCTCCAAGAGGGAAGACCCTTGCACCTTTGCCTTGCACCATGTCCTCACCCCACTACCCTCCCCCCACCTAGTGCCTAATTTCTTAGACACAAGCCAGACCGGGAATCACCACACACCCCCCACTTTCCTCCCAGATCTCTCAAAATGCAAAGTAGGCCTTATCAGCAGCCCCCAAAATGTCAGCAAGGGCACACTGTCAAAGGAAGAGACATAAAATGTGTTTGTTCTCAGTAACAGAAAGAAGTAGGAAGTCCATGGCCAGATGTTAGGGTCATAGTCTTTGGAGAAAATAGTCAAAACAACCTCTTGTACTCTTATAGATATTTAATAACTGGAGAGGACCTTAAGATTAAGCCCAACCCCCTCCTTTGATGGATGATGAAACTGGGTCATGCGGTATTTAAATGGTTTGCTCAAGATACACAGTGAGAGCAAGGTTCGAACCTGAGTCTTCTGACTTGAAGCTTAGGGTTCTTTCCACAGAAGTGAGAAATAGAGAGAGATAGGAGAAAGTGATTGATAATTCAAGTTTCTTTTAGGATCGTAGATTCTGAGCTAGGAAGGACCTTAAAAGGCATCTAGTCCAGCTGTTTCATTTTACAAATAAGGAAATTGAGGTTGGGCAGAGCTGGGATTCATACTCAGGTCCTCTGACCCTGCATCCAGTCCTCTTTCCATTGTACCATGCTTCCATAGGAACAACTCCATGGGACAAATGGCAGCCCTGTGTTCTGGGTAGCATAAAGAGCAAAGCTGGCCTAATGAGTTATGACTTCTCTGACTCTCAGTCTCCTCATCTGTAAAGTGAGGATAATAACACCTTTCGTACCAACCTCATAGGGTTGTTTTCAGGCTCAAATGCATTAATGTATGCGAAGCACTTTGCAAACCTTAAAGCGCTATATAAATGTCTGACAGTTGTGAAAAATGACCCCCAGGTATTAAGGAGGAGCCCATGAAAGGACAGGCTCTTTTCCTCTGGAAGTCTAGTTAATTTGCAGTTGATTCAAGGCTGAGGAGAAAAGGAGAACATATCTCAAAAGTTTTCTTGGGATACTTAATGGAAATTTATGATTTGAGAGACATTTTCTTGAAATCTGCAATTTTTTGGCAATGTTAGTCCTTTGTAATATCAAAAGGGGGTCACTCGGTTCATTAGATTTCATCTTTCAGCCACCCTCACTGGAAGAGACCAGAGTCCTCGTTGGAAATGGGCTGTGAAATCTGTTCCCCAAGCTGCTGTCTCTCTCACCACATCTATGCATGAGTCATAAAGGCATGTAAACCATGATTCCTTCGGGGACCAGACAGATAAATAGCAAAAAAAATAAAAGGAAGGAAAGGAAGAGCTTCCTAATAGCAATGAACTCTCTGAGGGCCACATGTTGTTAGGAGATTGGATTCCTTTGAACGAGAAGTCATGAGACCTGATTTCTAGTGCTGGCTTCATCACAAACTCCCCATGTGACCTTGTACAAGTTGTTTCTTCTGCCTGGACTGCAATGTAATTAATAAAAGCTAACATTTACATAGTGTTTACTATGTGCCAGGCACTGTGCTAAGCACTTCACATTTATTATGTCATTTGGTCCCTCACAACAACTATGGGAGTTAGGTGCTATTATTATCCCCACTTTACAGATGAGGAAACTAAGGCAAACAGAGGTTAAGTGACTTCCCCACAGTCACACAGCTAGTAAGTGTCTGAGGCTGCATTTGAACTCAGATCTTCCTAACTCTAGGCCCAGCACTCTATCCACTGAGCCACCTAGCTACTTCTACAAAATGGGACAAATGATTCCTGCTCAGCCTTCTTTAAATGGTTATCGTGAGGCTCGAATGAGATAATGAATATGAAGTTTCCTTTAAAAATAAAGTATGTACCACTTAGGACCAGAATAGCCACATGACATCTCCTGAGGTGTAACAAGTGGTTTTGAAATGTGGGAGGGCAAAGGAGGGTCATGCTGTCCTAGTACCTGCCTTGTGGAGAGGACAAAATAAAAAAAAAAGCTGTGCCCTCCCCCCACCCAAAAAAATTAAGTAAATAAAGTATGTTACAAATATCTTCCAGCAAAGAACAAGGTTCATGGTCTTTTCGGTTGATGCCTACATATTCCATAGCACTCAACCTAAATCCATGTGATTGATAGTTTTGTGGATGATTCTTTGAGAGACCAGTATATCACCGAGCCTCTATTGCAATGGAGCCCCTGCCTGAGCCAGCATCTTTTCTGAAGTCCCTGGACACAACTGAGCAGAGCCTGCCCTCAGCAAAATCATAAAGCTTGTCTTCAGTGTCTTTTCTTAATACATTCCTTATTCCCTGTCATCTACCTGGTCGAAGTGCTTACTACTCCTGTTGTATCCCCCAGTGCTCAGGAGGCCTTACTATGGGCCCTAATTAGTTTTGACTTTCCTAAGCAGAACCCAAATATTTCTCTCTAGATATTTTCCTCTCTCCTTCCCAACAAAACTTACTTGTACTTGGTCAACTTCTTCGGGTCAGCTCCCAAGGGGCCAACATGATAAATAGAATTGTACAAAAGTGTTAATGTCTTAATTGCTTACTGTTCCCATTTCATAATTTTGAATACAGACTTAAACAGAAAAATCTGATGTTTTTGTTTTTAAATAGAAATTTAGGGTGATTTTGTCTTACACAATCTGAAGCTGTATGCAAACTAACAGGATTCCTGGAGATGTAGCATTTAACTCCAAGAAATATTCTGGGGCAGCTAGGTGGCACAGTGAGTAGAGCACAGACCCTGGAGTCAGGACTACCTGAGTTCAAATCCAGCCTCAGGCACTTGACACACTTACTAGCTTTGTGACCATGGGCAAGTCACTTAACCCCAATTGCCCTGCCTTCCCCCCCTCAAAAAAAAAAGAAGTACTCTAAAGAGTACTGAACTTGGAGTTATGCAAGACCTGGGTTCACATCCCACCCCTGACACTTGCCAGCCCTGTGGCCATGGGCAAATCATTTAAACTCAAAATAAGGCCTTATTTGTAAAATGTTGAACCTTTAATACCAATCTTACAGTGTATTTTGTGAAGATCAAATGAAATAATGTATGTAAAGTGATTATAAAACCTTAAAGGGCTATGTAAATATTAGCAGCTGTTACTGTTTATTAATGATGGAATTTCCAACACTATAGAATCTGGGCTGGGAATTATTTTAGGATAGGCCAGCCTTCCCAGAGTGTACCAAATCACATTATGTAGTTTTCCTATGATAACTCCAGCCTTATCTTTGCCATTACTCTGGGTTTTTAGAGCCAATTATCTCTGAAGATCAGGTTAGGACCCTGAGGTCCAAATAAAGTTTGGAATAATCTCAAAATTCCAAGAAGTTCAAGGACAGGGGGGTTTTGGGGTCATTTTTGAAGTCTCAAGAATATTCTCAGTTCTGGGCTTCCCAGCAATTCTCTCTCAGAGAGAATTCTACTAATAAGACTGACATGCCTCTGAAGGGGCCTCAAGACTCAGAGAAACTTAGTCAAAGACCAAAGAAGATCTTTGTGGAGCATATGAAATCCATTGCCTTTTCAAATTTTCAGAAATTCCAAGTCTCTGGAGTAAATTAAGATGGCTCACCATGAATTGAAGACCCCCTCTAGTCCCCATAGTCTCTTCTAGACTTTGCCAGGCAACAGATATTTTCCAACATGTAACTTTTAACTGTCGGGAAAGGGGAATGGTATTTGTCAGGCAGGGGTGAGTTTCTAACTCAAAATATGAAATCCAGATGTCCATAAAGAATAAACTGGGAGGGATTAATGACTTTACTAAAGGATTCATATCTATAAAATGATGGTTTTTGCTCAATGGTATCTGAAGTTTCTTCTAGCTTTAAATCTTTGATCAAACCAGCAGATTTACAAGGCTTCAGCTTGTATCTTATCACCTTAGAAATGTGCCAGAAGCAGGAACTTACATGAGGCTGAAGAAGAGAAACTAGAAATAAAAGGCTGTTGACAAGGCTGTAATATCCCTAACCACTATTTGAAAATACCAAACTCCTTGGTCCTCTTGACTGGGTCAAATCTTGGGCATCTTTTGTGGCTTAAGCTCAGAAGTGTTGCTGAAAATCCCCCTTTTTCTTTTCAGTGATATTAAAGCCCAAGGAACATGGACTCCTCTGTTGAGAATATTGGAATTGAGGTCATATAGAAATAACACTTCACTAAGGACCTGAGCTGGGTCTGTCATTGACCCAATGTTGACATTACATGGATGTCCCGTCACACCCAGAGTTCATCTTTCTTTTTCAATGCATGATAAATAAGCACACCCAAGTCAGGATCCTGTATCTGCATTGCCTTTTATTTGAAACTTCAAAATAGGATTTCAGTAGGTAGTGTTGGATTTGCCATATGGCTTTAGTCCTGTTCCCTCAAGGCCCCTAGACTGGCCCCTAGAAATTATCCAGAAGGGCAATGTCATATGTGGAGGAGGGCGCAGAAGGCTCAAAAATGGGTTCGGGTCCCAGCTCTTTCACTTATGTGACCTTGAGTAAGTCACTTCATTTTTCTAGGTCTCAGGAAAATGAGGGCATTGGACTAAATAATCTCTAAGGCTTTTCCCAGGTATAAAATTCTTTGATTCACTATAATTCAGTCCTGATGATCTCTCACAATGCAGTTAACCATTCTCTTTCCACCTAAAAGTAAACAGAAGGATAGAAAGGTTGGATGATGTGGCCCAGTTCATGCAACAAGTCTCCACTTTTTTGCGCTATAAACTAGGCCAGGCTAACAAATGATGTGATAAAAGTGAATTATGGATTTCAGAGTGTGTTCTTTTGGGCAATATATAAGTATCTCTCTTCCACCAAAAAAAGCCCGCATTTCTCACCTTGTTCAGTCTAAACCACAAGTATTTATGGAGTAGCCACTATTGGCAGAATCCCAGTTCTAGCCTCGGATTCAACCCCTAACACTGATCCAGGAGAGAAAGCCAGAAGAGGAACAGTTTTGTGAGGAAGAGAAAATAGAGATCCATTACTATACCCACTAGTTTCATAGGCAACATTGTGAACCTTTGGTCAAGCCAGATGATGTAAGTCTCCCTTCCATTGCAAAGACCAAAGGGTTTGGGGGACAAGGGCTAGGAATCTTTAGCTTCACAAGACTTATGCTTGACATAAAAGGACCGATTTAACAACCAGGGTTATAGCTGGGGTCGAGGGAAGGATAGACCCAACTCAATAAGGCTGGAAATCTGAGGATAAAAGCCTCCATCTTATGTTCACTACTCTGGGGAGCTATCCAGGGTACTGATCTCTCCCCCTAAAAAACCTTCCAACCTTGAAGAGCCCTCTTTATCTGACCACCTAACCAAACCTGCTTGAGTCTTGCCTCTTGACTTTGATTAATGACCACTTGCTCCCAAGTTGTACCTTGTCTTATGTCATTTGCCTCTCATGCCAACAATTGCCCCAAATCACAGATTCCTAGCCTTCTTGTTGTGGATTTTCTGGCAGTCTGGTGAAGTCTATGTACCTCTTCTCAGAATAATGTTTTTAAATGTAAAGAACAGAAAGCATAAAATTACAAAGGAAACAAATTATATTAAAATGTATTTATAAGAATATGTATTATTAAAAACCAAGTTTATAGACTCTAGCTTAAGAACCACTGCAAATCATGTCTTACCTAAGCTGGACTATGATCTGTGCTTGCTGCTTATTCTAGCTATGTGTCAGTTGCCTAAGCTATATAATGGAAAAGGGAAGAGGAGATCAAACTTAGATGATTTCTAAGGCCCCTTCTAGCTCTGAAATTCTGCAGTTTTTTAATTAGAGTTAGACATGTTGTATGTGATGTCGTCTTCCATCAGCCTGTAATGGTAGCCCCAGCACATGAAAGCTATCAGAGGAAAAAGAAGTAATACTCAAGCTTAGGATAGAACATTGCCCTCTCTAAACTTCTCTTTTAAAATGTAAGCCCTGGAAGTGGTCACATATTTAGTCCCATCTCTAACACCCCACTATGAAGTTTTATCAGATTTAGGGGAAAGGGTCATATGCTGAAATAAGAGCAGCAGACTTTGGAAGGGCTGGAGAGAACGTAGAATAGGGTACGGGGGAGGTGGCAAGAGGGTACAGAAATGACTGGTCCTGTTTCTGAGTATGACATCATAGAAGGCAACTACCATACTGTCCCTAATGTTCCCCATCTTAGACTGGATAGTCCTGAACCTTCAAAGCATTTCTTATGATTTTCCACAGCAAAGGAAATGTTCATCTGTCTCACCTACCTGGCAGTGCCCTGGCGGATATTTGCAGTTGCTAACTCTGCTGGATCTTGTTGCAACTCACACTGTACTTCAGACCCTCGGGTGCTAATGAGCTCAGACAGGACTGAGAAAGCGGGAACCAGTTTTCTCAGCTGCCTCCCATACGTCAGAAGTTCTAAATTGGGAGTGAGGTGATCGAGGGAGGGTAGAAGAGGTAACACCCTATGTTTAAATCCCTAGCCATGCCAACAAAAGGCAGGGAGTCAGGTATTTCAAGGGAACTCATTTATCCTTTCAACCTCTCACTGCTCAGAAGCAGAGCTCTGAATATAGCACATTGCCAGGGAAAAATTCTTAGTGAAAAATTTAGCATTAACCTCAATAAACAACAAATATATATTAAGTACCTGCTCAGTGCCCAGTTTTAAGCTGCGGAGGACATGATAATGATTGCTGACATTTATATGTGTGCAAACTTTAAGGTTTTCAAAGTATGTGGTGAATATTTTTCCTCATCTGAGTCTTACAACAAAGGATGTAAAGGGGTGCTATGTTATGATCATCCCCGTTTGTAAAATGGGAAAAAATGAAAGTCAAGGTTGAGTGAATCACCCAAAGTCACACATTGTCTGAGGCAGGATTAAAATCTCCTTCTTCCTGACTTGAAGCCCAGCACTTCAGCCACTTTATATTCCATGCTGTCTCATGAGAGAAAATATAGCCTCTGCTATTAAGGAGCCCATCATCTATCTGGGGGAGCTAAGGCTGACTCACATACATGAGGAACCGTGACTAGCACAAGACAATGTATTGCGTAAATCTAAATTATGCAGTCTGGCTATAAATGCTATAGATTTTCTGAGGAAAAGGATCTGAAGACTGAAGTAGTCTCAGAATACTTGATAAAGGAGGTGGGGCTTCAACTTGGACAAGAGTTTGTTCAAGAGCCTTGTCCAGCTCCATGATCTTAAAAGTGTTAGGTATTCCAGCAGGCTAATGTGAGGGGAAGCAGTTCTCAATTGAGTGGAAATATGGAAAAGTTCTAGGTCTCCAAACCCTTGATGAATAGCTCTCTGGCTCTGTGGTTAATGAGAAAATGACAAACTGCTTCTGTCCAGCAGATGGAGGATAAGGAAGGGGGGGTAGGCAAACAAATGAAAAGTGCTGTGGCTAATCTGCAAACCAAATAATCTGCTCTGAGTTGAATGATGTTCTACCTTATTTGCAAAAATTTTAGGCCTACAGAGATAGAAGTTTCAGAGATTTCCTTCCTTATTTCCTCCCACAGTTCCCTGGCTACACTGCTCATACTCATCCCCTTTTGAAACCGTATTGCCTGGTTTGAAAGGTGTGCCCCTTCTTGTGCCAGCAAATGCATTATCTAATTGCTTAATATGAATGGAAATAAGCCCAGTCATGGAGTTGGCTTGAGAAATGGTTCCAAAGAATAATGGGTTCTAAAGTTATGATTTCTCTAATACCATAAATGATGTACCCCAAGTCAAATAATAAACATAACATATAAATATATCTTTTATAGTACAAAGAAATTATAGACATTTCTTCATTATTGAAGGTCTACTATGCTCAGGGGACTCAGAGATACAAGTTACAGTGTGCAACCATTGCCCTCTAGGGATTTACAGTCTAGTTGGGGAAACAGGTCACATATAAAATAAAACTAATAATATAATATAGAATATAAAATATGATTAATAATATAATATATAAGTACCAAATCAGAGCCAGCCTTTTGTAGTGGAATTAGCTGTACACTTAGGGTCGGAAGACTGACTCTGCCACTTAGCTTTGGATAAATAGCTTCACCTCTTCTGCTATAGAATAAGGAGGTATGGCTTCATGGTCCCTAAGATCTCTTCCTCTTCTAAGTTTCTATAGTTATGTGAATGATACAGACAAAATGTGCTACAGGAGTAGAGAGAAAGAAGTGATTTCCCAAGAATTAGGGAAGTTGGGAAAGGCTTCATGAAAGAGGTGAGACTTAAAGTGGTCTTTGAAGGATAAATAAGATTTAAACTAGTGGATAGGAGGAAGGGGGTTAGTGTTGTAGTTAGCAGAAATGGTCTGACAAAGGCATAGAAACAGATTTACTCAAGGTATCTAAGAGTAGAGGTGGACAAAGTGGACAAATGGGTTGGATGAGAGCAGGCAGTGGGCATAGAGAAACTAGGAAGTGTATATGGAAAGCAATATTTTGGAGTCAGATGCTGCTGGGCCTTGAATTTCTGACTAAGAAGTTAAGACTTCATCCTATATACAGTTGAGAGTCCTTGAAGGATTTCGTTATCGTTGTGATAGCATCTTAACCCATATTTTAGGAAGATTCTTTAAGTTCCATGCAAGATGGATTAGATGGGGGAAAGACTGGAAGCAGAAAGTCCATTGTGCCAATAGGCAATATGTGTGGTAGGTGTGAAACATTTAATTTTCACAATATCCTGTAAGGTACCTAGGGCTGATGCTATTTTCTCAATTTGGAAATCAAATCACAAGGAGGTTAAGTTGTTTCCTGAGGTTACACAGCTTGTCAGGACCAAAATTAAGCCCTTTTGACTCCCAGTCCAGTCCATTTTCCATGACTATATCTTATGTCAATGCTAAGAGAAATTGTGGACTTCTTGCTCCTTGGAATTTTTTTTAATGGATGGATGCAATGGCTGGGCTTTCTCAGAGTGATAGCCAAGGGATGAAAATTATATCCTGATGAGATTCTGCCCTGCCCTGTGATTCTGAGATCTGGCATCATGTCAATAATAAGAATGTCTCATGTTGTGGTGGGTGTCACTTTCTATCACAGTGTCCATACAACATTATCTGTCATTAGGACATCCATTTTTTGGTCTACATTAAATGCTTGTTCATCTGATATTGTCAGGAAATTTTTTTTAATTTGGTATTTTGGTTAGTAGAGAGATGCCACAGATCCCATACATTGATTTCTAATCCTCAAAAAATAGAATCCATGGTACAAAGAAATTATAGACATTGTTTCTCTAATGTTTGAGCAACCAAGTCAGGATCTTTTATTGACTCAGCAGCCTTACTAGTTATGTCAGGACTGGAATTCAGGTCTGCTAGGCTATTGTTATTTCCATAACAGAATCAGAATTTCCCAGTGGCAGAGGATCAACTGGCCCAACCTGTATTGGAGCAATAAACTCCTCCACAGAATCTTAGATAAAAGGCGCCCAATAGCCACTCAATAATTTTTTGTGGAACTAAATTGAAATGGAATCATTATGGATTTCATTAATTTTTCGATTGCTGGAAAATGCAATTTTTAGAACTGGAAGGGTAAAGATCATCTAATCCAATCCCCACATTTTATAGATGAGGTAACAGTAGCATAGTAGAGAGTAAAGGTATAGTGGCTTGCCCAGAATCTCGTGGCTAATTAGAGCAAAGCTAAGAGTAAAATTCCATTCTTCCAAATCCCAATCCAATGTTCTTTATACTACAAATTATTATTTTATGAAAATGTGGAAGAGTCTATTATCAGAGATTTTTGTGGACAGCTTATACTGAATATGGATACTACAATGATGTTTGGAAAGTATATTTCCCTAAGTAGGTCAGTTAACCCTCCTTCTAGTCCTACCATGTGCTGTTCATGTGATTAACAAACCAAGCTGGCCTTCACAACGCAGAGTGAAGCTTCACTCCCACCCTAGCTGAATGATCACAAATTCCAAATGAACTGGGTCTCAATTAATGAAATTTGACTGAGCTAGGCTCTTTACCTCTGTAAGAGTCACAGTTTTGCAAAGAAAGGTCAGTTGTCACAGACTAGATTTGTCCTTTCACAAAGACTTCTGTGTGTTGTGTCATCAGTGTCTCCTTCCTGCCAACCTACTCAAAGGCTCTCACTATTAATTATGCAGCCGAGCTCGTTAGCAGCTTGTTAATTAAAATGAATGACTGAGAGATTGAGATGGCAGAAGTATTACACCTCAGTGAGCCGGAGATCCCAAGGAAACTGTCCAGGAGGAATCCACCTGGGTCATTGCCTTCCCCAGGGAAGTGGTAGGGACTCAAATTATCAGCTTTGTTTAGTTACTGGATTGAGCAACTGCCCTCTGGGACTTGGGCTGCACCTGTGGGTTTAGAATCTCCTTCCCACCTTTCCAAGAAGCAGGAGCCAAGGTCATCTGAAGAGTTTCCCTCTAGCATGGTCAGGAACTCCAGGAAAAGTTCGCACACCTCCCCCAGATATCGCCCCCGTTGATACTATAAGGTTAACATCCTCCAGCAGAGAAGGTGAAGGAAACAAGTCAAATCCAAACAAAGGAGAAAAAAGAGTTTATGAGAAGAGAGAGGAGGAGGGGAGAAATGAGAGTAGGGGTGTGAGTATTTAGTTTAGGGCTTCTAAGCAGCCCACTGGGATTATTTAATAGGCTTAAAACTATCATCTAAAATAATAGCCTTAGAAAAGAAAATCCTAAGGAGGTTGGAGACAGGGAAGGGAAAGAAATCTTTAGTCTCTAGGGCAGGGATAGCTCCTGACAAAATTATGGAGGAGGTCAAGTTGGTCTTCAGTGCCCCTGATTCTCCCTTTTTATATTCTTTTACCTTTTTATCCTCTTTCCTCTGCTCCTCCCCTCCCCTAGAAAGCCAGTAACCCAGTGTGGCCATAGCCACTGGAACTTTCTGATAAATTCTTTCACACTTCTAGAGTATTAGAGATTTAGCATATAATCATCCCCAAGGTATTTGCATTTTAAATCAAGAAACCACAGAAAGCAGTGCTTAACCAAAAGGAATGAATCTTTAAGTTGGATTATGAGGTGCTTTGAACTGTATGTGAAGGGGTAGATTTGGAGGGCAGAGTCCTTCATATCAGCACCCTTCAAATCATACCCAGTGCTTACTCCATCTGTAGGTGAATGTGGCCCTAGAGATCACTAGATGACTTAGGCTTGAGTTCTAGTGCTACCATTTAGTAGTTGTGTGATTTAGGCAACTCATTTCCCATTTCTTAGCTTTAGTTTCCTCATCTATACAATGAAGGGCTAGACTAGATTATCTTGAAGGATCCTTCCAGCTTCAATATTCTATGACTGATGCATATGACTATATGTAATGTCAGTTGCCCGAAGTAATATTGGTTTATCCTGTACTCCCTCATTCGCGGATGGGTCTTCAGGAATCTTTTCCATGCAAAGAACTAATTTTAAACATATAGGGACTTCTGCTGATCTTCCTTTTAAAAGGAAAAATCTATCTTGTTCTCACAAGGCATCCTTACCATATCTTGATGATTTTATCTTCATCTCTGTTGTTTTGGGGGCCCTGTTCTGTTTTCCAATCTAGCTGCACAGGCACTATATTTTATTTTCCTAATGATTTGGACAGCTATGTATAATCTCTTGGTTCCTGTATTGTCCCTTGAGTCAGGTCTATGCATCTACACAGCTCTGAATCAGGGCTTCATTCCTAATGTTATTTCAGCCTGAGGTTTTCAGTAAAGTTCTATGATGTTCCTTAGAGGCCCTAAGAATCTTCTGTAGCTGAGAACTGCAAAGGTCATTGGAAGCATCTTTTTCCTTCCTTGCTTCACACTCATTTATATAACAATAGCCCCAGGAGACTCTGTAGGAGTCCTCTGAATGATCATCACCCTGGGAGAGGCAGCCCACTGGGAGCTCAAGGCTGAGTGATAGCCTTCCTGCAGAGCAGCAAACAGTTAAAAGGGCCCTTGTGGATCAGTTCCAGAGAATTAGAGGAGCAGTTGGCCTTATGCATAGACAGAGTAGGTATTTGTACACACAGTGTGACTTGTTCACATCCAAAACTCAGGTCAAAATATTTTCCCCATAGACCTGAAACAGTGCCTGAAATTCCAGTTTTATTCCCTTGGTTCCTAAAGACTTTAGGGTTTTTAATAGTTTCTTGTTAAAATAATAATTTTATTGTTTAGTCATTTTCAGTTGTGTCCAACTCTTCATGACCCCACTGTGGGGCTTTCTTGGCAAAGATACTGCAGTGATTTGCCATTTCCTTTTCCAGCTCATTTTACAGATGAGGAAACTGAGGTAAACAGGATTAACTGATTTGCCCAAGGTCATACAATCAATATATCTCAGAGCCAGAAACTGATTTTTAAATTATTTTTAATAAAAATACATTTTACTTTATCTTTCATTAATGAATAAAAATATTCAAATACATAAACTAGGACAAAAATGAAAATAAGAAAAACAATAAAAAAGCTTCAGGACGTCTAGTCTAGGGCTCCCTCCACCAGATGATGATAGCTGCCCTGTTCTTTCCTTTGGCTTCATGCTGATTTCCATAATAAGGAATGTAGATTACAGTACTGTATGTACATAAGACCTTCAATTTGTTATTTACAATTAGTAAATGGCATAATGGCAAAGTCAAAAAAGGATCAGCCTGAAGACAGGAACACATAGATCTAAGTCAAGAGTGTGCTGGTAAAGGTTTAACAATAGGCTCTTCAAAAAAAATGTATATGCAACACTTTTAAGTTAAATCTGCATTATTAACATTTCCTCCATGACTTTCTTAAGTCTAGATAATCATTGGAACAATAAATCAAGTCCTGATGTGTAGGACTGGCTGATCTCAGAGGTATAAGTGCTCACAAAAATTTAACAATTGTCTTAGGGGAGCTGTACAGCTGGTTCCTGTGCACCACTAGTTTAAGCCTTTTGTGATGGTGGGTGTGTCCCAGATGCCTCTAAGTCTGTACCTTAGCAAGACACCTATGTCAAGAGTCTCCCAAACCTATGATATTCCTTGTAGGCTCATAGATTTAGAGCTGGAGAGGATCTTAGTAGTCCATCCTCTTCTTTTTAGCAGGTGAGAAACTGAGGACCAAGATCCTTGTGCTTAGGTCTTAACTTTAGAAGTTAAGTGATTTGTCATATATTAGGGCAGTGGGAGCCAGGTTGCAATGAACTTAGAGGGAATGGTGACCACTGTCTAGGACAATTGATTAACAATTGATTTTCCCAAGAATAGTAGTCATGATATAATTACTCTTCTCATAATTAGAGGTGGAAATAGGGGGTTTGAGGGTGAGGGTGGGGAGGGCTCACTAATCAGGGTCTTAGGATCACAATGATGGGAACCCGAATACTGGTTCAGAGATAAAGTTTGGAGCCCTGGTGACATGTCATTTAGATGACTGGGAAGTAGCCTAGTGGGTCTGGGTCTAGGTTTGTATGTTCTTTTGGTTTTTCTTTCTTCTAGCTGAATCATATCATGTCTTCCCATAATTCTTTGGACACTATTTGCCATTTCTTATGGCATAGAATTATTCCTTTCCATCCACATATCAAAATATGTTCTGCCTTTCCCCAATCATTGACAATGAGAATGAAGACTTGAGAATAATGGAGAGGCAAAAACGCTGGGCTAAGACTGGAGCCCTAAGTTCTAATCTCATTTTGGGCACTGACTTGTTCCTTGTTACTAACTTGTGACTTTTAGAGAAATCACTTAACCTGTTGGAGCCTATTTCATCTACTATAAAATGAGGGATTTGGATCAAACGATCTCTAAGTTTCTTGGTACTTGTATAGTTTGTAGCTGTCTTGATGCAGGAAGAGGGGAAGATGAGAGGCAAGGAGAGTGATTCAGGATCTTCCTCATACTCAGTGGGCTTGGAAGTGATATTCAGATACTTGTGGTTTGAGAGTTATAGAGACTGTGTCACTGACAAGCATGTGCTCTTGAAAAGTTTAGCCAAGTCAGTTTTGAAAGCCAAACCTTTAAGTGGTTGAGGGAAGTCTATTTAGCCTGTGTCCTGGATCCTCCAATATTCAGGTTCAAAGTGTGAGAATTTTCATTGTTGATTTATGTTTATGACTTACTTTTTGCTTCTGTCAAGTTAGAAAACTGGAAACTTTGAGTTAATTCAGGTCCAGATATTTAGTTGTTCACCAAGCTAACAGACACATGCAAGAATAGCATTGAAGCAGTGAAACATTTAATCTTCAGAAAAAAACTGCAAAATCCAGAATAGTTTGCATCCTGAACCCCTTCAAACTCCTAACTCAAATGGGAAAAGCAGCAGCGTCTTAGTGTGGACAGACTTTGTATTCCTACTTGAATACCGTTTCTGCCAGTACCAATCATTTATCAGCCTAGTTCCTGGTAACTACTATCTCCAGGTATTTCCCAGATTGTCTTGCCTCAGGTACCACTTATCACTCACCTGGTTGCTACTGGCTTCATTCTATCCTACTAGTCTCTTCTTCCATACCATAACACACTCAGTTAAGCCCTCCATGGCTCATCTATTCTCCTAGTAGACTCCTAACCTATTTAGCAATTGCATGCAGACCTATGACCTCATAGGAAGTAGAGTGCATGCTCTCTGGCAGGGAATGCTTATACTCTGAACCTTGGCATTCTGGGTAATGTAGTATTTTCCCCATCTTGGTCATGTGTGCACAGCAACACTTGCTATTTCCTTTGTTAATGTTTTGTATGAAAAGAATAATGTCCTAATTTTCTCTTAACCCTCTCCACTTATCTGTTAGGAACCTCTCTTGGCACGAGATTTTCATGGCAGTTCATATAGCCAGGAGGATTCCTTGGATCCAAGGAATCATTCCTTCTCCCCAGTAAAGGCCTGAATCAAGCATATGAAGAAGGAGGTGATGCAGTTGGGTATACACATACCTTATTATTATCTACTGATGCCAGAAATACCTTCGAATGAAAAAAAATGACAGAAATTTCCCAGAGTCAAGACAACAATATTTATTTTTACTCTTATCATTATATATTCACTGCAATTAACTTATTTGCATGATAAGCACATGAAACACAGAAAATAGAAGCAGAGCATTCTTAGGGACTTGCAATAATGAACTTTCAAAAAAAATCAAATTTTCTAAAATAGCAGGCACATTCAGGACACTGAACAAATTGAAACACTCACCTGCCACACGCACATCTGTAGAAGTATGTAGCAGAAAAGAACATACTAGCAAAGCCTTCAGGGGATCTCTTGAGGGTCTCTTACCACCCATAAAAGATCTAGCAGCTCATTTTATTTAGACAGATATTTATGCATTTAAATGCAAATGAGATCATGTAAATGAAGGCACTTGGAAGAAAATAAAGCACTGACAATACTATTAATCATAATAAGTAGAAGTTGTATAGCACTAATAATGCTATTAATAATAATAGGTAGCACTTATATAGCACCTACTATGTGCCAGGTACTGCGCTAAGTGCTTTATAATTATTTTCTCATTTGATCTTCACAACAACCCTGGGAGATAGGTGCTCTTATTACTCCGATTTTTTCAGTTGAGGAAACTGAGGCAAACAGAGATTAAGAGACTTGTCCAGGGCCACACAGCTAGTAAGCGTATGAAATGGGATTTGAACTCAAGTCTTCCTGGCACCAGGTCCAGAACTCTATCCACTGCACCGCCTAACTGCCTCAATAAAAGTTAGGTATTGCTGTACATCATCTTATTTGAAAGTATTTTTGTTTACATTTTACGGGTGGGGTAACTGAGGCCAAGAGAAATTAAATGATCTGCCTGAGGTTATATAGCCAGATAGCAGCTGAGCCAGAATGAGTATTTAAGTTTCCTGAATCTTATGCCAGAGTTGTTTCCATTGTATCTATATGCTGTTACCAGTATCCAAGGTTATTTCTTACCTCCTCTCTCCCTCCATCTCCTCCTCCTTCCCTGTAGAGATGACCTTTTGCTACTCTGCTCCTTTCTCCTGACCCCCTGTGCCCAATCACAGTGGTCAAAATCAATCCACCCCTGGTCCCCATGTGTCTATTTTTAAGCCTCACAAATGTTCAAGTCTTGCTTGGGTATTTTATGCGAAATATTTTGACAAGGGAAGAAAGATAGCCTTGGGCACATTTATTCTCTGCTTCTCTTGAGATGTTTTCATTTGAAGAGATGCTGTCAAGATTGATAGAAGAGGGGGGAATGGAAAGAAACAAACAAAATGGAATTTCCGGATTGTCTGCACATTCTTGATACTACGCCAAGGCATTGTTCTCCCCAAAACCATAGAGTATCTACATTCACCTCTGAATGAGCATTTCTAGAAACCACTTCACAATGAGTATGTAATACAATGCCCACCATTGTAAGCATCTTGGTCTAAGAGAGGCCCAGGAGAAAAGAAAAAAGGAAATTGATTTCACCGACATGTCTTCTAAGGATTACTAGACAGAATGACTAGAGGTTATTAATATCAGCATTCGCAGAACAACTGCAAAGTGTCCAACCCTGTGCTATATGTTAGAGGAAGAGATATGGGAAAAGAAAATACCACCTCTGTCCTTGAGGAATTGACAGTCTGGTCAGGGAAACAAGACAAATGTCTGTGAAACAATCAGAGAAGAAGATAGTATTTAAGTAAGTACTAAACTTTGTGATACTCTTAAGTGCCATAGAAGTTTGTAGGAGCAAGAGACCACTGCCGACTTGATGAATCAGAGAAGGCTTCACGGAGAACCTGAGGTTCAACTGTGTCTTGAAGGATGGACAGCATTTGAATAGGCAGAGCGCATGAAGAGAGAACATTCCAGGGAAGGGGAATAGCATAAATGTGGCTTGTGTTCAAAACACGTAGCAGATGGGGGCAGTGGCATCCTCCAAAAGTATGTATCAATGGAAAACTGTAGCTGAAACCATTTTTTCCAGTTCTTTACAAAAACACCTGCAGCCCTCCAGGATAATTATGTTTTCGCTATATGTAGTTTAGGATTATATTATTTTTACAAGTTCAGTTTAACAAATGATTTTTCAGCATCTACTCTATACAAGTCACTGTGTGAAAGTTATAAAGAAAAAAAATGAAACATATCTACCTCAAAGATCTTACATTTCTACTGGAGGGTGAATAAAATATAAACACAGAAAAGTATGATACAAAATAAAGAGTCCAGTGGATAAGAGTGATATCAAAATGCTCGACGAATACTAGAGAAGGGAGGTGTCAGAAGTCAGATTTTATGGAAGAGTTGTCATCTGAGCTAATTCTCTTAGGAAAATAAATCTGAGAGAAGGGGATGAGAACATGATGCATTCCAGCTGTGGAAGGATTCTGCAAAGGCATGGAGACAGAAGTCAGCATATAGAATTTGAGGAATGGCTAGTAGTTCAATTTGTCTGGAAAATAGAGTATGTGGAAAGGTGGATAGGCTGACCCAGGACTAGATTTTGTAGGATCCTAAACATCACACTAAAGGTTTTGTCTTTGATCCTAGATTCGATAAAGAGTTGCTGATAGTTTTTGAGGAAAAGAATAGTCAGACCAGTGCTTTAAGATTATTTTAGTGACATATGCATTGGTTGCCCAGCAGGAAAACCACAGACATTTTGCCCAAAGGGTCAAGCTTTATACAGCTTATACAGCACCTTTGCCAGATTCACAGCAGAAGTCTAAGTCAGCACAAACATACGTTCTTAAATTCCTAAAACCTTGGGCTAGTTCAGCAAATTCAAGGCCTGTACTAGAGACTACCTCTTTCAAGAAGCCTTCTCTAATTTCCTCAACTCTTAATTACCTTCTGATTAGGCTATATCACAGGTCCTTGATCTGGGTCTACACAATCTCATTTTGTTCTGTTGTTGTTTGACTGAGGCAGTGGACACTAGTCTCTCCTCTCCCACTAACTGTGTTACCTCAGGAAAATCATTTTGTCACTCTGGGGCCTTAGTTTTCTCATCTGTAAAATGAAAAAGTTATATTCACTGGTCTGCTGGAGCCAGGGGAGAGCTCAGAAGAGCCAACTGTTAAATTTTCAGAATGAGCACTTATAGCTTTGAAATCAGAGAATGTGTTAATGAGGGCTTGATTGATTGGTTTTTTGTCAATTGTCTAGTCATATGGTAAGGAAGAGGGCCACCAAGCATTCCACAAAAAAATTTATTAAACTCCTATTACACATGAAAGCACAGAACTTCAGGAACCCAGTGCTCTCCCATAGTGTCTTTTACAGTCCGTGGGAAGGGAGGCAAACCTCCCACACCACCCAATATCTCCAATAAGTAGCATCTGCTGAAGACTTCCATTGAAAGTGATCATGTTTCTCTCCCTCCAAGGCCTCTCTTTTTTCAGACCGGTGCCTTTAGCTGTTACTCATGTGGCCTGCTATCTAATTCTCTCACCATCCTGGTCACCCTCTTTTGGACATGCTCATGTTTGTTCATGTCCTTCTTTAAGTATGGTGCCCTGAACTGAACAGTCTCCAGATATGATCTAAGCAAGCTAGAGTCCGGTTAGAGTAACATGCTTTGTTTCAGATACTATGCCTCTGTCAATGCACCTTAAAATAGCACACACGTCCTTGACTGCCATATTGTACTATTGACCCTTATTGATCTTGCAGTCCACAAGAATCCCAAGATCTTTTTCAACAGACACTCACCTAGCCACATCTCTCCCATACTATCTGTGTATTGTTGGTTATAGTGTTAGCTTTATTTCCCTAGCTGGACCATGAGTCCCTTGGGGACAGAGACTGTGTCTTGCAAATGTTTGGTCTCTTCCACGGTCCCTGTATCAAGTGCGAGAACAGTGAGTTTTAAGTAAATTGTTGATTAGTTAAGCCTAATGGAAGAAAACAGGCATGCATGATCTCACTGATTCTGATCAGATGCCCTGGATCAATTGGAAGAGATGCTGAATGAATTGTAACTCAGACAATGCTTGACATTGCCAGATCTGTTACCACGGTGAGAGGACCGCTGCTATAAACCCAGTAGGCATTAACAATGTTTGCAATCATGGAACAACTGAAAAAAACACAGCAGAGTTTAGCACCTAGTTAACGAGACTAGTTAGTTAAAATGGTAAACTATCAGAGCAGGACAGCTCCTTGGGGTGAACTCCTCTGTGTCGTGCTCCCCTGCCTCCGTATTCTCCCACCTCCTGGAATCTCTGTCTTCATACTATGGTGTCCCATGGCCCCCTTTCCCCACTCATCTGAGGATATGCTTCTTACTGCTTGCCCTAGACACAAAAATTCCTCATTCTAGCTCTGCCGTCTGCACATTGGGGTGAGATGCCCATGATTTTAGGGCTAGAGAATATATAACGTATGTCAGAGGAATTGTAGAGAAGAATAGAGAAGGGTACAAAGATAACTCAGGGAAACAGAAAAGGGAAAACTAGAACCTACCACTGGTTTCTCTATATGATCCTTAATGCCAGTGTTTTCTGCCCTCGGGGTAGGTGCCTTGGCTGACTGTTTTCTTCCAATGGAAGCCTGTGGTATAAATGGTAATTCCATAGCAGCTGGGGTACTTAATTCTATCTTGTCCTAATCAGCTGGAATTTACTAATTAGCAGCCAGTCTGGATCATATGGCAGTAGGGTAAAGCGTGGGATGGGGCTATGGAGAGCAATGCAGCTTTCCTCCCAGTGCTCTTGGGGTCTGGGAGAAAGAAATGCTCTGAGTGAGCGAATTTGGCTTTCCACATTCCCCTGAGCCTCACCTACTTTTTCCAGTCTGGTGCCTTGCATCAGCAACCTAAACTCCCTGCCGTACTTCTCTTAACCCCACCCTTTCCAGTCCCGGGGAACTGAGAAACGGAATAAGGATGTTAGCCTGAGGAGAGAACCCTCTCAGCCTTGCTAGTCATTTGGCAGTAATGACATAGACCAAGATTCTCGACTTCTCCCATCGCTACCCATTAGGGTTCCTGAAGTCCAACTAAATCCTCAGACAACTGAACCTGCATGTCTGACCCACACACTGCTCATCTCTCTTCAGAGCTGGAAGAAATAAACAAAGGAGTAAGACAAGATTCAACCATAGAGCAACGTAACATTTGTAGTATACTTTGCATGCCTTATCTCTTTTGGGGAGATTCCAGTGGTGCCTCTGGTCAGCCTGGAGGTAGGATCATAGGATTTAGAGCTGGAAGGGACTATAGAAACCATGTAGTCTGCCCACTTCATTTTACAGGTAAGGAAACTGAAACCCCAGAAGAGATAGGATGATTTTCCTGAGGCCACATAGCTAGTTAGTGAGAGAAGTAAGATCAGAATCCACTGCCTCTGTCAAACAATGAGACAACAGTATAGATTGTGTATAGAGAGAGCTATGTTGTGTCGTAGAAACAGGTCAGAGGAAAAGGAGGCTTATTAAGGGCTGGGTTAGTCAAAGCTGGTTTCCTGAAGGAAGCAGGATTTACAGCAGGCCTTGAAGGATTGATAGAATTGGGATATTCTTCTAGGAATGTCCTTTAGGCTGGGCCCAGGTGAACCTCTTTGCCTCATGTATACTCAATTAGGGGCTCAGGAATACAAGGCACACAAGAATGATAATAAACCAGTCTTTGTGCAGCAGAATGTGAAAATAATCCCATGATCCTGACCCAGAACAAACAATAATATTTTCCAGTTCAAAGATACTGAGAATCTATTAATAGCCTAGTAATTCCAGAGGCTGAGGGATTTGTTTTCATCGGGTTCCATTTTGAAAGGGAGCATCAAAGTTCTAGCAGGAAGGACCTGCAGACGCCACACCAGCCACACACACACTAATAATAGTGCCGGCAGCACACGGGGTGCCCAGGGACAGCTTTCAACACAGACATCACAGCCTGCCTTGCTCCCAGAGGCCTGAAATCTAGCAATGGCAGCTGCTCCATTCCCTAGGAAAGATGATGAAAGAAAAAGACAAGGGAACAAAATAATGATTGCAGTTTGCTTTAGCAAAACAATGTTTTACTTTTTTTAAAAGGAAAAACAAGGCTATGATTTAGTCAATCAATCGATTGTCCCTGAGAGCCTGTTCCCTGCCCAGTCTGGTGCTGTGTGGGAAGTAAGGAGGCATGTTTGATGCCCTCGAAGAACTTATAGTCTGGTTAAAGAAATAAGACATACATATAGAGTGAGCTATAACTAGACATTTTTCTACCTCGAGCAAAAACAGTTGGGGGTGGAGGGAAGAATGACATTGGTTCAGTCCTTGGAAGAGATAGAGTAGGCCAATTCTCACCCTCAAGGGGTTGGTGGGGAGGGAAATTTGATTCTGAAGAGGTCTCCAAAATGACAGGACTCTATGGGTGGCAGCTGCCCACAGTCACCATATGTAAGAAGCATGCCTCCCCCACTCCCTGTCATCACCCTGAGACAAAGCCTCATTTGTTTGTTCCATGCCACTTAACAGTTCTGTACATATGAAACAATCCGACAACAGTATATTAGTCAATGCTCAGTAAGTACCAAACTGTGGTACAGGCTAAGTACTATAAGAATTCAGAGAGGGAGAAATCAGTGTGGGATGTGGTAGTGAGGGAAGGCTTTCTGGGGGAAGAGGTACATTTGACCTGGACCTTAAAAATTCATCTAGGATTTAGACAAACTCACCTCTAGATGAGAATGGCCTAAGCAAAAATGTGGAGATGGGCGTGGAACTGAACGTAGTACTTTTAGATTAATCAGTCAGTGAAGAGGTGTGGCTGAAGCAAATGACTCTTGTTGGAGGAGGAATAGGATACAAGAAACCAGACCTTGGGAAGTTAAGGCATAAAGGGAGCCACAAGTCTGTAGGAGAAAGAGAATTCCAATAGTGGCTTCCTGGTCACTAGCTTAAGGGTTTTTTTTTCACCTACCCTGAATGCATGTAATACCAATTCTCTCTACAAGTCTCTATCTTCAAGGCACAGTGAAAGATTTCATTTCTGAACTAGCTGAGAAGACGAAGTTTGAAAACTTAACAAATAGTTCTTTCGTTTCTATATTTTTCTGTTTATTTGAGGTTTTATCGATGTTCAGCCAATCCTTCAGAATGTCCACCTGTCAAGATGGAAGTTATTAAAAACCAAACACTAACTGTTTGAGTTTGTGAAGAATCTAAACAGTGAACAATTTCAATGATCAACAAATACTTATTAAGTCTCTGTTGTGCATGGTGCCATCATCACTGGCAAAAGATGCAAAGTTTATAAATAACTAATAATATTAGCTAGCATTTATATAATATTTTAAGGTTTGCAAAGCATTTTACAGATATTATCTCATTTTATCTTTACAACTACCCTGGGAGGTAGGTGGTATTATTATCCTCAGTTTACAGGTGGGGAAACTGAGGCAGAAAGCAATTATGTGACTTTACCCAGGATCACACAACTACTAAGTTTAGAAAAGACAGTTTCAGTTCTCATGGATCTTACAGGTTAGTGATCATAAGATAAATCATAGGATTTAGAGTTGCAGCGGACTTACAAAATCAAGTTCAACTTCCTCATTTTACAGATGAAGAAACAGAAGTACTAAAGAGTTAAGGGTCTTATCTGAGGTTACTAGGATTCGAATCTGTGCCTCCAGATCCAATACTCTTTCTATTACTATATAGGCTCTTGTGGGAAGAACTTTGAGATTGAGAAGTCATTTCCATATCTGACTCTTTTTGACCCCTTCTGGAGTTTTCTTGGCAAAAATATTGGCATTGTTTGTTACTTCCTTTTCCAGCTCATTTTACAGATGAGGAAACTGAGGCAAACAGGGTGAAGTGACTTGCCCAGGGTCACACAGCTACTAAGTGTCTTAGGCTGAATTTGACTTCAGGTCCTCCTGACTCCAGGCCCAGCACTCTGTCCACTGCTATATAGGCTCTTGTGGGAAGAACTTTGGGGATTTAGAATCAAGAGACTTGCCTTTTAATGTAACTTGGACCACTAACTAGTGTGGCTTTAAACAAGTCACGGAACTTCTCTGGACCTTATCTTCCTCATCTACAAAATGAGAGAGGGAGGGTTAATAATACTTTCCCTGCTACTGTCACAGAAATACAGTTAAAAAATATAGATATACTTAAAATACGCAATGAAACAGAGATAATGTTTTGCTGTTCTTTCACGTGGCTGACAAAACAAACAGGAGTAATGATCTGGAAGCATTAGTGTGTTTATTGCATAAGCAGCACCTTGGTGGCCTATGATGAAGATACCCAGAAGGCATTATAGTAGGTCAGGGCTGGTAGTTGTCAGGATATAAAGTTGCCACCTACATTTCCTCTTATCAAGAATTTGTAATCATCCCCACCATCAATTTATTATTTTTTAAAACAATTTTATTTTTAATTTTTGAGTTCCAAATTATCTCCCTCCTTCCCACCCCCTCACTCACTCACTGAGAAAGCAAGCAATATTATATCAGTTATATATGTGATATCATGAAAAACATATTTCCATATTAGCCATATTGCAAAAAATAAAAATAAAAAAATAGTGTGAGAAAATAACACTTCAATTTGGACTCCGACTTCATCCATTCTCTCTCTGGAGGTGGCTAGCATTTTTTCATCATGAGTCCTTTGGAATTGTCTTGGATCATCATGTTGATCAGAGTATCCACGTCTTCACAGCCGATCATCATTACAACATTGCTCCTACTGTGCACAATGAGCTCCCAGTTCTCCTCACTTCACTTTACATCAGTTTAGAGGTCTTGCCACGTTTTTCTGAAACCACCCCCCGCGTCACAATAGTACATACTCCATCACAATCATATGCCACAACTTGCTCAGCCATTCCCCAATTCATGGGCAACCCTTCGATTTCTAATTCTTTGCCACTGGAAAGATAAATGATAAAAATATTTTTGTACTTATAGGTCCTTTTCCTTTTTCTTTGGTACCTTTAGGATATGAACTGAATAGTAAAATTGTGGGTTAAAAGGTATGCAGTTTTAGCAGGCTTATTGCCCTTTGGGCATTGTAAGACAGATAAACACACAGGACAGTGGCTGGTACAGGTTCACTCTTGGTCTGATCAGACAGGAAAGACAGGAAGACAGCTTCAGAGGGGTTAATAATCTTACTTTATTCTAGTCTAGTCTTCTCAGGGGGGTTGCTGATAATGGGAGCATGAACTCCTACAGCATTCCCCAATCACCCTTCTTGCAGGGGCTGATGTGAAGGGGAGAGGGGGCAACTACCCCTGCATCTCAAGATGGTCAATTGAGACAGACACAGCTTGTGCCCTCCCCTAAAGCCCCTCAAGGCTCAATGGGGGCCGGATGAGGCAAACACAGATTCCCCCCAAGCCTTGATGGAGATCGATTAAAGCACACACAGCATTCCAGCTTTTGCATTCAACCCTAAGGGTTCCCCACTCACTGACCAGTCCCCACCTGCTTTATAGGGCAACACGCAAAAAAGGCATATTGACAGCAATAGCTTCACAAGTTTACATTATCTCACTGTTATATCTCACTTCGTAATCACAGAGGATATTTACAATTTAAACACAAATGTTTATTTTATTTATCCTTATATAACACTATGCAAGCATGGTGATGTTTACAAGGCGTGAGCCTGGAAAACAGAAATTGTTATGGCCATTGATCCTGGAAAACTAAACTCTAAGAAAGAATAACAAAAATCCACCTTATACACACTAAAATCTGCCATAGTTACAGGCATAGTTCCAAATTGTATTCCAGAATAGTTGGACCTGTTCACTACTCCATCAACAATTCATTAGTGTACCTATTTTCCCTCATCCCCTCCAAAATCTGTCATTTCTAGTAGGAGTGAGGTGGTACCTCAGAGTTGATTTGATTTTCATTTCTTTAATCAATAGTGATTTTATAGCACTTTTTCACATGAATAACTTTGATTGCACCTTCTGAAAACTGCCTGTTCATATCCTTGGACCATGTATTAACTGGGGAATGGTTCTTATTTTTATAAATTTAACTCAATTGTCTACATATATGAGAAATGAGGCCTTTACTTACTGTAAAAAAATATTTTATATTCATTATCTAAGCTACCTTTTGGCACAATGTAGTTTCCCTGATTATCTCTTTTAAATTAAGTCTATTTTTGCTTTTGCTTTGTCTGAGATCATGATTGCTTCCTCTGCCTTCTTTACTCAGCTGACGCATATGAGACTCTTCTCCAGACCTTTATTTTAACTCTCTGGGTGTCTTTTTGTTTCAAGTGTGTCTCTTGTAAAGAATATACTGTTGGATTCTGGTTTCTAATCCATTCTGCTATCTGCTGCCATTTTATGAATGAGTTCATCCCATTCACATTCACAGTTATGATTACTGTGTATTTCCCTCCCTCCTATTCTCTTGTTTAGTTTTTTCTCTCTCTTTTTATCCTGTTCATCCTCAAAAGTCTATTTTGCTTCTAACCATTGCCTCCTTTAATGCGCCCTCCCTTTAATTATCCCCTCTCTTTTCCTTATCCCCCTCCCCTACTTCCCTATTGGGTAAGATAGATTTCTGTACACAACTGAGTGTGTGTATATGTACATGTGTATGTGTATGTATATATATATGCATATATATATATATATATATGTCTGTTATTCTTCCCTCTTTGAACCAATTCTGATGAGAGTGAGGTTCAAGCATTGCCCATCACCCTCTCTTATTTTCCCTCTACTCTAAAAGCCCTTCCTTGCATACCTTTTCTATGTGAGAAAAATTCTCCCGTTCTACCCTCGCTTCCCTTTTCTCCCACTGCATCTCTCTTTCTTACCCTTTTTTTGGCTATCATTCCAACATAATTAAGTTGCACCCATGCCCTCTGTCTATATGTACTCTTTTTAACTGTCTTAACAATGATAAAGTTCTTAGGAGTTACATGAATCATCTTCCTATATAGGAATGTAAACCTTTCATGTTTACCTTTATATACTTCTTCTGAGACTTGTGTCTGAATGTCAGACTTTCTATTCAGCCCTGGTCTTTTCATCAGGGATGCTTAAAAGTTCTCTATTTCATTAAAAATAAATTTTTTCCCCTGAAAGATTATACTCAGTTTTGCTTGGTAGGCTATTCTTGATTGTTATCCTAGTCCCTTTGCCTTCTGGAATATCATATTCCAAGCCTTCTGCTCCTTTATTGTGGAAGCCACTATATCTTGTGTGATCTTAACTGTGACTCCACAATATTTGAATTATTTCTTTCTGGCTGCTTGCAATATTTTCTCCTTGACGTAGGAGCTCTGGAATTTGGCTATAATATTCCTGGGAGTTTTCATTTTGGGATCTCTTTCAGGAGATGATCAGTGGATTCTTTCAATTTCTATTTTATCCTTCAGATCTAAGATATCAGGGCAGTTTTCCTGTATAGTTTCTTGAAATATGATGTCTAGGTTCTTTTTTTAATCAAGGCTTTTTGTTAGTCCAGTAGTTTTAAAATTATCTCTCCTCGATCCGTTTCCCTGGTCAGTTGTTTTTCTGAAGAGATATTTCACAATTTCTTCTATTTTCCCTTCTTTTGACTTTGTTTTATGATTGATTGAGCTTCCAATTGCCAAATTCTAATTTTTAAGGAATGATTTTCTTCAGTAAGCTTTTGTACTTTCCCCCCATTTGGTCAGTTTTGCTTTTTACTCCAAGCTTGAGGGGATGCATCGTTGTTTTCAGAGTTATTTCTATACAGCCAGCTCTGCCACACCAGCACTCCTCCTTCTCCAAGGACCGCCAACCTGGAACTGACTCAAATCTTAAGCAGGCTCTGCACTCTGGCTCTGATCAGCCACTTAATTCCTCCCACCAGGTGGGCCTAGGGCCAGAAGTAATTGCAGCTGTAGTTCTGTAGCTGCACCACCCCCGATGCCCCAGGGGCGGTGGTTGAACCATGAACTCTTTTCACTCTGTCCCCCTCAGCTTTTCCCACTAACCTTCTCTGTTGTCTTTGGTGTTTGTGGGTTGAGAAGTCTGGTAACTGCCACAGCTCACTGATTCAGAGTGCTAGGGCCTGGCTCCTGGTCTGGTTGGTTCTGCCGCTGCCCACACTGGGCTCTGCTCCCCTCTGCTCCCCTCCACTCCCACCTCCGTGCACAATAAACCTCACCCAGTGACCATCCAGGCTGTCCTGGGCTGGAACCTGCTTCCCTTTGCTATTTTGTGGGTTCTGCAGTTCTAGAATTTGTTCAGAGCATTTTTATAGGTTTTTGGAGGGACCTGGTGGGGAGCTCACGCAAGTCCTGCTTTCCAGCTGCCATCTTGGCTCTGCCTCCCGGTTTTGCTTTTTAAGGAGTTAATTTTCTTCAGTGAATTTTTGTGTCTCTTTTACCATTAGGCCAATTCAGTTTCTTAGGGTGTTTTATTTGGTATTTTTTGTTCCTTTTAGCAAACTACTAATTCCCTCTTCTTAATTTTCTTGTTTCCCTATATCATTTCTTTTCCCAATTTTTCCTGTACCACTCATCTCTTTAACTCCTCCAGGAATTCCTGTTGAGCATCAGTCCAATTAACATTTTTCTTTGAGGCTTGGTTATAGTCGTTTTCACGTTATTATCTCTTTCTGAGTTTGTGTCTCAGTCCTCCCTGCCACTGTAGTAGCTTTTTATAGTCAAGTTCTTTTTTGTTGTTTGCTCATTTTTCCAACCTACTTTCTGACTTTGAACTTTATGTTAAAGTTGGGCTCTGTTCACCTGGGGGTGGGGAGTCACTGTCCCAAGCTACACTTTTTTATGCTGCTGTTTTCAGTGTTGGTTCGGGGGACTGCAAGTTTTTGGTGCTTCCAAAGTGGAGTGATCTGGGGAGACATGTGGTCATTGTTCTTCTGGTCTGTGCTTTGGTCTTTACTCAGGAAGGGGCCTTGCTCCCTTGCAGCTGCAAGTGCTAGCATTCCTCCTGGCTCTGAAACTGTGACCAAGGCCCCTGCTCCCTTGTGAGGTCTCCTACAGGTGCTCCTCTCTGCCCAGGAACTGTGAATACATATGGGCAATAGAGTTGTCAATCAGTGCCAGCTGTAATCAATGCCAGCATTGAGTCCCTTTCTGACCAGTTGTCTGATCCCAAAGCTGCTACTGCTACTATTGCTGCTGCTGTGTGTGTGTGTGTGTGTGTGTATGTGTGTGTGAATTCTGATAGGCTTCCACCCTAGTGTCACAGAGTTCTCCTGCTGACCACCTAAGTTTTGTTGGCCAGAAAAATGTCTCACTGTGACCCTTCGTTGGCTCTGCCACTCCAAATTTTGATTTGAGGTGTTATTTTAAAGTTGTTTGGAGGGGAATATTGAGAGAGTTCATCTGGGTCGCTGCCTCTAATCCACTGTCTTGGTTCCAATTCTACCCTGAGTTCATTTTAAAAAACATATTTTGATAATTATACTTCAGTAATATTGGTTTCCTTTTCAATTCTATGTATTTTATGCATTTGAAAAACATTATTCTGAGAAAGGGTCTGTAGGCTTCATCCGACTGCCAAAGGCATCCCTGACACACAAAAACATCAATAGCCTCTAGACTAGATTTTTTCTCTTTTTTAAATTAAATTTTATTTTTTCAATTATCAAGAATTTCTCTTTTCTCTCTCCCATCTCCTCAAAAAAAGAAAAGAAAAGAAAAACAAAACCCCAATAACAAAGCATAATCAAGCAAACAAATTCCCATGTTAATCCTATCCAAAAATGTGTATTACATTCTGCCTTTTAGTCCATCACCTCTCTGTCAGGAAGTGAACAGCACTCTTCACCATCAGCCCTCTGGAATCATGGTTGATCTCTGCTTTGATCAGAGTTCCTAAGTCTTTCAAAATTGTCCACTTTTACACTGTTGTGGGTGTTATAATACAAATTGTTCTCCTGGTTTTGCCCAGTTCACTCTGATTCACTCCATATGAATCTCTCCAGGCTTCTCTGAAACTACCCTGAACTATATATTAAGACAGGTAGGGCTCATCAAAAAGGGCCCAGAAAACACTTACATGAACTGATGCTAAGTAAAGTGAACAGAACCAGGAGAATATTGTACACAGAAGCAGCAACATTGTGCAATGATCCACTATGATAGACTTCGCTCTTCTCAGCAATACAACGATCCAAGATAATTCCAAAAGACTCATGATGGAAAATGCTTTCTTCATCCAGAGAAAGAACTGATGAAGTCTGAATGCAGATCAAAGTATACTATTCTCACTTTTGTGTGTGTGCTTTTTTTCCTTTTGTTCCGTTTCTTCTTTCTCAACATGAGTAATGTGGAAATATGTTTTACGTGATTGCACATGTATAACCTATATCAGATTGCTTGCCACCTTGGGAAGAGGGTAAGGAGGGAGGAGGAAGGGAGAAAAATTTGGAACTCAAAATCTTATAAAAATGAATTTTGAAAATTGTCTTTATATGTAATTGAAAAAATAAAATACTACTTAAAAGGGGTGTGAGGAGGCAGAACTTAAACTATTACTTACAAACTTGTGTCAGTGATGACCAATCCTTGTAATTAACCTACAGTATCTTTGGTATAGTTTTCTCCTTCATTTTCCTTCCTTGGCTTAGGCATCTTATCGTATAGTGAAAAGGGCCCAGGATTTGGAATTAGAGGACCAGATCTGGGATCTGAACCATAGCTCATCTCCTCACTTCCTGTGTGACTCGAGGCTAAGTCACTTCCCTCTCTTTGGCTCAGTTTCTTCATCTGTAAAATGAAGGTGTTAGACTGAAGATGATCTCTAAGACCCCTTGCAGCTTTAAATATCATCATCCTAAGATTTCTCAATATCACACTACTCTGTACTTCTACTCAAGCTTCCCTGTTTGGCTAAGCTCATGTCTCTTCTTGTTCTGACACTTCAATTTCCTCTGCCTTTTCAGCCATCCGCCAGACAGCCCAGTAATGACAACAGATAGTAAATTTGGTTCTGCTGTGTTTTCCACATTAACCTCAGCTGTCAGTACCATTTACCCAGCTGGGCTGCATTAGTAGATCCCTCCAGGCAAGGCTTGGCTGCCCCTCTGCCAGTCTCTGTGGGAGTTGCTGGCCAGCTTAACCCCTCACCTGCTGCTACCTATTGGTTGGGCCCTGACGGCTTTCTCCCTACTCCCAGGTAATTTTTCTTTGTCTGATAGGATGATGGGCAACTTCTGACTTTTTGGATTCACCTAATGCATAGCAAATTTTGTTTCAGCCCTTTGTTTTTATCATGTATATATCTTTGAGGGTTGGGTTTTTTTTTTGGTGTGTTTCTTTTAAGCAATAGGGTGAAGTTTTGTTATCTTACCCAATCTGCCATTATTTTTGCTTGTTTTATTGGATTGTTTAATCCATTCACATTTAAAGTTAATTTTCCTCGGTTATCTCTCATATTGATTTTGTATTAATTAGGATTTTCTTTTCTTCCTCTGTAAAGACAGTACTCTGTTTTTTCAGTTACTTTCGTTTAATCTGCTTTAGGCAACCTTAATTTCACTGGCTCTCTTCCTCTTCCCAGCAACCCCTCCTCCCCCCCATTTTGTTATCACTTTGGAGTTTTGCTTAACTTATTACTTTTTTCCTTCCTTTTATCTAGCTATTTAATTTTTCTCCTCTTTTTTCCCTTTCAGTTAGAAAGCCAAATGAAAACCTCTCCCCACCCCACCCCCACTTTGTTTCATCTTCTATGCCTTCTTCTAGACAAGGTTTTCTTTCCCTTATTCCCTTCATTTTTTCTCTTCCTTTTCTGTCTAGTCTGGACTCTTATTCTTTGATTCTTGGCTGTTATACTTATTTTTTCCTTCTTTAGCCTCTGTATTCCTCATGGAATTGAAGCTTTAAAAGTACCTTTTTGAGTTTTCTCTTCTAAATAGTGTCTATGTCATTCCCTTGTAGATCTTTCCCCTTCCTCTCTTTTTTCTGTTGTGCCAAGCTTCATGATGTTTCAGGCCTGTTACTCTATCATCGTTTCTATTTGATTTCTGCTTTCACAGACCTCAGTCTCCAACCTAACTGCCTTCTGGTGGCGGAGCGGGGAGAGACCTAGCCCCAGCTGGATGCTGGGCTCTTTCCCTCAGGTTTGGGGGTGTGCCACACAGCCACACATACATAGCCTGCCTCAGTTTTATCTATTTCTCCTCTCTCTGGTTGAGGTCTATTGCAGAACAAAGCATTGTCATGCTGCTGTCCCAACTAAACCAAGCTCCTGTCTTTTGGTTTTCCTCCACTGGAAAGGAGGGAGGGAGGGGGTAAGATTGTGTTCTGTTGAAAGCCCAGGATCAGCATGTGCAGCTTTAGGAGCGCAGTGGGACAGCAGTGGAGGGGTGCTGAGGGAGCACATTAGGGGTTAGGGATTAGCCTTCTCTGCTGTTAGTTCATTGAATTGTTACACTGTTAGAGTTCTTAATATCTTGGACCCCATAAATTACTTTAACTCTTTCACATGATTCCTATTTTTGAGAGGTTTGAGAGGTTGTAAGGATCAGACATAATGCAAAGCTCTCAGCCTTTTTCTATGTTGGGCAGTTCACATTTCAAGGGCCTTAGGCTTTGCCCCAAGTGACTCCTGGGGGGACAGAACTGGCTCCAGCTGGATGTCAGTTCCCTTTCCTTCAGGCCCGCCAAAGCCCCCTACACATCCTGGTGCCCTGCCCCCATTTCCTCTGAACTTTGGCTTTCTGGCTGAACTCTCCTGCCACATATATGTTGCCACACTGCCCTTCTAGGTAGAGCAAACTTCCAGCTTTCAGCTTTCCACGGTCAGGAAGGGAGCAGAGTTGAATTCCTTTTACTAGCTAGTAGGTTGGCTTGTGTAGCCTTGCCAGATAACAGTTGATTGGTGTGCTTAGGGAGCAGGTTAGGAATAAGGGATTCATCTCTAATTAATTTTTTTTTTCATCAAGTTGTTGCCTCATTCAGGTTCCTGGTATCTTAGACCCAGGAAACTGCTTAAATTGCTTTATCTCTTACACATAATTCCTATTTTGCAGAGATTTGAGTGGTTACATGGTTCAGAGAAAACGCCTAGTCTTCCATCTTGTTGGTCATGTGACTTGGATGTAAATCATGCTTTGTCTAAAATTCTGCCTCTTAGAATCCCTGACTTCCTTCAAAACCCAGTTCAAATGGCACCTTCTGCAGGAGGCCTTTCCTGGTCCCCCCAGACACTAGAGACTTCCTAAGTAATTTTTCAAGAGATATTTACCTTGTTTTCTCAAACCGCCTAAAGACCCCATCAAACACTGCATTGATATACAACTCCCACTTCACACAAACTCTTTAAACCTGTATAAGGTCAATCAGCTGGACTGAATGATCACCAAGGCTTCTTCCTGCTCTAATAGGTTATGACCCTCTGGCTTGGTTTATTGAGGTTTGGTTACTCACAGCATTCAGGTCTGCAAGATGGAAGCTGCAAAAGTTATAGGGAGTCAAGAAGAGTCCAGATCTGGGGCTGCCACTCCTGCTGGCTGCCTCTTTTCTCTTGTACTTTTGGAGAAAACTCACTTACCTTTCCCCCCTCACCCCTTTACTGCATTTTAAGAAGAATTTATAATAATTTCGATGCCATTTGTACTTTTGATACAAAGGTACCTTTCCTGTTTTTATTTGTTTTTCTGAAATGCCCAGGACTTTAGCTAAGTTACTTTCTGGAAAACTTTGACTCTACAATCTCAGAAGTATCAGTGAACTGGAGGACAAGATGGGCTTCTGACTAAAATAAGCTATATTTTGAAAATAACAAGATCATTCACATTTAAATAGTACTTTAATACTTTTCCTAGCATCTTTGTTTACATTGTTTTATTGGCATTATTTTTTTTTGGTTTATGGGTTGTCATGGCTAAAAGATGTACCATCCAGTAGTGCCCCTAGCACTCACCACTCCTCCCCATGTTAGAATGTAAGCTCCTTGAAAGCAGGGACTGTCCCAATTTTTTATCTACCCCTGGTGCCTAGGAGAGCAATGCCTCACACATAGTAGGTGCTTAATAATTTTTTTCATTCACTGTTGAACTATCCTGCCATTAGCTAGGCTAAATAATATAAAATAATTAAAATAACTCTTATTTGATACTTACAACTCGTATCTAGGGAGATCGCTAAGGCAAAACTTATTACTTCGCTTTTGCAATATCGGAAAACTGAGCTCCAAAGAGGTTAATTAAGCTTATGGACACATAGCTAGTCAATAGAGCTATGATCATCTTCCTGCTAATCCTTTATGTCCTGCACTCCTTCTAAGATTCAGCCGCCACCATGGGCATTTTTGCATGCTGGGCATTCAAGGGCTGCACAAACCGTACACTGATCTTGAGAAGTGCGACTAGAGGAACATAAAGGTTTCCCCTTCCAGATCTAGCACTCAATGGCCCTTATCTACCTGGCTGGACAGTTGCTCTGTTTATGAGACAGCCATGAGAGGGCTTTAGGGGCTTTACAATCCATAGCTTCTATGATGCTTTTTTTGAAACTGCCCAGAAACAGAGCCAAATAAAGCAGCAATATTTTATATGATATGATATCAATGTATTTTCCTATCCTAAAAAAAGAGGTCAGTCATTTTTAATGCTATAAAAGGGCTCTAGAGATAAGATATTCAAAGAGCCACTTATGCCTAGCTCTGTGTATCTGTCACATGTTTTGTGGATCATCCTGAACTGGGTTTTAAACTCCATTCCACATCTGTTTACAACTGCAGCTTTTCCTGGCCAGTAACATGCAGTGGCTGCTTTTAGCAATAAGACTGGCTTTTTCCCTTCAGCTTTAAACTTGCCTCAGATCTATTTATATCTTGGCTTCCAGTGCAATGGATAAAGTGCTGCGCCTGTAGTCAGAAAGATCCAAGTTCAAATTCAGCCTCAGATGCTTTCTAGCTGTGTGACCCTGGGTAAGTCACTTAGCCTCTATGTGACTTAGTTTTTTCCAGGAATAAAATGGGGATAATAATAGCACCTCTCTCCCAGGGTTGTTGTGAGGATCAAATGAGCTGATACTTATAAATCATGGCACAAAGACTGGCACATAGTAGATACTAATGTTTATTTTTTTTCCTTTCTTCCTTCCTTTCTTCCATTTTTCCTTCCTTCCATTCCTCCTTCTGTTCTTCCTTCCTTCCTTCCTTCCTCCTTTCCTTCCTTCCTTCCTTCCATTCTTCCTTCCTTCCTTCCTTCCTTCCTTCTAATTGGTATGGGTGAGGTTGAGAGTGGAACAAGGGAGGGATAAGCATCTCTACCTTGGGGATTGTGACTTCCATATTTCTGATCATGTCATCAATTGCCTCAGAACAGGAAGTTTCAAAATGTAGGCAGGATCCACCTAGAGGAAGGTCTCTGATTATACTCCTTTTACTTCCTCCCAGAACAATCACCTTCTCCCCAAATCTGTATGCTGAGAGCTCCCTTTGGACTTTCCCATTCCAAAGTCTGTACTCCTCTACCTGACATTCAAGGCCTTCCACATTCTGATAGCAACATATACTTCCTTGCATGTTTCCTCCACTACTTCCCAATAAGGGCCCTTTACTCTGACCATGCTGATTTAAACAATATATTCTCAACAGGTCTACTAAAAATGCTGTGTGACTCCCTCATCCCCGGATAAATTACTAATCTCGCTGTGCTTCAGTTTCCTCATCTGTGACATGGATATATTACCTGTAATGACTTTACTCGTAGAGCCATTATGAAAATTAAATGAGATTGTCAATCAATCAAGCATTAAGTAAGCACTTTCCTATTCTAAACACTGTGTAAAGATCTGGGAATAAAAGAAAAATTGAAAATAATCTCTGTTCTCAAGGATTTTAATTATAACAAGAAAACAACATTGTATACAGATATGCACGTGTATATATGTGTACATATATGTACATACAATATATACAGGTATACATACAATACATACAAAGTAGATACAAGACAACATTAAAGAGGAAGACACTTGAAGTCTGTGGGGTTGGGGTAGAGGATGGTGTACAGGGCCCTGGAGAGGTCTCCTGCAGAAGATGAGTCTTCAAGGAAGCCAGGAATTCTAAGAAGTGGAGATAAGGAAGGACAACATTCTGAGAATGGATGACAACCAGAGCAAAAATGCAAAGATAGTATTTTATGTGAGGGATCAGAAGTAGGCCACCATGGCTGGAGCATAGAAGGGAGTAATGGAGGAACTTAATTGGGGAGAGACAGGAGTAATATATAAGAATATTGGAAAACTAGGAAGAGGTTGGGTTATAAAGATCCTGAAGTGTCAAAGGAATTCATATTTTATCCTAGAGAGCATAAGGAGCCACTGAGGTTTATGTATATACGTAAGCATATGTACATTCTTAGGAAACAGTAAAGATTGATATAAATGTCAGCCATTATTTTTCCTTTTCTTGTAGGATCATATGTTTAGAGGTGGAAGGGGCCTGATATATCATCTAGTCCAATCCCTTCATTTTACCAGTAAGGAAACTAATCTAAAGAGAATAAGTAACTTTCACAATACCACATAGTTAAGTGACACATCCAGGATTCAAATCTAGGTCTTCTGGCTCCATATTCAGTGCTCATGATATTCCTTATACCTAAAACTCTTTTCCTTTGACATATTTGCCCATTTGGCCCCATACTACTGATCTCTAGGTCAAAGGCTCTATTCCTACCTCATTCTCTGAACACAGCACTGATGGGGGCCACATAATTATATAGAACTGGAAAGGACCTTAGACACCTTCTAGTCCAGTCCCTTCATGGTTCAGATAATGAAAATGTTGCCAAGAGAGAAGAAATCACTTTCACAGGACACATAATCTGCTGATGCCAGAGGCTAAATTAGAATGCAAGTTCTCCTGATTGCTAGATCTGTGCTCTCTTTACACCATGCCACGTGCTATTAGCTAATTTTCCATATGCGTGAGTCATCTGTCTCTAAAATATAATTGGCCAATCAATCAGCAAGTATTTATCAAGTGTCTGCTTTGTGCCAGGCACTGTACAAAGACAAAATGAACAGTCCCTGCTGTCAAGGAGCTTATATTCTGTCCATGGAGTCAACATGGGCCTAAATAAGAATATACAAAATAAATACAAAGTAAGGGGAATGGGGGCACAAGCATCTGGGAGAATCAGAAAAAGCTTTTGTTGTTGTTGAGTCATTTCAGTCATATCCAACTCTTGGTAACCCCAGGGTTACCCCAGGTTTTCACGGCAAAGGTACTGGAGTGGGTTTGCCATTTCCTTCTCCTGCTCATTTTACTGATGATGAAACTGAGGCAAACAGAGTTTAGTGACTTACCCAGGGTCATAGCTAATAAACATTTAAGGCCAGACTCAGACTCATGAAGATGAGTCTTCCTGATGCCAAGCCCAGTGCTCTATCCACTGTGCCACCTAGCTGCCAGAGTAATGCTACCTGTAGAAAGTAATGCAATGACAGAATTCTGAAGGAAGCAAAGGGATGCTTCCTTCAAAGCAAACAAGATAAAGGTGAAGTGAGAAGGGCTGGTAAAAAGCATGAGGAGAAGACAAAGGCAGAGACATGGATGCTGGAGTGTTGGGTGTGAGGAACAGCAAAAGGACCAGTTTGGCTGGTCCCAAAAATGTGGGAAAGAGAATAACATATAATAAGGTTGGAAAGGCGGGTTGGGACCAAGTGTAAAGCACTTTAAAAGCCACACAGAGCAGTTTATTTTTCTCCCTAGAGGCAATAGGTAAACATTATTGAAAGCAATGAAATATTGAGCTACAGTGGTGGCAATGTGAGATAGAGAAAAAGGTACAAATGTGAGAGATATCATGGAGGTAGAGATGACAAGATTTGGCAACTGATTGGATGTGTGGCATGTAAGGGAGTGAGGAAACTAGGATAATTCCAAAGTTGCAGACCTAGGTGACTAGAAGGTTAGTGTTGCCCTGGGCAGAAATAGGGTATTTCAAAAGGGAGGGTTTTGGCAGGAAAATAATGATGCCAGTTTTGGGCATGTTGGGTTTGAAAGTCCTATAGGCTCCAGGAGTGGAGAACCTGCAGCCTCAAGGCCACATGTGGCCCTCTAGGTCCTCAAGTGCAGCCCTTTGACTGAATCCAAACTTTGGAGTTTGGATTTTGGCCCTTTGGATTCAGTCAAAGGGCCACTCTTGAGGACCTAGAGGGCCACAGGTTTTCCACCCCTGGGCTATCCAGTTGAAAATTTCCGTAGTTAATTGGAAATGAATGACTGAAGCTCAGAAGGAAGACTAGGGCTTGATATTTAGATTTGGGAGCCATCTCTACAGAGATGATAATTGAACCCATGGGAGCTGATAAGGATGCCAAAAAAGTGTAGAGAAAAGAGAGGCTAAGATAGAGCCTTGGGGTATACCTAGAGATAGAGGGCATGGTATGAGAGATGAACCTGAAAAGGAGACTGAGAAAGAATAATCAGACTAGTAGAAGAGGAACCAAGAGAATTCAGTGTCATGACATACCAGACAGGAGCGGATGTCTAAGAGAAAGGTGGTCAGCAGGCCCAGATACCACGGAGGTTGAGAAGACTGAAGACTGAGAAAAGCTCATCAGATCTGGCAATTAAGAGACCATTGGTAACTTTGGAGAGAGCAGCTTCAGTTGAGCAACGAAGCTGAAAGCTAAGTTGAAAGGAGTGAAAGGTGAATGAGAAGAGAAGAGGAAGAGGCCATGTGTAAGAACAGCTATTTCTGGATTTGTGAAAGGTTGGAGAGATATTGGACAATAGCTGTAGGAGATGGTGAATCTAATGAAAGTTTTTTCAAGATGGGGGAGGAAGTATGTAGGCAACAGGACAAATACTAGGAAATAAGGAGAGATCAAAGATTAGAAAAGAGAGATGATTGGGAGGGGAGAGAATCTTTTGAAAAAGACATGAGGGGATGATGTCAAGGGTACATGGAAAGAGACTGGACTTGCTGAGACGCCTTCACCAGAGATTGTAGTAAAGGTGACAAAAATGGGGAATGATGTTATTGGGTTGTGAGATATAGAAAAGGAGAGAAGAGGGAACTCTTAGTAAATAGCATCTATTTTCTGAGTAAAAACATGAGACAAGCGCAACTGAGGAGAGGGAGGAGGTGACGGTGTAGGAGGCTTGAAGAAATAAGAGAAACTTTATAATATCCTCTGTAGGGAGAAGGGTAGAGAAACAGTTAGGGAGGTGTAAAAGGATTGTCTTGCCAAGGTGAGGGCCCAGTTGAAATGATATACCACGAATTTGTAATGGGCACAGTTGACTCAGTTGCATGATTTCTTCTAGTTCCATTCAACAGATTGTGAGTAGGAGGAGAGGAGGTGGAATATGGAAGTAATCCAGACTTGAGGTTTGGTAAAGCATGAGCATAGTAGGAGAGGGGACGATAAATTCAAGAGCTGAGGACAACGTAGAGTTGAACTGGTTAACTATGGGATTGAGATGGAGAAGAGAGGAGAATGAGGTTAGAGCAAGGTTGATACTCTTGAAGAGTATTGATAGATGGAGAGATTGGAGGACCCAATGTGGACAAAGAACAGATTTAGGTGGAGTAAGGCAAAAAGAGAGAAAGGATGATAGGAGGTCTGATAAAGGGATTCCTGAGTTTTTAAATATTGACAGAGATCAATGACCTGTGAGTGATTTCAAGATCAAGGGTGCCATCCCTGTGTGTGCCTCAAATGTAGTGGAGTATTAAGTTGTAGGAGCTGAACCACTCTTTGAGGGCAAGTTCAGTGTCTTGTATTTCTTCCTATCACCTGCTGGTTGCTCACGCAGTGAGAAGTGTAATGAAATTCCTCCAAAAATACCTGTTTGTACAATGTAGAAGAGCTCTCTGTAGGAGAGCTTCCCTAGCCTCTTCTACAAGGACAATGGATTCTGTAGTTGTATTTTTCAGTGGGACTGAAATCATGGGAAATTGTGATTTAACTGTGACCTTTTGAAGAGTCTGTGAGTACACTGAGAGTTTAACTGGCATTCATGAGAGTTACCGTTTATGGTTGGTGAGAGACTAAGTTAGATAAAAAGAAAAAGGACTAAGAACTTATTTCTTGAGAGACTGGGTGAGCTGTCAAGGAGAACGAGCCTGAAGAGGCATTTCTGGTTAAATTCTTTTGAAGTAACATTATAAAGAGGATTCATGAGGGACTGTATTTCCGTAATTAAAAAGTCATCAGTAATAGTGATGGTCAGAGGTGAGCTCTGATTCTGATCTCTTTCACAGTTGATATGTTGTAAATAATTATTCATGTCTTTGTTTTATTATTACATTGTTAATAAATTATGTAATCAGTAACTTTGCCAAGAGATGAGCAAAAAATTATAGAAAGAGGTTTCTCCAGTTTATTTAATAGTTTTTCATAAACTGGTATGAAGGCTCAGAGTTAATTGGTTAATGAAAGAGATGCTGCCACATTAGTAATTTATGAGAAAACTGTTGCCCTTAATTGCCTGAAAACTCAGGATGAAAATGAATAATAAATCAAGGAGTAGGCTAAAGGACAGGCCTTTATTGTGGTTGTCAACTAGTCACTCCATACCCTACTTGAACCTACATAGGTTACATGTCAGGTGAAGGGGAAGGAGGGCAGGTCATCTCTTAAAGTGCCCTACTCCACTTGATTGATTCATTGCCAGAACCTCAGAGGCAGTAGCCATGTATTTTCAACCTGGTTATGGTAGAGAGCAACAGTTGTATTGCATGCTTTACTGGAACACTGATTCTCTTTTTCTCATACTCTGAAAAGACAGAGAGTTTCAGTTCCCAGGTTAAAGTCAGCAAACAACTTTCATAGCATTTTATTCATTTCAAAGTAATTTCACATCCATTCACATCCATATTGGCTCCCATTTGACCAAGAAAAACATGAGACCCCTCAAGCTCAAGTCACTTGAAACTGATTCAGTTCAATTCAGCACACATCTATTTATCATCTACTATGTGCCAGGCACATGTTCTAGGCATGGGGAATGCAAAACACAAAAAGGAAATCTCTGTCCTTAAAGAGCTTGCATTCTACTGGGAGGAAACAATGTGGACTCAAGTAAATTTTGTATGCATGCACACACACATAAACACACATACATGTATATAAAAACATGTGTATACACATACATAAGCATATATAAACTACATGCAATACTTCCATATATACATACACATAAGCATATATAAGTATATATACACATATATACAATGCATATATACACATGTATAGGCATATATAAACACGTAATATAAACACATATACACATATATAAGTATATGCAAACATATACTTACATATACACATACATATATGCAGGAGGGATAGTGATATAATGATAGGGAATAATGTAAAAACAGTTTGTAAAGATAAGTTAAAGCCTGATTATGAAGGATTTTAAATGCCAAATTTAAAAATGTGTGTTTTATTCTAGAGGAAATAGTGAGCTTCTTGAGGGGGGAAGTGAAATGGTCAGACCTGTGCCCATTATGGCACAGCTGGTTAGATTCAGAGTCAGGACTAAAATTCAGATTTCTTGATTAATAGTCCATTGCTTTTGCTTCTACCTAAGTTATAGGAACACATCATCTCAGAGTTAGAAGGGGCCTTAGAGGTCACCTAGTATAAGCTATACCTGAACAAGTACCCCCTTACAGCCACCTGGAATAGTGGTCATGTAGCCTCTGTTAAAAGACTTCCAGTAATAGGGAACTTACTACCACCTGAGGCAGCCCTTTCTACTTTTGTATGGCTCCAATTGTGGTTTAGTCCAGGGGATTACTATGGAGAAGACAGAGTATGCAGGAAATTGCAAAGCACCTCTTTAGTCCATGGGATTAAAGATAGACAAGACAAGGTATGAAGGAAATGGTCCTTCTGGCCAAAAAGCATACTGCACATTTGAATGAGATGTCAGATGCCATGTCCATTCACAGGAGATAGACTCAGGACATCCCCATGAATAGAAAAATCTAAGAATGCTGAGCAAGATCTTCCATATAGTCAACATCAAGCATGAATGACAAGGGTGAGAAGTTCAAACTCATGGGTTAGGGGGGCCTCTGAGTTCTAAATTGAAACCAGAAAAGTCTCCAAAGCACAGATTAAATTGGCCTGGATGCCTTCACACCACTTGCTCCTCCTTGTGAGGTGTTTAATGGAGCAGCTGCAACCCTACGGATCCTTCCATATCTCCCACTCCTCCAAAAAAAGCAACTCTCAATTGGGAATATAGAGAAGAGCTCCAGGAGAGGAGCTACATAGGGCAAGGAGGAAAAGAGTGAAAGCAGGCTATAGTCAAGAGCTTGGGAACAAGGGAGGGTTCATCAGGCCTTGAGGCTACTGAGGAAGCCTTTCTGCACTCCTACAAGAACACTAGAAACTGAAAATCTGAGCCTATTCAATTCTTTTTTTTTAAGAAATTGCTAAAGGTCATAATAAATACAGGGTGTACCAAAAGTCTTCGTGCAGTTTTAAACTATCAAGGTTTAAAACTACACTAAGACCTGGGATACCCTGTGTATTAGCTCCTCATTGTAGGATACTTTATCATTATCAAAAAAGGATAGTCTCAAAGCGATTGAAGGTTTATAAGATGCTTTCCCCGAACAACCCAGTAAAGTCAGTAATATAAGTATTATTACGCGCATTTTACAAATAAGGGGAACTGAGGCTTCAAGAGGTTCAGTGACCTATACAAAGTGACATCTAGGAGAATTAGCGACCTTGACCAAGAGCTTCTCGTTTCCCAAAGCACCATGCTCCTTCTAATTGGAGGCTGACCCCATGCATTGCACAGGTTAATAGGGAAAAAAAGCTTCCCTGGCCGAGCTTTGACAAGAGCCATTGCTCACAGCACTGTAATATAACCTCTCATGTGGCTGCAATTCAGAAATTCAGACACGATTTAAAAAAATATATCACTGCAGTTGTAGTTTGAACAAACTGTGTCAGCACATCTCACTTTGTGGTAAATAGTTTTGTTAGTAAGAAAGGAGCCCTCCTCCCCTCCCCTTTTGAGAGATGAGATCTAAGAATTATAGGGTGTAACTGATAGGGTGGCTCCATGATCTGTAACCACAGATTGTGCTTATTAAGGAGCTCAGGGAACAATGCACTGTGTGGGGGGGTTGTTTATATACCATCCTCCTGGTGGGTTGGAAATTCAATCATCCTTCAGAAGAAGAAACTACAGAAGAAGTTGGACCAGGAATTAGGAAATCTGCATGCTAGTCACAGCTCTGACCCATTTTGCTTTATGTGACCTTGGACATTTCATTTCAGTATCCTGAGTTTCAGTTTCTTCCTTTTTGTAATTTACAGAGGGTTGTGAGATCAAATCAGATAATGAATATAAAGCTTTTTGTAAGTTATAAAGCGCTATATAAATGTCAGCTACCATGAGTTAGAAGAAAAAAAAATTAAGGCAACGTGGTATAGTGAAAGATGTATTGATTTGGAATCAAAGGTCTTGGGTTAAAATCCCAGCCTGCTACTTACTTTCCAGCCTCCATTTCATTCAGTATATATGCTCTAAAATAGAACCTATGATCTACAGTGTACAAAGCACTAGGCTAAACATTGTGCGGGCTATAGAGAAGGATGAGACAATCTCTGCCCTGGAAGAACTTGTGATTAATAGGAGACGTAATTGAAAAAGCATTTATGATGTGTCTTACTTGCCAAACACTGAGCCAAGCATTAGGTATACAAACACAAAAGTACTGACAGTTTCAGCCCTCAGTTACATCTTAACAAGGGAGGAACAATACTCTTTGGGAAATAGTAGCCAGAGAGAATCACAGGGATGGTGAATGGGGTGATAGTTGAATAGATTGATACAACCCGTCCAGGAACAGTGGCAGAGTTCATTTGATCATGGAGTTACAGAACTGGAAAGGAGGTGTAGAAGGGTGTTCCAGTGCCTGTAAGACAATTGGTTGTGAAAGAAATGGCTGGAGGTGGAGAGTGAAGTGAAGTCTTGTAACTGAGCTCTAGGGTGGAAGTTCCTCCAGGGCAGTAAGGGAAGTGGTAAGACTGTGGAAGAGATAAGACAGTGAGGAGTGAAGACATGAATCATAAACATCATTGCACATTCACATGAGTGTATTAAAAGTTAAGAATAAGTTCAATAATGATTTACAAAAAGCTAGAAGAGCAATCAACAGATTTCATTGTTGTTCAGTCACGTCCAACTCTTCATGACCCCTTTTGGGGTTTTCTTGGCAAAGACAGTGGAGTGGCTTGCCATTTCCTTCTCAACTCATTTTACAGATGAAGAAAGGAGGAAAGAGGGCTAGATGACTTGCCCAGGGTCACACATTAATTTCCAAATGAAATTTTCGGACAATAACTGCTATAATAGTGACTTAACTTCTCTATGCCTTGGAGTTCTAATATATCAGATGGGCATGCTAGTACATACCTCGCCTGCTCATGTGATTATTTTCTGCACTGGGGTCATAATATCATAGATGTAGACCTGGAAGGGATGTTAGAGACCATCTAATCCAACCTCCTCATTTTGCGGATGAGCAGTGGAGGCCCAGAGAAGTTCAATGAATTGCCTGTGGTCACATGGCATAGCTGGGATTTGAATCTGGGTCTCTGACTTTAAATCCGATGTGAAACTCACCAGAGATACTGGATATGAAAGTTCCTCAAGAATTGGACAGAGCTATACAAATGTAGGGGGTGGAGAGATTATTGCAATCTGTAATTGTGAACGATTGTAAAGTGAACCAAGAGATATGATTGTTGGAATGACTTACTTCAAACATATGGGGCAGAGATATTGCAGCAGGGGATCAATCAGGGATTTTTAATTACAGTGAAAGTAATCTCTATTGTCAGATTGGATGTCATGACTGAATTATAGACCTATAGGATGCTTGAGTTGGAAGGAATGTGAGACAACCTCTAGTCCAGTCCTTTTATTCGACAGATGAGGAAGCTAAGGACTTTTGACTGGGTACCAGGTTCATGCAAATTTGCCACTATCCCTAGATAAAAATACTCTCTTCACTAGTCTCCAAGCAACCAAAAACCCAGTCTTTTGACTTTTAAAAGGTCTTGGTGTTCTACTTAAATTAGTCCAATTTTCCTACCAAATACGGTGAGATCTGAGTTGCCTGGCACTCTTATTAATCCATTCCCCACCCCCCCTACAGTTGACTTGTAAGAGACAGAATCAAAAAAGAAAAGTTTAAAAAATAGGCAGTTTCCCAGAGATCATAGGATTTCAGAGTTGTAGGCAACCTTAGAATTCATCTAGTTCAACTCCCTCATTTTATTAATGAATAAACTGAGACCTACTGGCCAGAACTATTCTGCCCACAATCACATTGGTGATAAGAAGCAGACATGATTAAAGCCCACTTATTTTGACTTTGAATTCAGAGACTCTTTATCTCTGTATCCTGTGCTCAAAAGTCAGATATTCAACCCTATTCCTCACACCCTCTCCAGCTCCACCCACAGCCCTGGACAATGAGAATTGATGCTCAGAAGAGGCCCTATAAGATCCCTAGTCAGCACCGGTAGAAAGCTTCCATCATTGGCACTAAATTGGACTGATTAACATGGGCAAGGGAACTCAGACATTTTGGAAGAGATTTTCAGCAATAAAGGTTGAAAGAAAGGCGTCTTCAGGCTAACAACTAGAAAATTCATTTCCCCAGAGCAGCCCATTCCTGTGCACTTGGGTTAATTGAAGTTTCACTGTAAAACTCCAAGAAAAATTGAACCTCTTTTTTCTACCAGTTTCTAGGCCATATGCTAACTGAATGGGGTTTGCTCATTTCCACTGTAAAGAAATGCTTCAAAAAAATTAAAAATTAAAAAAAAGAAACGCTTCACATTTGATGGGACCTTAAAGGTTCATAAAGTGCTTTCCTCCCAACATGCTCATAGAGTAGGTCATGAAAGTGCTATTATACTAATTTGGCAGATGAGCCGACTAAAGCCAAGAGAGGGTCACACAGCTAGTAATCAGGAAAGTCAGGATTTGAATCCAGGTTTCCTGAGGCCAAGATGAATGCTTCTCAGTGGTGCCTGACCTAAAAGTATATTGCATGCCCTCCCCACCTCCCCTTCCTCCATCCTCCTTCCTTTTGCTTCTAGTTAGTTGTGTTCCTCATCAGGAATTGTGATGCCTTTTTTAAAAAATGGACAGAATTGTCTTTTCAATCAATCAATCAGCATTTACTAGGTACCTACTATGTGCTGAGCACTGTACTAAGCACTGGACCATTCGCTTTTAGACCATTTTCACCCTGCCCACTAATCAGACCTTTATTCGAAGCTTCTGTCCACAGGCAGAATCCATGGAAATCAGGCACAGCCTCTGACACTTTGTAAAATAAGTCATGAGCACTCTGCATACAGCTGGGACAGGCTGGAGCCCATTAGGGTCAGCCTGTGTTCTTGAGCTGGATCCCCTGTATGTTTGGCACACATGCAGTACGAGGTCTTGCAAAGAAACTTTTTGGTTATGCTGTGCTGTCATGTTTAATAATCTCTCCAGTTCAAAATACCACGGTAAGAATACACTTGACTATTTATAAAATACTCATGTGTATCAGTATAATTGCCTCTAGGTGGCACAGTGGGTAGAGCATCAGACCTGGAGTCAGGGAGACCTGATTTCAAATGTGACCTCAAAGACCGGTCATGTGATCCTGGGCAAGTAACTTAATCTCAATTTCTGTAAAATGGGCATAAGAATAGCACCCAAGTCCCATGATTGTTATGAGGGTAAAATGAGGTAATATTTGTAAAGTGCTTTGCAAGCCTTAAAGTGCTATGTAGGGGCAGTTAAGCAGCACAGCGGCCTTTGCAAAACACTTTACACAACTCTTACTTTATTCTTACAACAGTCCCGGGAGGCAGGGGTTGTTATAATTATGAAGTGGATAGAGCACTGGTCCTGGAGTCAGGAGAACCTGAGTGGAAATCTGGCCTCAGACGCTTATGAGATGTGTGACCCTGGGCAAGTCACTTAACTCCGATTGCCTCCAAAAAATCCCAAGTGCTATATAATCCTAGTGGTGATGACAACAATGAGGATGTGGCTGAGGATGAGGATGATGGTTGCCTCTTGGGGCCTCTCATTCAGTTCAGGCTTTAACCTCCTATACTCAACTGTCTTTATATACTCCAAAACTCCCCTGCTCCAGGGATTTTTACCAATATGCATCATCTTGGGTAACCCATTCTCCTGTCATTTTGCGACAGGGGGTCCACCCAAGGTGCTAGGGGCCTCCCCTGCATTCTTCTGAAATTTGGAAGATTCCTGGGAAACACACAGGCTTACTATGCATTTAACTACATTGGTTTTGCTTCATATTTGAGGGGCTTGTAGACCCAACAGTAGGTAGAAGCCCTGGACTTGGAGTCAAGAGGACTAGTATCCAAATTCTGCCTCAGATACTTACTACCTGTGTGACCTCGGGTAGGTCATTGGTTTCTTCATCTGTAAAATGTGAATGATAATAATAATAATAATAACCCCACCTCCCAGGATTGCCGTGAGGTTAAAGTAAGATATTTGTAAAGCGTTTTGCAAACTTTAACGTATAAATGCTGGCTAGTATTGTGGTCATTGTTATTGTAAGGATAAAATGAGATAATGTATATAAAATGCCCTATATAAATGTTAGGTATTATACTCACTGTCTCACTGGTCCATCTTTTTTCAGTGATACATTTCTTTGATGACAAATTTTACTCGTCTCTTGCATTATTCCTCGCTTAGAATGTGTTATGTCCCACAATGCACCTCTCCATTGCACTTTGGGTGATCAACCTCATTCTATATATTTTACATAAAATTTGTATTTTCTTAAATGTATTAACTTTATGCAATTTAGTTGTATGACTCCCGATGAGTCATTGCTTCTTCTAATGCAAAGCTGATAATGCCAGTCCTGCTTGTCTTACAGAGCAGTTCTGAAGATCAAATGAGATAAAAGATGGAACATTGCTTGGAAAAGTTAAAAATGCCCTACAAATAGGATGAATTATGAGAATGCCTCAATACTTTGGGAATCCTTCTACTGATACAGACTGTAACCCCTTGATGCCTTGCTGGAATGTTGCTTTTGTCTATAGTAACTCATGAAGACTGCCAACTAAGGCATTGAAGGGTCACAATAGATGTCCCGTGAAAGTCTCTCTTAGCAGGGCCATACTGACAGTGACAACATAGCCAGCTTCTCAGGACAGGGCCAGAGTTTGTGCTCTAAGAGTATTGTTTTTATTGCTGTTTGTCCTTCATTCTAGAGGAGGACCCATGACAATCAGGAGGTGATGTCTTGACTTGCATGTGCGTTGGATTTAAGTGAGGCAGAGCTATGCAAAGTCATCAGCCTCACTCTGTCCTCCAGAGTCAAGGAAGTCTAGTCGCAAGACATAGGTCAAGATGGCTAGAGATGGCCCCAGTGCACTGGGAGACCTTGGCCTTTTAAAACTAAGGTCTCTCCCAGGTTTTAGTTCGTCTGAGGCAACACCCATTCAATAATAAAAGGCAAGGTAGGGATTGAGGCAGAAGATGGCCTAGTTTGCCTTCATAAAAGAGTCAATCTGGAAGGGGAAGACCCTCAGAGAGTTTCTGTCCAGAACAGAAACAATTGCTATTTATACTCGCCCTGAGCCATCAAAACCCAAACAATGAGCAAGCGAGGCTTGGGCTGGGACCTATTATTGGCCAATCAGTGAAAGCCAGAGTGATTTGGGTTTAAAGGCATGGTCAAGTAGCTTATATAACCTTTGAGAATGCAGATTCAAACCATGTCAGTCAGTAAGCATTTATTGAGTATCTACTATATACTAAGTACTTAGGATACAAAAAAAGGCAAAGATAGTCCTTTTTCTCAAAGTGCTCATAGTCTAATGAGGGTAGATATCATAAAAACAACTAAAAGTTCTTCAACACAAAATATATTCAGGATAAATTGTAGGTAATCAACAGAGTGAAGGGGAATGAGAAGAAGCATCTTGTAAATGGTGGGATTTGAGTTGGTATTTGAAGGAATCCCGGAGGTAAAGATAAGGAAGGAGAACTTCAGGCCAAAACTTTAATGTAAGTTGTTATTATTAACAAGTTCATCAATAATTTAACAACAGCTGTGTTAAGAAAAAGAGCTTGGATTTTCCTTCTTGGCATACAGGGATTTAGTCACTTTGATTGTCTACTTTGCCATGGGGAACGTGGGCAGGAGCTAAGGTGGGTTAGAAGCCATGGAAGTTCTCTTAGCATAATCCCTGGATAAATCCTCATTCTCTCCTATACCTCTGATCACTGATCCGTCAAACTATCCTTCATTTTAATCTACAAGCATTTATTAAACACCTCTTATATGCAAGATACTATATTAGATTCCGGATATACAAAGATAAAAAATAATATAATCATTGCCCTCAAGAAAGCTGTAATAGACCTATATGCAAATAGGTGTCATATAAGGTAGAATGTAGTAGGTGAGACCCAGACAAAGTATTATTAGAAATTTGATAAGGAGAGATCAATTTCATATGGGGCAATCATGGAGTACTTTATGAAGGAGATGTCAGCTAAAACTAACCTTGAAGGAAGGGAAAGATTTCAAGCATTTGAGATGTGGAGGAGTGTCTTCCACTCACAGAAAATGACCTGTATGAATATATAGAGAGAGGAAAGGGACCACAAAATCTGGAAATAGTAGCCCAGTTTGCCTGGAATACAGAGTACATGACAAAAGGAAAGAGTGATATAAAAGTGGAAAGGCAAGTTGGACCTAAATTGTGGCAGGATCTAAATGCTTGTTTTTATTTTATCCTATGGGCACTAGTAGGGAGTCACTGAAAAATTTAGCAGAGGAATGATGTGTTTGGACCTATGCATTAGGAAGAATTATTTGGTATTTTGATGAAGGCTGCAAAGGAGAGAGGAAAGACAAGGATTAGCAAAACCCATCAGTAGCTATTACAATAAACCAAGCAGGAGATAATACAGCTCTCAATTAGTGGTGGTATCATTGTGAGTCGATGGAAGGGGATGATCTTGAGAAATATTACAAAGGGACCATCAACAGGAGTTTGCAAACTTATCAGCTGTGAGGGTTGAGTAGAGAGAAGAGTCAAAGGAAATGAGGTTTCTTTTTTTTTTAGAATTAAAAGGATTTTATTAAAAGTATGTGAAAGTAGCAACACACTGATGGGCTGATCACTGAAGACCAGCAATGGCTTCAAGGTGGGGACAGCTTTTATAGGTAGCTTTAAGACAATTCAGATGGGTCCACCTCAGCAGAATAGGTTAGGCCTTTGCATCTCAGTTCCTCCCCAAGATAGCAAGAACATGATGATTTGCAGGTACATGACAAAGAACAGGTAATACAGAAAGCTGCAGACTTAGTGTCTCCTTCCCCACTGGGGCCTCCCCCAGTACTGACTAATAAGCAGGGCTGGGAACAATGGGATACTGAGTCACCATAACAGAAGTGAGGTTTCAAAACTTCAAGACCAGTACTCAGCAGTATAAGTACCAAAGTCAGTGATATGGTAAGTATTAAAGGTATACAAGAAAATAAACATAACTACCTCTCACAAGACCAAGGAAGTTTATTAAACATCTCCTATGTTCAAGGCACTGCATTAGATGCTTTGGGTATTGGAATGTCCACTTCCCACTCTAGGCCTGCAGCTTCTGACTCAGATGAATTACCAACTTTCCACTTGAGGAAGTCTTTCTGTCCTTTGCTGTCTCTTGCCCCTACACTGGGATCCCTATACATCTCTCCTCCACAGGAACCTCAAACCTTGGGCTTCGGCTCCATTACATTGTTCTCTGAGACAGACAGGCAAGGCCAAGCACATTTGTCACCACATTGCCTTTGTCCTGGTTACACAGTCTGCTTCTGGTGCCACTAATCAAGTAGGGCCCTCCTGCTGCTATCATTTGGGCCTCCCCATGTTCTCCTGAATTAATAAAGCAGCAGTATTTCTACCACTTGGAAAATTCAATCTGCTCCCAATGGGACAAGTGCCCAAGTGCCCAAGTTTGACTGACTGGCTCCCACCATTGTGTCCGACACCAGCAGGGCAATCACTGGGCAAAATTATGGTCAGCGTAGTTTCTGCTTTGATCCTCTTCAGTTCTTCATCACTCCTTCCCACTGGGGTCCAGCAGTGGGCCACACTGTCAGGCTGCACTGGGCCGCAGAGAATAGAATATATTTACTGATTTACCCTTAAGTATTAGAGACTTAATCTGTTCCCCTTCCCAGGGTCATTTGTGTATTTTCAAAGTAGCATGAAGACAGCATTACTTGATCACTAATGCAAAAATTCCAGTGTGGGAGCTGTTTTGGGCAAGAAAGGAATCTTCATGTTATACCATGGAGGTGGCCACCATCTCTGTCTATATTTAAGGTCAGCATAGCGCACAGTGTTTTTTGTTTTGTTTGTTGTTGTTGTTTTGTTTTTCCTGGAGAGAGTCCCAGGCAACTGTTATCAGCTACCATAAATTAAACAGTCATAATGGACAAGGCCAAGGAGGAAAATGTATGTTCCCATGTCCCATTCTGTATCCAGGCAGGTTTGAGAAACAGTAGACCTCTCTCTTCCTCATCCATCTTAGCAGAGTACTGAAGGTAAAACAGAGACATGTAATTCAATATCAATATGTTATTGTGTTTCCCATGGAGAGTGACTCCTGAGCTCAATAAAAGGAGATGGAAGTAAGAATGAAAAATCCATCCCAATGCCTGACAGCCTTCCCCAGCGCTGTGGTCATTAAACCCTGCCTGGTGTGAATACAGTACTTTTTCAGAAGGACTTTGCATTAAGCTTCCTTTTACTCAGTCTCTCCCCCAAATCTGGATAAAGGATTAGGGTGGGAAACATGGTGTTAATTCTGCTTCGTGGTTAAAATAGAAGGCCCTTGAAGGCAGGGATAATGTCTTACACTTCTCCAACGTTGATTTCATTTTATTTTTAATAAATGTTCAGTGAATTAAACTTTTGACAAATGAGAAAAATTGAGGCACCAGCTAGCCACCTGACAAGCAGAAGGTCCTATCCCTGTATCCCAACAGCTCCCCGCATGGGAGATTTCTTTAAATAACTGAGAGCCCACGGCTAGATTTACTGCAGAAGAACTAACAGTTATGGTACCTTTTTCGTACGATTCAGTTAGACAGGATCGGATAGGAGAGAAAAGGGTCATGAATTGAGGGTTCCTCATTTTGCAGAGGAGAAATATGCTATTTTGTGCTAGTAGAGGTATTTTGAAATTAACTAATTAATTCATGGCTGTTCTGCTTAGCCCTAGGAATCTCGAGAGCACAGCTTTTCTTCCTTAATAATAATAAATACAAAAAGTGACATTAGTGGTGTGCCTTAAGGTTTGCAAAACCCTTTCTATTTTTCTAATTTGATCCTTATGAGGTGTTTGTGAGGTTATCACCCACACTACACAAATGAGGAAAATAAGGCTTCCAAATGTTAAGTGACTCACCCATGGTGACACGACAGAGTAAGATTTGAACACAAGTTCCTCTAGAGGCCAAGCGTCTGCCTACGACAGTTTCTGAAGCTGCATGATATAGGTTAATAGATTAGAGTAAGGAGGGACCTTAGAGATTGTCTGTTTGAACTCCCCCCTCCCTTTTTTTATAACACACAAGGAAATTGAGACCCTCAGAGGTAAAGAGACTTTCCCAAGATTACACAGGTGGTAAATGAGAGTGCCAGGATAGGGTCATCTACCTCCAAGTGCAGCACTTTCCAATGTTCTACAGTTCTACAGTGGATATACCTACGTTGTTACAACACATTGTTACAACGCATGTTATGCAACCTGTGGCTCATTAGCCCAATAGTGAGTTGTTGTTTAGTCATTTTTCAGTCATATCTGACTCTTGGTGACCTCATTTAGGGTTTTCTTGGCAAAGATACTGGAGTATTTTGCCATTTCCTTCTCCAGCACGTTTTACAGATGAGGAAACTGAAGCAAACCGGGTTCAGTGACTTGCCTGTGGTCACCCAGCTGGTAAGTGTCTAAGGTCAGATTTGAACTCCTGACTCCAGGCCCGGCTCTCTATCCACTGTGCCACCTAGCTGCCCCCCGGTAGTGAGAGCATCGTGCTAAGTGAAAGAAAGATCATAGGTAGAAATTCTATGTGGGCTATTTAACCTCATCATTTTCCAGGGCTACAAATTAGATGCTAATCCCAACCAGAGACTGTGCAACTGCAGAGATCATATTTACGTATGACTTAGGATATACAGAGTGCTTTACTAATGGCTTTGTGAGGTAGATAGCAGTAGTATCTTTATCAACATTTTACAAGTGAGAGAGAACTGTTGTCCAGTAGCTAAATTATTTGTCAGTGTTGTTCAGCACCTGAGCCCTATGGCTAACCACAGGCTGACCCTTAATCCTAGTTGTAGGTTGACAATTAACTCCGGTCATAGACTATAGACTATTATCCTTGGTCATAGACTGACCCTTAACCCCACCCCTGTCATAGACTGACCTCAAAAACCAAAGATTAATTTTTTTTACTCCAGCGATAGATTGACTCCCTAATCTCAACCAGAAACAGACCCCTGATGTCAGCTGATTCCTAGCTCCAAATACAAGCTAATCTTTGACATCAAAGATAGACTGATCCTTAAATCTATCCACAGAAATGTTAGAGGAAGGAGGTAGATTATTCTAACTACAGATCTTTGATCTTGAATTTTATTGATAGCAAAATTCTGTTACATTATTTGATTTGATGACTAACCCCTAACCTTAAATATAGACCATCTCTAGCTGTATATATATATATATATATATATATATATATGTGTGTGTGTGTGTGTGTGTATGTGTTAATCTATCCATACATTTATAATATATATATACACATATAGATGTATATAGACACATATGTGTGTCTATGTATGTGTGTATTTGTGTATACGTGCATGTGTGTATAATAGTAACCTGGCCACAGACTAATCTCTAGACCCTACACCCTAGTAGAAGCTGACCTAGTATTGGTCATAGTCTAACCTCAGAGACTGACTCCATTCCCAACCACAGACTAATCCTTAAATCCCCAAACTGAACCATAGCCCTTGCCATAGACTGACTCCTAATCCTAACCAGAGAATGATCTTGGACTACAGTCAGAGATTGACCTCTAACCCTAGCCACAGACTTGACCTCCTTTCTCCAGCAAGAAACTCACCTCTAACTCTAGATATAGTATGACCTCATAATCCCTAACTCTAGTACTGGCCACAAATGGACCCTTTACCTTAACTGCTACTGACCCTCAGTCCTGACCACAGATTGACTCTTAAGCCTGGATGTAAACTTACACTTTGCCCTAACTGGCACTGTTATAGATGTCTGTGCTCCTTGTACCAAAGAAGAGGCTCCGGTGTATGGGTGGCTCATTAAGGCCTATCCCCACTGCTGAATGCATAAGTCAGAGCCCACATTGTACTGATGGCAGGACATTAACATCATCACATACAACAGATGGCATGTTATTTACTATTGCAGGATTGTTCATTAAAGGAGGACTGAGGTGCTGTGTGATGACAGCATGATGTCTTGCACACAGCAAGTGTTCAGTAAGGGTTCATTGATTTACTGTTTTTATTTGATGATTGCTATTAAATGTAAATGGGAAGCATCCCATCAGTTCTGCAGATAATTTCAGAGTTCACTGGGATCTTTAGTGCTTTTAGTACTGACTGATCATGAAAGCCCTGACTGAGAGGCCCACAGGCACACACACAGGTCCTTGTCTCATCTTGGCTTTGCGTGGGGTGATAGAGTAGAAAGAACGCTAGATTTGTAATTTGTATCTCTCTTCTGCCACTTACTACCTATGTGAACCTGGACAAATCACTTAACCTTGTGGTGCCTCGGTTTCCTTATTTGTAAAAGGAAGGGATAGACTAGGAGGGTATGAATGTCCCTTCTGGCTCTAGAAATTATACTATGTACTGACTAATGCATGTTCCACTATTTCCCTTCGCAAAGTAGTAGGAACTGCTTTCTAGATGTGTGACCTCATTACTCCATTCTGGGTTTCTTTATGTGTAAAAATGAGAGGATAAAATGATTGCTGGTGTTCCTTCTAGTTCTGCAACCTATGTGTGGAAGGAGATGGGCTTTTATCAGATCCCAACAAGGAGGAAAGAAGCACCTATGCATAAGGCCACATTAATGTGATGTTGTTGTTCATGTTGATTCTGCCACTTGGTACTTATGTGACCATGAGCGAGTCTCATGAGCTGGGCCTCTGTTCCTTCATCTCTAAAAAGAGAGACATGGATTTAATGACCTCCAGGGTCCCTTCCAGCTCTAAATGTACGATCCTATGTAGTTTATTCTGTGATTTGTTGTTGTTTGGTGAATTCGTCATGTCCAACTCTTTGTGACCCCATTTGGGTTTTCTTGGCAGAGATACTGGAGTGGTTTTCCATAAGGAAATGGAGGCAAACAGGGTTAAGTGACTTACCCAAGGTCACACAGCTAGTAAGCATTTGAGGCCGAATTTGAACTCAGGTCTTCCTGACTCTAGGCCTGGCACTCTATCTGTCGCACCTCCTAGCTGTGGTTTGGGCAAGTGTAAATAACAGGAGGCGGGGAAAAGAGTCCTCATCTCTTAGTCGATGTAGGGAGACTGTTCACTTTGCCAGAGGCTTGGAGAACAAGCTCTTCCTTTGTATGATCTGGGGAGCATGAGTCCTTAAAATAATTATTCTTAATGTGATTCCCTTCGTGGAACCTGTCACTTCTCATGAGGAAGGCATTAAAACACTTGGAGCAAGGTCAATGTTGGCCAGATCCATCTGTATTCCTCTTGCTCCCCACATGCATTAATTCACTCAGAGAGTGTCTCAGTGTTGAAATTAATTAGCTTAATCCATGTTGTATCTTACTTAGTTGGTTTCAGCATCTGCATTCCCAGTTCTTCCTCTTAATAATGGCTTTTCAATATTGTTATCTCACACATGTTTTAGAACTTTGAATGTACCAGGAGACATTTTCTCTATTCACACAGGAATATCTAAATAGATTTTTTACTAAGATACCATTTCTTAATATTTCTAGAGGTTTCTCCTCTACCTGTGTCTCTCTCAGTTGCGCTGAGTAAATTCTCCCATGTCATCCGCAGGTGATATAGGGATAATGGGGTTTTTAACGTGTGTTTCTGGTGCTTCCAGTAATAATAACCCCGCTTGAACAGACCCCTGGGCTCTAACGCTTCATACCATCATGAGGCTCCAGGTGCGTGGAGAAAACTCCGAAGTAAACCTGAAATGGGCCAGAATCAGCCAGTCAACAAACATGTATGGAGCACATGTGCTAAGTGTGGGGGACCCAAAAAGGGATATAGAAGATATTTAGTGCTCTCAAGGACCTAACAGTCTAAATGAGGCAGCAAGACACAGAGTACTCATAAGAAGATGATGAACAAGATGAGGCAGTGGATTGTACAGTATCAGAGCCAGAAAGGACCTTAGAGATCATCTAGCACAAAACCACCATCTTAAAGGTGAGAAACTGAGTCCCAGAGAAATAAGGTGATTTTCTTAGGTCACATGGGTAGCAAGTGGCAGAGTTGGGATTTGAACCCAGGTGTTCTGAGCCCACACCCAGTACCATTTCCACTATACCTTCTTGGCCTCTATACTGAATAAATAAGAAGAAGAATATTTATATAGCACTTTAAGGTTTACAAAGCACTTTACAAATATTATCTCATTTAATCCTCATAACAACCTTGTGAGGTAGGTGCTATCATTATTCCCATTTTACAGATGAGAAAACTGACGGAGATAGTGGTGAAGAGACTTGCCCAAGGTTACAAAATGTCATGAACTTAGGTCTTTACTGATTGCAAATTCTGTGCACTATCCACTGTACCAACCTAGCTGCATCCAAACTAATACCTACCAAATGAATGGTAATAGTAAGTTTTGTAGAGACTCTGAGGAGGGAGAGATCAGGATGGTCTGGGAGGAATCAGGGAATGAGGTAGGAACTGAGCTGGATCTTGTAGGGTAGGGATGGTGGAAATCAATAGAGGGAATGACAAAATGTATTTTGGACTGGAATAATGATTTGAATGGCGCCAGGGGGAGGGGAATGAAGGGGGAGTGATGTACAAGGCTCGTGACTGGGGATCAATGAGACCACTTTGACTAAAGCAAAAGGTTGATGGTGGATATCAGTAGAAATTAGTAACAATCAGTAGAAATTAAGGCTGGAAAGGTCGATTGGGGCCAGATTCTGAATGTTCGATGGGGAGGTGGGACTGATTTTTCCACGCCTTTATGATGCAAAAAGACACATTCTCCATGGGATTCTCACCTCATTTATGCCAATTAATACAGTTACCCTCTTCCCCACCCCCATTTCTCCCTTGGTCCAGGCCCACAAAGGCATAATGGCCTAGCAGAAACAGGAAGCCTCACAGAGTGGATGGTGAGCTTGTTGCTGGGAACAGGGGTAGTTTGAGGATGCTGCAGAATTTTGCTTGGGATCCTGGAATTTTAACTTCTGACATTATTTTTGCCAGCTTGGTCTCTGACTCACAGGTCAGAGATCAGGTGCCTCTATTCATTCAAATTCAGAAGCAAATGCAGAACTCATAGTTCTTGTGAGAAGTGCTGAGTCTCCTAATGAGGGAGGAAAGAGTGGGAGCCCAGCCAGGCCAGAGAGAAAAGCACAGTGTTTTGCTCACTGTTAAGTGTGGATTTTCTACTTGTGAACAGAGGGGAGGGCTGGCCATAAGCCAGAGAAGGGTAGGCAGTCCCTACATGGTGTGATTTGAGGGACACCAATGAAAGACCTATCTTTCCCCAAACCTCTTAAGACCCATATGCCAAAAACTCTATCATTAGAAACATATTTCCTTGGTATGAGCCATTGGGGCCAGATGTGGGAAGGAATCTAGGACTTCTGTTAAAAATGCAAATTCCCAGTGGAAGTGATAATATATTAATTATTTTCAGCCATGAATACTCTTATTTGAATTAATTTGTTAGATCACCTAAGAAGACCTTGTCTAGTCAGGAAGGCCTGATTTCAAGTCCTTCCTGTGACACATTAGCTATATAACCATCGAGAGCTCACAACCTTCTCAGTGTCCCAGACAGTTCTGCTCCCAATTCAGAGTTCCCTGACAGATTAAATCACAGGTCCTTACACTAAAAAAAAAAAAAACAAAAAAAAACACAACAACAAACAACAACAAAAAACCACAGTCAGTCAATATGCATTTATTAAGCACGGACCATGTTCCAGGCACTATGCTAAGTCCTGGTGATGGAAAAAAGGACAAAAGACAGTCCCTGCTGGTCAAGCAGCTTACAGTGGGGGAGACAACATACAAAAAAAATTTATACAAACAAGCTATATATAGGATAACAGGAAATAATTAACAGAGAAAGAGGCATTAGATTTAAGAGGTGCTGGGAAAGACTTCCTGCAGAAGGTGGGAACAGAAAGAAAAAACCTAGTCCAACCCTCCACAAGTCGCTGAACAGATGAGATTATGGATAGGCAAATTTTGATGGAAAATAATATGGAAAGAAGCATCTAGTGTATGGGCTGCTGCAAAGGGAGGCTAAACCTTGATGGGGCCTTATTGACAAAGGATGAACATTTCAAACTTTATTTTCCATGCCAAGACTGAGTGAGTATGAACAGACAGATTTCTGGGAGACTTTGGGTAGACCAAACCTCATCAGACAGCAGTGAGAGGTTTGCTAATTTATAAACCAATGCTTCTGAGGTCCTGGTTTTTCTCCCAGGCAATTCCTTGTTTCAAATAAGTTTTCTGGAAAACTTTCTTTTTGATGGGTACATTTTGGAACAGCCTGATTTTCTTGGCTCTTGCGATGTGTATGCAGAGAGATAAAGAATGACCCCACTGAGAGCATGTTTAGAATACAAACCAGCTGCATTTCCCTTTGCCAGATTTACTCTGGGTTTTATATCTAATAAAAGAGCTGCTTCTAGAAGAAAAAGCCCAAATGAGTCTAGCAGGTTTAAACCCTTAATGGCAGGGCTTCTGGGGAGAAGTACTCCCCGAAGAGCCTTTAAAAGGTTGCATTAGAGCAGAAGAAAGTGGCCAGACCAAAATCACACGTGGATCAGAGTAATTTAAAAAGACAGGAGCAGTGTGAGGTCACGGGATAGACAGTTCTGTGAGAGAAAATGGAGAATCTTCAGAGGCTGGAAGGCAGAGGACAGAATTTTCCAAGATCTTAAAGACTGTGTATTATAGACAAGAAGGTTTGCCTGGAACCTTCACACCTCAGAGATCCACATGGCCAGAATCTGGCCCTTGGGGCTGGAGTTAACAGAAAGAGGCCCTCAGCCCCAGCTACTTTCTGCCTTAAGCTGGAATCAACATAATAACCAGCAGTTTCGTAGATTTAATGTTAGAAGGAACATTTGGGGTCATCTAGTCCATTTTCACTTTAGAGATAACAGAAATTGAGCCCCAGAAAATTGAAGTAAGTTGCCTAGAGTTACAAGGCTAGTAAATGGCAGAGCCAGGCTTTAATAATAATAGCTAATATTTATATAGCAATTTAAGGTTTGCAACAGAGGGAAGGCGCGCACTCTTTCTCTATGTGTATGTTTATATACATATATAGTATATGTATATTTCTATATTTGAATCCCCACAATAACCTTTGAAGGAAGGTGCTAATATTGTACCCATTTTACAGACAAGGAAACTGAAGCTTGAGAGAGGTTAAGGGATCTGCTCAGGGTCCTACATCTAATAAGTGACTAAGGCAGTATTCAGGCTTAGGTTTTCCTGATTCCAGGACTAGCGCTTTATCCATTCTATCTCGCTGCCTCTGAAACAGGTCTTCTGGTTCAAATCTAGGGCAACTTCCACTATACTATTCAGTCCCATATACAGGGTGCGCCAAAAGTCTTAGTGTAGGTTGCACTAAAATTTTTGGGACACTGTATATGTACGTATATATGCATGTGTGTGTATATGTATACAGATATATACACACATACACATTCAAGATGTGCAAAGCACTTTACATATTCAGGCTCCTGCTAGACTCTCACGATAATCCTGGGAGGTAAATACTACAAACAGCATCATCGTCATTTAACAGATGAGGAAACTGAGGTTCTGAAAGGTATGTTACTTGTCCATAGTTACACAGGCAGGAAGCATCCGAGGCAAGATTTAAACTTTGATCCTCCTGGCTCCAGGCCCATCATCACACTTGGCTGATGTTATTCACTGATTTCTCAGTGAAAGGTGAGAATAACCACAATTCCCAGTTTATTTGCATTGTGCCTTATATATCACAAAACACTTCATATCTGTTACTTGATCACCATATGTTTCTTCTTAGAATAGGTTTACATATTGTACATATTTGTATATCTTTACACATCAGTAAGCAAAATAAGACACTCCCCAATCAACTTGATTTCATGTAAACATTATAAGCTCAATTTTTTTTCCTCTACTCTTCTCAAGTCTTCTCATCCTCTTTTTCTATAGTGGCCCTCAATGCTTCTAGCTAATTATTTTCCTGACTCATATATTTTCATGCTTCAACACCCTGCTGTTCCCTAATCAGTCATATATTTGTCTTCTTCATTTATCATTAGCGTAGTTCCTGGCATGTAGGAAGTGCTTACTACATGTTTCCTTCTTCCTTCCCCTCCCCTCCCCTTCCTTCACCTTCCCTTCCTCCCTTCCTTCCTTCCTTCCCCTTCTCTTCTTTTCCTTCCCTTTCCCTTTACACAGGAACCAATAAACTCTTTGTCACTATAACTTGTCCATTCTTTTTTCTCTCTAACTTTTTCCAAATAAGTCTAATAAAACACTTCCAGGAGAGCACTTTCAAAATTGCTTTCTCTTCTCCCCACACCCTTCATTGAGGTAGATGCTGTTTCTCCTACTTAGGAACTTCTCCATGATGTCCCTGTGAGATAGGCGGAGAAGGCATTATCTCTCACAGATGAGGAAACTGAGGCATAGATAAGCAGCATAATTAGCCTAAAAAAGCACACTGTCTGTCATTGGCGGTACTTATTTTCCCAGTACAGGAGACTTTATGCCCTGGCTCCACATGAACTGGAGTCCTAGCTCTTGGACAAAGGCCAGGTCCTTAACTATTCAGTGAATCCCAGATTAATGAGCCCTAGGTCCAAGAATGGCCCTTGGGTTCCCTGTTGAAGAATCCAACAGACAAAAAGCAAAGTAGGAACCAGCTATATCTTAGAATTAACAGTTGGGCCTGAAAAAATCAATCACCCTATCAACAAAGATGAACTGAGCAGGGACTTTGGTACCCAGACTTCTGCTAGGTGCTGTGGGAGACATGAGAGGGGAAAAAGAAGACCCCTTCCCTGAAGGAGCCCGCAGATCACAACCAGTCCTCGCCTTCTGTCGTTGTGTAACTCATGCCTTTGTCTTCTACCATTCTCTCAGAGAATATCAACACTGAAGAGCTCCTTGTTGGTTTTATGGTTGGGTTTTTTATGTGTTTGTTTTTGTATTCTATAGGTATCAGGAAATAACTGTTCTCCTCCACAAAACAGGGTCTTCCAAAAGTCTTATTTCACTTTTGAGCTATCAGAGCTTTAAGTTGTACAAAGATTTTTATACAATCTGTCTAAGGCAATAGTAGTGCACCAGGGTCAGTCAAGAAAAATGTAAAAACCATTACTCACCATCCAGACAAAGTCAGGCTTAGAGCCAAAGTTTGCTGATCCCTGCTATGGTAGATAGTGTTACATTTGGAGTCAGGAAGTCCTGGATTTATTTCCCTAATTTGATACTTTTAAACTGTCAACATGGACAAGTTGTGTAACCTCCATTGTCCTGTCTGTAAAATAGGGATACTTTGTGTAGTGGGCAGCTAGGTGGCACCGTAGATAGAGCACTGGGCTTGGAATCAGGAAGACCCATCTTCCTGAGTTCAAATGTGACCTCAGACACTTACTAGCTGTGTGATCTTGGGCAAGTCACTTAACCATGTTTGCCTCAGTTTCAGAGAAGGAAATGGCAAACTGCTCCAGTATCTTTGCCAAGAAAACCCCAGCCGGGGTCATGAAGAGTCAGATACAACTGAAATGACTGTGTAGTAATTACCACATGGTTATTGTTGTGAGGTTCAAATGAGATAATGTATGTAAAGTGCTTTGTAAACTTAAAAGAGCTAGATAAATGACAGTTGCTACTATTTCAACATGACTGGACTGCCTCCTTTTTTTGAACATCTATTTCTTGGATGATATCTTTTAAGCCATCTCTTTCCTTCAAGTCATCATTAATAATATGTTGTGGGAGTAGCCAGGTGGCACAGTGAATAGAGCACCAGCCCTAGAGTCAGGAGGACCTGAGTTCAAAATCCAGCCTGTGTAATGCTAGGGAAGTCACTTAATCCCAATTGCTCGCGCACGCACACACACGCACACACACACACACACACACACACACACACACACACATGGCCCATGTGAGCCTCTCTTAGTGGCCATGTAGGTCACCTGCAGTTTTGATTTGTCACAGATTATGATGCTCCAGGAGTCACAGCCATATAGATCACACAGGCAATATATATCTATGTGCCTAATGAATGGTACATACAGTAAATTCCAAGGAATCACCGAGGAGCAGTATACCAGTATACTCAGAGCTTCAGAAAGCAGGTGGGGCTGGTGAGGATCACGAAGACTTTGGAGGGAGTAGAGAGGAAAAGAAGGGTGAGGATGGCATTCCAGAAAGGGGAGTATAAACAAAAATACATAGGCAGGAATAAGCACGGCATGTGAAGAAACTTGAAATTGTGGTAATGAGTGATTCCCAGGGCCAGCCCTTTGGTTTTGTAAAGACAAATGATCTTCAACATAGACTCAGCCACAGATGATTAGCCTGGGTCCATTGTGTCAGTGTGATGACAGTTAGTCACCATAGCATACATCTGCTGAGGTCAGCTGTTTCCCAACATAGTTTGCTTCAATTTCCTGGAGCAAAACACCAAAGATCTCATGTAATTCAGAGGCCTAATGTCTAGGTCCTATGGTAATGAGGAGCATAGAAAAATAAACAGACCCTTCCCTTTCCTCATGCAGTAATGCTGTTTTAGAAAGTATACCAAACTGAATAAATTCCTTAGTTCTGCAGCCACTATCAGCTCAGAAAATCAAATCCAGGTTTGGCCTGGGGTACATGGGGAGATGAGTCAGATTGGGTTGTTAATGGCATTTATTTTCTAATGAGCAAAGGGGTGCGTGCGTGTGTGTGTGTGTGTGTGTGTGTGTGTGTGTGTGTGTGTGTGTACGTACCACTACAATTTAGATTTAGTGCTGGAAAGACCCCTGGAGATAAAATGGCCTGACATCCTTTTTTATAGAAGAAGAAACTGGGCATGGAGAGAGATTAACTTGTTCACTGTTGCAGAGCTATAAATGACAGCTGTAATTCAGCCAGGGCATCAGACCACAAACCCAATATGCTTTACACTTCAGAGTAGATGGGAGACATGTTAATTTGAGCTACAGAAGCTGAGAATACTGATGGGGGCGGGGGGGTGGGGCTGACTAAGCAAGGGCTGTTAACATGGCCCTGGAAGACCTAATGCTTTTGAAAATGTCTTCTACCTGCTCGTACATGTGTTTCTTTTGGCGCTGTGATCTGGAGCAATGAGGGCTCCTTCTGATGGTTATTGCTGTGGGTAGCCATATTGTTTGTTCACTGTTTATAGATTTTACCAGGCCCTCATACCTTTTGGTAGAAAAATAAATAAGAGTATGAAAGCTAAGCTCTAGTCTAGTCTCCAAACCAACAGGAATCTCAGTGATGTCAAAGATGGACTTGGAAATGAGCATACTCTAAATTCTGCTTTACCTCTCTAGAGTCTGTGTTTCCTCAACTGTAAATTGTAAAAGCTATAAAAGATTATTTGGACCAAATAATCTCTAAGGACTTTCTGCTTGAACACTCTTTGAGTCAATAACACTGTTCAAAATGTCATCTGTGTCTGAGTAAGGCACTAATCCATTCCCTACCTAGTGTACCGAATCTACTACTGACTTGTTGAGAAGTTTCAGTCATGTCCAACAATTTATGAACCCATTTGGGATTTTCTTGGCAAAGATACTGGAGTGGTTTGCCATTTCCATTTCTCCAGTTCATTTTTACAGATGAGGAACTGAGGCAAACAGGATTAAGTGACTTGCCTAGGGTCACACAGCTAGTAAGTGTCTGAGGCTAGATTTGAGCTTATGAAGATGAGTCCTCCTGATTCCAAACCCAGTGCTCTATCCACTGCTATACCCAGCTGCCCACTACTGACCTACCTAGGGGATAGGAGAAGAGGGGAGAAGGGGAAGAAGTTGCTATGTTTCAAAGAAATGTATAGAAAGTATTCAAATGCAAAAGGAATATATAGTAAAAGTCATGCCAGTCTACCTCACTTTTAAATCTAAAAATCCCCTTTGCTTGCAAAAGTACTGAAGCTGACTCACTGTTAGTGGGACAGGCAGTTTGAGTTGTTTCTCCTTCATTTGGGAAAACTTTCTCCTGAGTCATGCAACCACACTTTTGTATGTTCTTTTTGTGAAAAACCAGTTGCACATATTTGCAAGAATGGCTGTGTAGGGAAAAGGATTAGTCTGTGCCTTGGGGGATTTTTGTGTGTGTGAAGCCAAAAGGCCTATATGAGGATGAACTTGTGATTTTGGCCTCAGTTAGCACTTTGCTCTTATCAATCAAGTGAATTGGCCCCAGGCTGGACATCAGAAATCCCTGAAAACCTCATAGGTCATCTTCAGGTCATCAGATTCCCAGGTAGCATTTGCCTTAGAGATCATCTAAGCTGTACCATTACAGACAGAAGATCCCATGAATCTCTACCCACTGACCCTCACATAAACTACAAAACAGAAGACTTAGGGAAATGGGGTGACTATTTTCAAGTATTTGATAATCTCCTTATGTGGAAGAGAGATTAGACCTGTTCTGGTTGGCCCCTGAGGACATAGTATACCCACAAAATCTCTACTGTATCCCATAGTGATTCAGTGATTCTCAGCTTAGGGAAGAGCTGGAGAGAATATTGCATAGGTCTGACCCCATCACTTCCCTCCTCAAGAAGCTTCAGTGGCTACCTATTGCCTCCAGGATAAAATACAAATTCTTCTATTTGGCATTTGAAGCCCTTTAAAATCTGGTTCCAGCCTGCCTTCATAGACTGGTTTCTATATTTACTCCCTTTCATGGACTCTACATACTATTCAAATTGGCCTAGTTATTATTTACCATATAATATTAAAATCAGTTTAATATTAATAAACAAAATTGATTTAATATTATTGTTCATTTTTAACATTTATTATTAGGCAATATTCCATCTCCTATCTCAAGGCCTTTGCACAAAGGAACCCCCCAAAGCAAAAGATCCTCTGTGTCTGTAATGCTCCTTCTCTTCATCTCAGCCTTTTGGACTCCTTAGCTCCCTTGAAGATCCAGCTTGCATATAATATGGAGGACCTTCTTGACTCCCCAAGTTGATAGTATTCCTCCCCCACAAAATTATTCTGTATGTATTTCACATTTATTTATTTACCTATATAATTTTTCTCAATGGGCTGTAAGCTTCTTGAGGGGAAGGACTGATGCATTTTTCTCATCTTATCCCCAAGACTTATTATTTTTAATGAATTGAATTGAACAGAATTTGATAGATTTCAGCAAGGTAGCTGGCAAAATCTCCTCTGATATCACTGTGGATGAGATAGAGAGATGTAATTTGGATAACTGTATAATTATATGGAGGCAGCTAAGTGGTTCAGTGGGTAGAGTGCTGGGTCTGGAGTTAGAAAGAACTGAGTTCAAATGCAGCCTGAGACACTCACTAGTTGTGTAGCCCTGGGCCAGTCACTTAACCTCTCTTGGCTTTAATCCACTGGAGAAAGAAACAGCAAACCACTCTAGCATCTTTGCCAAAAAAACCCCATATGGGGTCACGAAGAGTCAGACACAACTGAACAACAACAACAGTTATATGGATACCGAGCTTAAGGAATCACCAACTCATAGGGTCATCTATTTAAAGGGAGCTTGGAATAGTATCTAGTATTTTTGTAGTGCTTTCAGTTTTACAAAGTGCTTTACAAATATCCCATTTTATCCTGAGAGGTAAATGAAGAAACTGAAGCAGAAAGCAGTTGTGATTTGCTATGGTCACACAGCTACTAAATGTCTGAGGTCAGATTTTAAATTTGGATCTTCCTGATTTGAGGTCTAGTGCTCAATCTACTGTGCCACCTAACTTCCCCTTAGAAGTTATCTCAGTTCCTTCATTTTACAGATGAGGAAACTGAGTCCCAAAGATGTCAGGTGACTTGCCCAAGGTCACCCAGATAGTGAATAGCAGATCCAAAATCAACTTCATGATCCCTAACTCCAAATCTAGAGTTCTTTCCACTGTACCACACTGCCTCCTTGACTCAAAGTGGTGATTAATGGACCAGTGTCAAAGATCTTGTCCTTGCTTGATCTTATGCTATTTCAACATTTTTATCAGTGACTTAGATGAAAGTATGATTGTCTGACTTGATTATCTGTGAGAGACAGAGAGAAGAGAGAGGCTGAGGGTGGGGAGGGAGGGAGAAGAGGGAGGAGAGAGAGAGAAGAGGAAAAGGAGGAAGGAGAGAGAGGAGGGAGAAGGAGAGGGAGAGGGGAAAGGGGAGGAGAGGAGAGGAGAGGTAGACTAAGAGGCAGTCAGAGCACAAAAATTCCTGCTTAGACATCTTAGACTCCAGCTCTATGGAAGTACAGTTAACTTTAAATCTAAAGATTCAAGTCACATAGGCCAGTAATAACTTAACTCAGTGGCTTCCTTTGCTAGATTCCCAATGCATGGGAATGCACAGATTTCAGCCCTTAATCATTGTGATGATGCTTAGAGATAGGAAGGGTTTTAAGGAAGCAGTTTGGAATCAGGAGGTTTGGGTTCTTGGATTTGCCACTAACTCAGCTTTGTGACCCTGAGGAAAATGTGTAAGCCCTGTAAGCTATCTGTCAAATGACGAAAATAATGCCTATCTCAAATGAGACAATAAATGTAAAAGCAATTTGAACATTGAAAGGCTTATATAACCTCGGGTTTCTATTACTCCATGTTTGTCATTTACCATAGCTATGCAACATATTATGAGCCAATTCCTACCCTAAGGATAGCGAAGTATGACACCTTTATAGCTTCCAAAGCAGTTTTATATCCATTCTTTCGTTTAATCCCACAACATGCCTGGGAGGAAATTAAGACAGGTATTATAGTCCTTACTTGATGGATGAGGAAGCTGGGACACCAAAAACTTAATGTCTAGCCAAGTTTAGGTCAAACAGTGACTTGGACCCAGGATGAAAAGAAAACTGGTCTAGGAGTCAGAAGACCTAGGTTCTAGTCCCAGCTTTGACATTAATGGGTCATGTGACCTTGGGCAAGTCACATCACCACTGTTGACTTTGTGTACCTAATCTGTAAAATGAGAGGAATGCACTAGATCGGGGTGGGGAACCTGCAGCCTCAAGGCCACATGTGGCCCTGTAGGTCCTCAAGTGTGGCCCCTTGACTGAATCCAAACTTCACAGAACAAATCCCCTTAATAAAAGGATTTGTTCTGTAAAGCTTGGACTCAGTCCAAAGGCCTCACCCAAGGACCTAGAAGGCCACATATGGCCTTGAGGCTACAGGTTCCCCACCCCTGGACTAGATGATCCTAAAGGGCTTCTCAGCTCTAAAATTCTTTAATTCTAAAATCCTTTTATCCCCATAGTCTTTCCATGTTAATCCATGTTACATATTCCCTGGACAGTGTTTTTTTATTGAAATGGAATGAGAAAGCATTTATCAGATGCTTATTATGTGCCAAGCTCTCTTCTAAGTGCTAGGGATACCAAGAGAAAATGGAGATAGTTGGTACCCTTAAGGAGCTGGCATTCTAAATAGGTGAGATAACACCTAAAGGAAGATTTAATTTCATGGCAGATGGCAAAACCTAGGTGATTCTTAGGTTCTTAGAAGCAAAGTGGTACAGATAGATATCCTCTGACCAAGAAGATAATGAATCCAACAGTCAAAGTGGGAAACTGAGATACCTCCAGTTCAAATGATATAATAGATGTAAAGCACTCTACAAACTTTGAAGTGCTATATAAATGCCAGTTATTACTATTATTATTATTAATGATTATTATCAATGTTAGTATTAATATTAGTATTATCCTAGAATCACCAGATCTCTTGATGACTTAATTCCCTGATTCTTCTACTGCCCTCCTGCTGAGCTCAAGCAATGGTTATAGGGCAATACAGGGGTGTGCTGGGAAATGTTTAACTATTGAGTTGGGAAGAGGGGGTGGAAGAAGACAGGGAGAAAATGTATGTATCACACTTTAGTTTAATAGCATTATTAACATTTTTTCCATCACTTTCTTAAGTCTAGGGCAGGCAATCAACAAAACAATAAATCAAGCCCTGATTTGTAGAAGGAGCTGATTTCTGTGGTATAAATGCTGGCTTGAATGAACAATGAATGAAAATTTGACAGCGGGCTCTCAATGACTCCAGAACACCCCTTCCTCTAGCAGGCAGTGTGGCTGTGGCATAGTGGGAAGAGTGATGAACTTGGAGTCAGGAAGATCTGTCCTTATCACTTACTAATTGTGGGACTTTGGGCAACTCACTAACCTCTCTGAGCTTCAGTTTTCTCATCTGTGAAGTAAAATAATAATAATACCTATGGTACCTGCCTCATGTAGACAAGTATTAACATATTATATAAATACCAGCTGTTCACTAGATATGAGATGTTGGAGAGATAGAAAAATCAAATATAATATCAAGGTTTTGAATATGGGAGCAAATGGTGGTCCCCCCAACAGAAATAATGAAATCAGAAGGAGGAATAAATATGGGGCGAAATCAATCAACCAATCAATTAACATTTATTAAGGGCCTACTATATGCCAGGCGCTGTGCAAAACTCTGGGGATACAAAAAGAGGCAAAAGATAATCCCTGCCCTCAAGGAGTTTACAATCTAACGGGAGAGGCAATATGCAAACAAATATATGCAAAGCAAGCTATATATAGGATAAATAGGAGATGATTAACAGAGAGGGCACTGGAATTAAGAGGTATTTTAGAAAGCTTCCTGTAGAAGGTGGGATTTTAGTTTGGACTTAAAGGAAGCTAGGGAAGTCAGTTGTTAGAACTGAGGAGGAAGAGCATTTCAGGTATGGGAGAATAGCCAGAGAAAAGGCCTGGAGCCAAGAGTTGGAGTGGCTTGTTTGTGGAACAGCCAGGATGCCAGTCACTGAATTGAAGAATACCTTCAGGGAGTAATGTGTAAGAAGACTGGGAAGGTAGGAGCTCCCTTATAAAGAGCTTTGAATGCCAGACAAAGCGTTTTAGATTTGCTTCTGGAAGCAATAGGGAGCCACGGGAGTTTATTGAGTAGGGGGCGGGGTTATTGAGTGTGACATGATTAGACCTGTACTTTAGGAAAATTACTTTGGTGACTGAGTGGAGGATGGATTGGAGTGGGGAAAACTCAAGGCAGGCAGACTCACTGGCTGGCTAGTGAAGTAATCAAGGCACGAGGTAATGAGAGCCTTCACTAGAGGGGTGGCAACTTCAGAGGAGAGAAGAGAACATACTTAAGAGATGTTGCAGAGGTAAAATCAGCAGGTCTTGGCAACAGCTTGGATAATGATAATGATATTAAGAGAGATATCCAAGATGACTCCTAGATTGAAAGCCTGGGAGAATGGCATTGCTATCTACAGTAATAAGGAAAGTGGGAGAGAAGAGGAAGGTTTTAGGGAAAGATGATAAGTTCTGTTTTGGATATATTGAGTTGAAGATGTCTACTGAATATCCAGTTCAAGATGTCTGAAAGGCAGTTAAAAAGGCAAGATTGAAGGTCAGCAGAGAGTTTGGAGTAGGATAGGTAGATTTGAGATTCATCAACATGGAAGTGGTGATTAAATACATGAGAGCTGATGAAATCACCAAGTGAAGGTAGTATAAAAGGAGAAGAGAAGAGGGCCCAGGACAGAACTCTCTGGGATGGAAGATAATAAGCTCAATTTGGAACATTTTGCATTTATAGTACATAAAAAGAAATCTAAGTGACAATCACAAAAGCAGAGGGAGCCGAGATCTCAGAGTCCATCTAGACCAATCTGTTCATTTTATATAAGTATCAAACGAGGTCTAGAGAGGTTAAGATTAAGTGAGTGACTTGCCCAATGTCATATAGGTTAATGTGTCTGAAGTAGGATTTGAACCCAGGGTCATAGGAATGGCTAGAGTCAATGCTTTTCCACTAAACTGTGCTGCTCCCCTTATCCGAGACTGCACAGGTAGTGACAGTCAGGGTTCAAACCAAGTTCCTCCATTCTCAAACTCTGTACTCTTTGTAGTTTACCATATTGGCTAATCCTTGAACCATTGTCAGAAGCATAGATTTATTTAAAGCAACAGAAAAAAATAAGACCAGATGCCTCTCTTTCTGCACTATAAATATTCTTTTTTTCCCCCTCCTAAGACCTTAAAGACCTCCAGGGAAGATTCTAAAAGCTCTGGGTTAGTATGCAGATTTTATGGGAATCCACGTCCCATGGCCAGTTGGAAATGTAGATTTGGAGCTCAGTAAAGAGGAGGTTTGGTCTCGAGGTAGAGATTTGAGAGTTATGTACATACAGGCAATAGGCAAACCTACTGGAGTGAGAAATTGCCAAGGGAGACAGTGTAGTAAGAAGGGAGAATAAAGCCAAGGAAACATCTCTGGATTAATTATTAACTTCATAAAGACTCAAGTCCTGATCATGGATATGCTGTGGATTTTGTTCTTAATTGAATAGAAAAAAACACATCTGGAGTATTATGTTTCTTTCTTGGGAGCTACATTTTAGGAAGGTCATTGATAAGCTAGGAGAGTGCTGGCACTGGAGTGCTTAGTCTTGGGAAGAGTGGTCTTAGGAGGGCACATCAACTGCCTTCATCCTGTAGAAGAGAGATCAGATTTATTCTGTTTGGTCCAGGAGGAAAGAATGAGAAGCAATAGGTAGAAGTTACAAAAGGGCAATTCAGGCTTGATGTAAGGAAAAATTTCTTAACAATGAGCGCTCTCCAGAAGTGAAACGGGCCATCTTCAGAGGGAGTGCTTCTCCTCCCTCCCCCAACCCTCCAGCCCTTCTCTTTGGAGATCTTCAGGCAGAAGCTGGCTGGTCACTTGTTGGGTGTGTCTTAGTGGGGATGTCTTTCAGATATAAGTTGGACTAGAGCAAGGGTGGGGAACCTGTGGCCCTCACAGGTTCCCCATCTCTAGAGTAGAGAATCATTGCAATTTCTTACAACTCAAATCTACAATTCTGTGTGAATATCATTTTTGGTGAATTTGTAATTTGGTCAAAATTTGGAGAAAGTCAGGCTAGCTGTTGCTAAAGAGTGCAATACCTCAGAGTTTGGTCTTTTTCCCAAAGAATAGTAAAAGCACTGAAGCCCTCACCATCTGTTTTCTCATCTCACCTTCTTATAACATTTACTTCCCAGTTATCATGTAAACATTTTCCTGTGAAGGTACTATGCAGAATTCTGTGTCAAGGGATAGGAGGCATTTATAAATATATCCTTTAGATAATCATCAGGAATGGCTTCTTCAAAGCTCTGCCCTTCTCCCCACAAAACTCTTTCCCTCTAACATTACCTGGACTAATAGGATGCTGGACCAATAGGAAGAATGATGGAGACATTGGACTAAGCTTTAAAGTTCAGGAGTTTACTTTTAGCACCCTGACTTTCTTCTTTCTACCCCATTTTTTCAATTTCCTGGCCCTTTAGATATCTAGTCCTTTCATACTGTTCCCCACTGTCACCCCATCTCCTTCCACAATGCTCAACTCTTCAAAATTACCCCTTCAGTCTTCTTTCTACCTAAACTTCCATCTCCACTGATCTTAGCCAATTGATAGAGGGAAAGTTATCTGACAAACTAATTTACAGTAATGTGTAATTACTGTAATTAATGAGCTTAAACCATTACACTTCTAGAAAGGGGTTATTAGCTACTCTCCCTCAAAGAAAAACAACCTATACCTCTTACTATGGAATTTCAAGCAATGTGACAAAGTTAAATAAAGAATTTCAGGTGATGGTAGGAGAAATCTTCTCCCTCCTTTTTTCTTCCCCCTGTATTACTTCCTATGAGAAAGTTGGAGCTTTTGCTGACATCATAAAATAACTGTTTGCGTGCTGCGTAGAACATAATTTCCATGCATGAGATTTTCCCATTGACCACCATGTGGGCAGCCACCTACGTGGTGGACAAGTTCTGGATAGTAACATAAATGCAATGATGAGATTTGCAGGGTAGCAGCCACCCAGGGATCAGAAGAGATCAGGAAGCAAATGAATGAAGAACATAATTCATTCCATAGTCTTGCCAACTCTTGTCATAGTACTGTCAGAAGCCATTCCCTGGGAAGCAGAAATGATTGGTGCTGCCAAGGAAAATACAACAAATTTAAATGACTCTTTTTTTGGTCCACAGTTTGATTGCCTTTTTGTAATGGGCTCAGGATATAGGTGCCAGAATCTCCCAACATCTGACATAGACATGAACTAAAGGAGAGGGAATAGCTTTAGAATGAATGGTTCAGCAAGACTAGACTTATCACACTTAACTCATCACCCACCAGTTCCTTCGTGGTGCTGGCACATTCTACATTTTAGAACTAATATCAACTTGCGTTGTAGACACATGATATACAAAAGGATCCAAAAGAACATATCCTTCCTGGCATATGTCTAAAAAGCTCTCAGGCTAAAATCGAGGGCTGAATCTACTTAATAAGAAATTTAATTGGAATAAATGTAAAATCCTGTGCTTGAGTTCAAAAAATCAATTACATAAATACAGGACAAGGAAGGCATTCCTAGATACTAGTTTATGTGAAAAAGATCTAAATGTTTTAGTGGCCCAAACAGCATATGAGAACCTTCTCACAAAGGAAACTGTTCTCAGGGACCTCAGGACACAACAACCCACAGCTTTATTTACTGCGAAGGAGATTCCATATGATTCTTAGTTTTGCTCTCCTCAAACTCCATTGCTCTAAAATTTCAGTATCGCAAACACCACTGTTATAAAAGATAACAATGATTACATTACCTATCCTTTTTAAATAATCTGGCTTCTCACCAGCCCAGCAGGACTGGAAATATCAGAGTATTCTCTTAAAACAGTAGGTTACACCTGCTGCCTTCCCAGTCTTCCTGACATGAGGCCTGGCATTCTATCCACAGTGCCACCTAGCTGAGAGATGACATAATAATAAGTAATTGTTATAAAAAATAACTCATATATAGTGCTATAAGGTTTGAAAAGGGCTTTACACATGTGACCACATCTAATCTTCATAGCAACCCTTAAGATATAGGAGCTATAATTATCTTCATTTTACAAATGAGGAAATGGGGATTGAAAGAACTTAAGTTAATCTGCCTAGGATCACGCACAGCTAAGAAACATCAGAATCAGGATTCAAACTCATGACTGCAAGTCCAGCACTCTACTGACTACAGTAACTAACTGCCTATATGTGATCATGGAGCAGAGTCTAGTTGAGGAGAGAAGATAAACACAAAAAAAGCTAAATAACATCATAAGGCAATTTATGATAAGTGATCAAGTGAATGCTCTAGATTATAACTGTGGTGTTAAAAGGAGTTTGGGGTAGAGAAGAACAGAAAGGAGGGAAGGAGGGAGAGACAGAGAGACAGAGACGAGAGAGAGAGAGATCACTTGTGGGCTGGTGGTCAGGGAAGACTTCGTGGAGGAGGTGAGACTTGAGTTGTACCTTGCAAGTAGCAGAGAAATTCAGTGGGGAGATGGCATTCTAAGGAAAGGGAATACATGAGCAATGGTTTGGGAGCACTAATGGGGGAGAGTAGGAAATAAGGTGGGACAGACAGTTTGGAACCAGACTGGTTGACAGGCAGCAGTCTGAAAGTAGAGTTTTAGGAAGATTAATCTGGTGGCAACATGCAAAATAATTTAAGTGGAAACTAATTCAGGAGACCAGTCAAAAAGCTACGACAGGGGAAGAGACCTTTCCACTTATCAGATACTGGTCTGATTTTGTCCTGGACTTGACAATGTGTTCAGGATAGGAATGAGGTCACAGAAAATGAACTAAAATTATCCTTTGGGATTTCTTCCAAGCAGAGTTAAAACAAGTCACCTACTGTGTGTCAGGCACTGGAGCTACAAAGACAAAAATAAAACAGCCCCCGACCTCGAGGAGGTTACATTCTATCAGAGGACATAAATATACAGAATACATACAAATAAATACAAGGTGAGCTGGAGAAGGAAATGGCAAACTCCCTCTGCTATCTTTACAAGAAAACCCCAAATGAGGTCATGAAGAGTCAGACACAGCTGATATGACTGAACAACAACTACTCTAGGGGAAAGGCTCCAGCAGCTAAGAGATCAGAAAGGTTCTCATAAAAGAGGGAACATTTGAACTGAGCTTTGAAAGAAACTAGAGAATCTAGTGAGTGGATCGGAAGCTGCGTAGATAGTTTTTCAAGATGTTTTCCTGAGAAAGAGAGGAAAGATATTGTACAGAATATATAAAGATACGATACAATTGGTAGCAGGAATGGTAGGATCAAGTGAGGTTTTCTTAAGGATGCAAAAAAACCCTAGTTATGTTAGTAGGCAGCAGAGAAGGAATCAGAAGACGGAGAAACTGAAGATTGGGGAGAAAAGGGGGACATTACAGGGGGTGATCTGATAGAAAAAACAGGAGGGCATGGGATCAAGGGCACATATAGGAAGGCCTTGGTGAAGAAAAAGGCCATCTCTTAGAAACACCATTTAAAATAGGCACATATAAAAAGTAACACTAAAAGTCTCATTTTGCCCCCCACCACATGCTGTACCCTAAAACAATTGTCTTACTTTCCTATTCCTCATTTGCCCTTGAGCCTAATCTGGTCAGCATTTTTATCAGAAATTCAAATGAAAGCCTAGGTGACAGGCTCATCAAAACGTGCAGTTGAAGCAAAATAAAGACGGATAACTAACCCATCAGATGACAGAATCAGGATCCAAAAAGACCTTGGCAGCCTAGGATGGAGAACCAAATCCATCTAATAAGGAGAAATGTTCTAGGAATCAGTGCAAAATCCTGTGCCTGGGTTTTAAAAATCAATAACATAAATACAAATGAGGGAAGCATGCCTAGATAATAATTCATGTTACAAAAAAAAAGATGTAAGGGATTTAGTATACCTTCAGTGTCAGCTTGATAATATGACATGGCAGCCAAAAAAAGCTATGGTGATTTTAGACCACGCAAAAAGAGGCCTAGTATCCAGGATGAAGAAGGCAATAGTCTTGCCGTACTGTTCCCTGGGGAGGTAGGTGTCACTGTGTCCAGTTCTGGGTACCGTATTTCAGGAAGTACATTGAGAAATTGACAGTACCAAATTGGAGGCCCAAGGATAGTTGAAAGGACAGCAGTGATATGAGGAGTGGTCTTTTAGGATGGAGGAAATAAGACTTTGCAGGGACATGGTAGCTGTTTTCAAATGTTTGGAGATCTTTTATATGAAGCTCTATGTTCTTCTTGACCCCAGAGGGCCGAACTGAGTATAAGGGTTAGTAGCTGTAGAGAGGCATATTTTTGTTCCGTTTAAAGAACATTTCCTAATGTTCAGTTTTGTCCAAGAAGACAATGGACTGTCTGAAGAGGTTGTGAGTCCCCTGGATCAGTGGAGATCTTCAAGATGTCAGGAATGTTTGTAGCAGGGATTCCTATTTATGTACAGGTTGGATTAGATTATCTCTGGGAACAATTGTTCTTTAGTCCTAGAGCTGGGTCTGTGGCTTATTAACTCTTTGCACCCAGACAGCTACACTCCCTCCCCAACTCCAGGCAGACTTTTCAAAGCTGTTCCTGAGGCAATAGTGAGTTCCAAAGTTTCTCTGTCTTTTCTCCTCCCCCAGGAAAGCAAATGCTTTATGACTAAGAAGATGAACTACCAGCCTAGCCTGACACAGCTATAAATTTGCCCTCAGGATTATTTTGGTGACATAAATCCCCATTCCCAGCTCAAATTCATGGCAGTCGAGTGCCACATTTTGACACGTGTGTGGGAGGCCTACTTCGATAAATTCACAGCATCCCCCATACCTGGCATGTAGGAAGAGAAGATTTATGGCCCTGTTTGCTGGAATTCATCCAGTTAGCCAAATAGCCCAGCAGGGAATCTGCCTCAAATAAATTATATGAAGTATACTGTGTTTGTATATGAGTATGTGCTTTTGTATTTTTGTGCTTGTTTGTACATGATGAATATTGTTCCCTTGCTGCTCTGTGTCTCACCAAGGGCATTCTTTTTGACCGGGGTCTGAGAAGGGAAGAGTTGGCCAGATGTGTGGCCTCTTGATTTGATGATGTTTGCTGCAGTTGTTTGCTTTGCAATAAGAAAAAAAGGGAAACATTAACAGCTTTCTTCTTAACACTCCTCACCAGGGTCTGATGGATTCGCCAAACCAAATGCCAGAAAGAATCCAACAATAGGATCACCAAAAGTGTGTCCTGGTTAGGCCAGGTTATGGAGGGCTATAAATGCCAAGTGAAATCATTTGGATTGTACCCTATAAGCAAGACTTCTAGACTGGGAATCATCAGTCCTGGGTTCAGATCTCATCTTTGCCATTTCTTGCCTCTTGGACCTCATCTGTAAGGTGAAGGGGTGGGACTGGATGACTTTGAATCTTCCCCTAAGCTCTAAATCTGCTCTTAGAAGTCATTATAGTTGTAGTTTCAAGTGTCTGTCCTACAACTCTGGCAGTGCACCTGAACCAGAATAAAATGCAATTAAGAAATGCGCAGCAAAATAAATGAAACGCAGCAGAACATAGATAATGTTAATATGTGACTTTCTGAGTCAATATGGGGCCCACAGGGATGCTTAGGTAAGATTTGGTGGCCCCTGTTTCTATTTGAATTTGACACTACTGCCTTAGAGCATGAAAAGTACCTTACCCTGACCTTCCACTGACTCACAGCAAATGAATCCCTGGAGGCCATTAGTTCCCAAAGAACTCTACACATTTTCCTCCAAGTAAAGTAAGTCTAGTCAAAAATCACTGAAGAAATATAAGTACTAGTTGACTGGTCAGTTAGTTGAGGAATTAGCATATGTTAGATATTAAGATATGAGAGGCAACATGAAATAATCCTGAACTTGGTGAAGAAGAATCTGAGTCTGCATCCTGCCTCAGAAATGTCATAGCTGTGTGACCTGGGAAAGTATGAGGATCATCATGACTCGAGAGACAGAAGGGAACCTCAAAAGCTACCTGGTCTAACTCATTCTTTTTACAAATGGGGAAACTGAGACCAAGGGAGGTTAAATGACTTTCCCATGGCTTACAGAAGAAATAAACATCAGAGGCAGGATTTGAGGCCAGATCATCTGACAGTTTCTTCATCTGAAAATTATATAAAAATAAGGGTACCTATTATAAGGCTGTGGCAAGGACTAAATGAGATAATGTATGTGATTGCTGTAGAAGTGGTTGGCACTGGGCTCTGAGGCTCTGGAGCTACGGGCTCTGACCTTGTACGGATCCAAGCAGAAGGGAAAATTTCCCAGGAAATCTGTTACCCCATCAGGCTGCTATTTTAAATCCTGCCCTCTTCTAATTTACCTTTTCACCCCGGGGGCCTCTAACTCCCACTTCGGCTTACCACTGAATCGCCCACAGCCATCCTGGGGAATACTGAGCCCTGAATAACTGAGCATTTGTACAGACAAATCAGGGGCCCAGCCCATTGCTGTTCCTCGCTCTCACTTCCCGGGGATCCTCACAAAAGCCGGGCAGGAGGACTGAGGGGAGTCTGTACTCTGGAAATGTGCCGGTTTCCACTGAATTCTGGGAGCCCTCTCATTGAACGACCAGACCACATAATGCTTCCATTTAAACTTGATACCTATTCCAATCAGTGGGGGTTTCAAATAAACCTGTCAAATTGACAGGAATGCTCCATGCTTCCACCCGCCTGATTAGAAACTATTGAATTGTGAGCCCCAGGGAAGCGTGGGGGATGGTGGGCAGGTTGACAGATCAGCAGCTACATGCCTGCCTGCTTTGCAGGAATATAATTTATCACGGCAGCAGCCTCTTCAGGCTATGGAACTTCAGTGCAGACACAATGTGATCTAGGGAAAAGAACTGTGGCCTGAGTTTTAAGTCCCAGCTCTGTCATTAGCAAGCTGTGTGACCTTGGAAAGGGTAGCTTACCTCTCTGGGTCTCATTTCTCTCACTCGTAAGCTATACAAATAATAATAACAATAGCTAGCATTTATGTTGTGCCTCCTCTGTGCCAGGCACTGTGCTAAGTGCTTTATAAATATCATCTATTTGATCCTTATAACAACCCTGGGAGGTGGGTGCTCTTAATGTCTTCATACAGTTGAGAAAACTGAGGCAAACAGAGGTTAAGTGACTTTCCCAGGGTGACGCAGCTAGTAAGTGTTTGAGGCCAGATTTGAACTCAGGTCTTCCTGACTCCACACCCAGTGCCCTGTCCACTGAGCCATCTAGCTGCCCAAATGATCCCTATTCCACTGTGAGGTCATTGTAAGAATAAAATGAGAGTGTTGATGAAAAAACATTTTGAAAGTTAAGCTTATTTCATCCCCACCCCACCAGTATTCCTGGGTGAATGGAGAATAGGATTGTAGCTGGAAGAGATCTCAGAGGCCCCTTCCTCCAACCCCTTCATTTTACAAATAAAGAAGAGGAGACCCAGGAAGCGATTTCTCTAAGGTCATACAGGTAGAAACATCAGAGGTGGCATCTGAGCCCAGGTCCTCTGACCCTACAACCAGTGCACCTTCCTTGGTACCATGATACCCTGCTGCCTTTGCCAACATGTATCTGCCTTTTGCCAGATATAAACCTTCTAAGCTTAAAACACTTTATCACAGGGCCAACTGTGTCCCTGTCTCCTGGAGACCATTCTCCTCCATGGCTTGTCCATTTCTGGCTGCCATATCCTTGGAATTCCCCTCACATTTAGGCCCTGGCCCTGGCGGATTACCTACCATCAGCTCCAGTTCTTGAAGTGGCCCTTAATCACAGAGTTTGCAGGCAGCTGCTACAGGCTGGGCAGATTGCTTTGTTGTGTTCTACCATCTCTAGACACAGGACTTTAGAAATATGGTAGTCAGATATCTTTAGGCTGGCAACCATATTTATGCAAAATTATGAATAGACAGTATGATGAAAACTACATGCAAAATGCTACTTTGAGAAGGGCCTCCTTAGCATATTATCCCTCTGATTCCTTAGGATATAGCCCAGACTAAGATTCTACTTGGTTAGAAGGAATTGTGAAGTGAGCAGGAAGTTGGATTCTAAATAGCTTTGCCATATGCTGAAGTGGAAAAAACACTGGATTTAGATTCAAAAGACTTGTGTTCAAATCCTAATTCTGACATTGATTAGCTATGGAGCCATGAGCAAGACTGTTACCTCTCTCAGTTTCTCTATCTGAAAACACGAATGATACTTGTAGCATCTATTTCAGAGAGTTGTTTTGAGGAAAGTTTTGAATAGAACTCAAGGCATTATATAAATGTGATTTTTATCAGAATACATAATTCCTTTCTAATCTGCTCTGAGCAGTCGGTGATGCATGAAATCATGAGCTCTCTGGATTTAGGTGAGTCATAGACATTCCCTTAAAATAGTAAAGGACACACTTTACATACATCAGAGAATTGATCGTCAGTGTTAAGTGGAAAGTCTGAGCTATAGAATATTTTTTAAAGAAATGGAGCTTTATTCATTTCAAGTTTGTATAGAAATAGACTAACAGCCCACAAAAATGTTCCCAAGTTGGGGTCTTTTAATGACAAACTTCAGCTCCCCTCCTGCTATATTTACCCTTTCCAAGTTCTAAATGAGTGTGGTCTCAGTGAGAGAGGCTTTATTTTTATTTACAGTTGACAAAATGGAGGTCTCAGGAATTCATAGTATCAAACTCCTCTCTCCATCTGGTTCATATTGTCTAATATGCAGTTATCGGTGTGGAGCTGGAGCTCAGAAGAGAGTTTAAAGATGGAGATATAGATCTTGGGATCACCTGCAGAGAGATTATAGTTAAAAAATGAGAGTTGATGAGGTCACTGAGAGAATGTATAAAAGGGAGAAGAGAAGAGAGTCTGGGACAGAGCTTTGGGAGTGCCCACAGTTAGAAGGTAGGATATAGATAGAGACTGAGGAGTGATACACTCATAGACTATTAGTTGTATGGGTCCTTAGAGTTACTGTAGCCTGCCCCAACCTCCCCATTTTGAAGATGAGGAAGCAGGACCAGAGAGGTCAAGCGACTTGCCCAAAATCACACAGCAAGTGGCAATTCATCATAAAGCTATTTTCACCTCTAATTTCACCTCTCTAATTTTTCTCATCTGTTAAATGGGGGTGGGGGAGTGGACTAGATCATTTGTGTCAAACTCTAAATAGAAACTGGATCCCTGTGGGCCACATACTGGCTTAGAAAACCACAAATTAACGTTACCTATGTTGTATTATCTTTTTATATATTATGTTAAACATTTCCCAGTTACATTTTAATCTGGTTTGAGTTTGACACCTAGGGACTAAATGACTTATAAAGTCCCTTCCAAGGTCTAAATTCATGATTGTAATATGCAGTTCCCATGCCTCCTAAGCACACAAAGAATATCTATCCCTCCATGAAGCCCAGAATGTTAGAATTGGGGGCAGCCTTAGAGATCATCCAGCCCAACCCTTTCATTGTACAGTTATCCCTTCCATATTGCAACTTTAGCTATCGCGGTTTTGATATATCACAGGTTGGCATAAGAATTTAAATGGGAATTTGGGGGGGAGTTTTGCGAAAGTCACAGACGACAGAGTCTCTGATGAAATATTTAACCCAAATTTTACAATTAAGGAACTGTAAATATCCCATAAAAAAAAAGAAAAAGCTCAGGACTTCTCTGGTATGAAGGGAGGGCCAAAAAATTTTACATGGATTTTCCAGATGGTGAGGGTGCTAAACCCTTTACCCCTGTGCTGTGGAAGGGATAACTGTGTAGACAGTTACTTAAAATCTTTCAGCCACAGTTTCCTAATCTGTAAAAGGGGAGTAGTAATAAAAGCACCCACCTCACAGGATTGTTGTGAAAGCCAAATGAGATAACATGTAAAGTGCTTCACAAACAGGAAATCTTGGCTGTTATTAATATAGATACGGTAAATGATGGCCAGATTCGTGGAATCTTAGAGCAGAATATACACCTGGCCAGTAATGTACAGTGGTGCTTCTTCTAGCCCTGTCCTTCTGTCCTTCATGCCCACTCCCAGAATTGACTAGATCCAGAGGAACCTGTCATGGTGTTTGTATGGAAGATAGCAGTCTTGTCACCCTTCTGCAGTGGCTCCTCATTCCCTAGAGGACTCAACAGTCAAGAACCTTCATAATCTGGCCCCAGCCTACATACTCAGTTGTGCCTCCTGTATTCCCTAAGATGAATTGCACACTTTAACCGCCAGGACAATTTATTCCCTGTCCCCTGAGCACACTGTGTGCATTCCTTTCTCTGTCCTCACATTGATGAGCACAGAGCTTGCTTGAAATGCTCTCCTCCTGGGAGAAAGGGACAAGATGAGGGAATGATAGAAGGGAGGGCAGATTGGGGGAGGGAGTAGTCAGAAGCAAACACTTTTGTAAAGGGACAAGGTCAGAGAGGAAAATAGAAAACATGGGGGGCAGGACAGGATGGAGGGAAATATAAGTTAGTCTTTTACAACATGACTATTATGGAAGTGTTTTGCATAACTACACATGTATAACTTATATTGAATTGCTTGCCTTCTCAATGAGGGTGGGTGGGGAGGGAAGAAGGGAGAGAATTTGGAATTCAAAGTTGTAAAATCAAATGTTAAAAGTTGTTTTTACTTGCAACTGAGAATTAAGATATACAGGCAATGGGATATAGAAATCCATCTCGTCCTATAGGAAAGTAAGGTGGAAAGGGATAAGGCAGGGGTGATAGAAGGGAGGGCAGACTGGGGAAAGGGGTAATCAGAATGCATGCCATCTTGGGGTGGGGGAGGGGAGAGATGGGGAGAAAATTTGTAACTCAAAATCTTGTGGAAATGAACATTAAAAATTTTTTTAGATTAATTCACTTATTTTTAGTTTTCAAAGAAAAACAAAATGTTCTCCCTCTTTTATCCAAATTCTGCCCATCTTTGAAGACTCAGTTCCAGCCTCACCTACTCCATGAGGCCTCCAGCTCCTTATTCCTATAACTTTTAGAGTCTATTTGTAGAGGTGGTGCAAGTTCATATGTCATCCTGTAGTAGTAGTTAATTACCTTTTCACCTATTGTCCTATGGCCTATTGAAAGTAGCCAGGGAACAGAAGTCATATTTTAGTTTTCTTTTGTATCTTTCTCAGCACAAGACACACAATAGAAAACCTCAATAAAGACTTGCTCAGTGAATGAATGAATCAATGAATGGATGAATCAATCAGTCAGTCAGTCAGACTAAGCACTACTGTAAACAAGTGTTTGGATCCTAAGGAAAGCAGAGCAGACCTAAGGAAAATTGGGCAGTTGCTAAGGAAGCCAGACAGTCAGAAATGCGTAGTTATGCCCTGAGTTTTTCCCCTTAGTTTGCTTATCATAAGAATGCATGTTGTGGAGAGAAGACAGATGTTTATATTCTTGTGACCTCAGGAGATAAGCTTTGAGAAATGAGGTAAGGGAAAGGGAGGGAGGAGGTAGGGACAAGGTAGGGAATGGTAAAATGGCCATGAGCCAACGGACACTTTACAAACCAGATAGAATTTTTGTAGACTGTGTGGTTTGGGAAGTACTTCCAAGGTGCCTTCTGTTGGCTTTTAATGTGAAAAGATATCCTGGAAGGAGCATTTATGATGAAAGCATTCCTCTCCTTGCCCACTTTCCTCTCTCTTGTGCTCGCCTTGAACCCACATCCCTCTTTGGTCAAATATCATTCTGTCCTGTTTCAGTGATTCCTGATGGAGCCCTGGATAAGTCAGCTCTTGGAGATGAGCTGGGAAGTGAGGAGGACCTGTATGAGGACTTCCGAAGCTCCACGCACCACTACGGCCACCCAGGAGGAGGAGGAGAGCAGCTGGCCATCAATGAGGTAGGGCAGTACTACTCCCTAGGGAAAGAGAGAAAGGGGAGTTTACCCGATGATGATTCAGTCAGCGTTCAACATATGTATATCAGTCTCTTACACCAGGCCCAGTTAAGATTATGATGGTAAAACACAGACAGCCCCAGTTTCTAATGCTTTGTGTTTTGCTTCATTCCTCCGGTATTATCAAATAAACACTCATCCTTTACCTTTCACCACCTTTGTGCACCTGCTAATGTCCAAATAGAGAACAACAATGCATGAACAGTCAGGATTGAGCCTTACCATGAGCCACTTTAAGACAGTCTCAAGAACTACCTCAGTGTATGGAAAAAATGGAAATCCCCTATCAACTAGTTAGCTCCTTGAGAACCAAGTCTGTGCCTTTTTTCCATCCCTATTTCCATGGTGCCTAGCATAATACCTTGCACTGTTTTTGCTTAAAGGCATAATCAGTTATCTGGAAAATTTTCTTGCATCTAACTCACCCTTTGAGGATATTAGGTCAACAGGACTGCGATCTGTAGTCATTGCAAAAGACTCCCCAAGTCGTCAATGATTTCATTCCAGAAGAGAATTCCTGACAAAGAAGCTCCTTCTACTAATGCATATTGGCAACTGTGCTGCAATATTTAGTCTTCCAATTTTGCCTAGGGCACTAAGATGTTGAGTTGCTGGCCCACAGTCAGACGTCCAATATAGTAATATAATACAATAAACATTTATTAACTGCATGCTATATTCTAGTAAGCACTAGGGATACAAATAAGAAAAACAAATATGGTCCCTGCCCTCAAGGAACTTACAGTCTAATGAAGGGAGACAACACACAAAAGGAATCTGCAAAAGGCGAGGGGGAAAGGCAAATGGCATGAGGATGCCATGGTGGTGGAATCTAAGCCAAACAATTCAGATGGTGGGAAATGAAGAGTTGACTGGGCTTCTGAGCCCTCTTTAAAGGGGGAATTGGCAAGTGGAGTTTTTTACTCAGCCCTCCAATCAGAGGGGCAGAGGCAACTGAGAATCCTGATGTGGTGTAAGTACACAAGCTGAAGGAATGTCTCTGGTTTACTGGTGATGAATTGGGGTGAGGAAGGGGGAGGCATAATGATGTTAGAGTCAAAACCAAGGAGTGTAGATGATAGGAAACAAATATCCAACATGTAACAAAGGCAGGACTTTACCCCAGCTCTTCTTGGCCTCTCTCCATTACCCCTGGCTGCCTCCTACCTTGTATACAGTGCTTTAAAAAATGTTAAATTGAAGATATTGTCCCTTCCCTCAAAGATCTTAGAGTCAATTTTGGGAGTCAAGTGTCACATGTGAAGGAATTCTTGATCAACAGGAGAATATAATACGGTGCTAAATTATGTAATTCATATTAAAGAGTATTGTAAGAGTTAGAAGTTAGTCTTTAATATATTAATTATTACATATTATATAGTGGTAGAAATTATATAGTGGTAGAAATTCTACTTTAATTGAATCATATTAAAGTATGTTAGAAGAGTAAGAGGCTAGTCTTTAATATAGTGACTATTATAAATATATTCTACAATAGTAGAAAGCATTTTTCGCTGTGGTATAGATTTCTATTTCCCTGGTTAGCCACCAGAACCTCATAGCATCTGTTTAGATAGAGAAATAGTGAGGGAGAGAATGGAGGCAATTCATTTTCATGGTGAGATAAAGAGCTTAGGATACTGCTTGTGGGTTGGCATGTTTTCTCCCCTTAAGCTGATCTTTGCCCAGCATCCTCACCTAAATGGAAGGACTAAGCAAGAAATATCATCTCTGGAAAGCTATTTCCTATGACTTGTTCTCATTTCTGTACTTATGCTTGTGTCCATGGAGAATAAACACTAAAAGAATGTTAAGACATTGACTTTTTTGTTGCTGACCTCATTGCAGTAGTCACAGAAGAGAATGATGACTGCAATTTTCTGGTAACTAATACATAGCAGGTTTTTCTTCTTGTGGATAAGTAAGATTCTGAAGTTTCTGGCTATTTTCAAACTAAAATCGTCCTTTGCTTGATTACACTGGGGGATTTTTCCAACGGGAAAGGGTTGATTTCTGAGCGGTTAAGCCTTCAGTATTTATCGAGATTGATGAGCTACTGGACAGCTCAAGAAACAGTAACTGGTACACCAGCCATCAAACGGTGAGGCAGAGTAATTGACACCAAGAGGCTGGAGTGAATGGGCAGGTGTGACCTTTGAAGGGACTCCAAGTCACAGTAAAAAATAATAATGCAATAGAGCCTCATTGACCCAGCATCCTCAGAGACTGAGCTTTTCCACACAAGAAAATTTTCCAGATAACTGATTATGCTTTTAAACATCAATTATTTTAAACTTAATAATTTGGAAAGAAATCTTTCTAAAAATTTCCCTGCTTTTAAAAAATGGATCATACTAAACAGAATTTTATCTTTTATTGATGATTCGAGGTCTTCATTATGGGCATCACTTACTGTAGTGTGCTGTAACACAGCAACGTCCACAAGGGCTCTTGATACGTGTAGAAATTTCTATTCATTTGAACTGTATTAAGTGTGTACTAGGTGCAAGGTACTGTGACCAGGTTCTGGGTGTTCAGAAGTAAAACCGATACAATCTCTGCCCTCAAAGAACCTACATTCCACTTGAGGGATACAATGTGTATTCACATAAGTCAATGTGATGCAGTGCAAAGTAATTTCAAGAGAGAGAAGAAAGAGAGAGATCAGGAAAGGCCTTGTGTAGGAAGCATCTTCTAAGCCATGCTTTAAGGGAAACTGAGGATTTTGTGATGTAGAAATGAAGAAGAAATGCATTTGCAACATGAGGAGCTGCCTCTACACAAGTGTGGAGGGAGGAGATGGAGGACATGGAGTGTGATGTTCCGGGAATACCTAGCAGGCCAGTTTGAACTTCAGGATAGCAGAATCAGAACTTTTTGCCCCCAACAAAGTTCCCCAGACTTCTATGTTTTCAACTTCCACAGAGTCTCCCAAAAATTTTAGTGTAGTCTTAGGATACCTTGTATTTTTTTTCACTTTTCTCATTCTCTTCCCTCATACTTTTTGCTGTTGTCCATTTACCTGCCTCCAGCAATCCTCCCTCCCTCCCTCCGAGAGAGAGAGGGGGGCGGGGTAGGAGGAAGGACTGATATATAGATAGATACAGATAAATATGAGGATTGCTAGAGAGAGACATTAAGAGAGATATTAAATATATGCATATACTTAATGTATATATACATATATGTATATACATATTGATATAGATATATCTATGTGTATGTATAGATACATTTACATATAACTATATCTATAGATATATGTAGGTATCTATATAGATATAATTATATATAGAGAGATATACTTATATCTAGCTTAATCTACAGATGTATATCTATATAGAGAAATTCATAGGTATATACACATATAACTGTGTATGTATTTGCATTAAATGTAATATATATTAAATGTCTCTCTATATGTATATAGATAAATCAGTATGTAGATATAGATATATAGATATAGTATATGCATACATAGACATACACACACATCCTTGCTTCTAATCTGGTAGTGGGAAACCAGATAACCAAGGTTGTTTGACTTGCAGATACAACAAGAATAAATAGGTCTTGTGCAAGTGTGTGGATTTTGTGACACTGATTTTTGGTTGCCCTGACATCTTTCTGGATAGTTGAGATAGCCAGCTAAATGATTCCCAGAGAAGGCAGAATAACAGAAAGAGAACTTGGATTTGAAGACGAAGGACCTACCTACTGGGATCCTTCAAATCCTGGCTCTGCCACACTTACTATGTGTAATAGCAAATTAGATTTGAAGATCTTTCCCACCCGTTAAGAGTCTCATACTTTGTGATACAGAACTACATAGGCATATTCATGATCATTGTTGGTGTTGTGTTTATTGCCTTACTGGTACACTATGGTACTTGTGTGATGTTGGACAAATCACTTAACCTCTTTGGGCTTCATTTATCTTATCTGTAAAATATGAGAATTAGACTAGACAATCTCTAAAGTCACTTCTAGGTCTTAATTCCTATCATCACATAAGAAAGGTTACACTGGTGTCGTGCTTTGTACTTTTGGATCCATTATTGCATTAAAACTCTCACCTATCCTTGAGGATGGTGGAATAGGTGTGGAGGGAGGAAGGAGAGGCAATATAGCTCCTACTATATGCCACTGTGCTAAGTGCTTTTTATGAGGTAGATGCTGTTATTGTCCCCGTTTTACAGTTAAGGAACTGAGGCAGACAAAGGTTAAGTGACTTGCTTAGGGTCACACAACTAGTAAGTGTCTGAGGCTGTATTTGGACTCAGGTCCTCCTGACTCCAGGCCCATCACTCTATCCCTAGCACCACCTAGCTGCCCATTTTATAGATGAAGAAACTGAGACTAAGGAGTGGTTCACCCAGAATCATCCAGCAAACTAAGCTTAGAACTCCCCTGATGCCTAGTCCCATTTTCTGTCCTAATGAAGAACCTCACAAAAATCCTGAAAAAAAAATCTACCCTTTCCAAAGTGTCTATGTAGAAAATCTTAGAGGTACAAATAAACTTTACCTTTAAGTGCACTCCTCAGAATTTTGAAACAAAAGATGGCTCACTCACTTAGGCTGACACCCAAAGCTCCCTGAGTCTTTAATAGCTAGGGGCCCTAGAGTAAAAGACCCTTGAAAATTAGTGAAGTCCCAACTATGTACTTAGTAAAGAATTCTTTGATTGTAATTTTATGTCTGTCTGTGAAAATAATAATAATGATGATGATGAGTTGGGGCAGAGGGAAATCAGAAGGCTTCTTGAGTTCCCTTTCAGATTGAAATCTAGGAACCTATAATCTCTTGGTCTCATGGAAGACACCAGAATCTGAGAAACTATACCAAAGAACTCATCTTGGTGAAGTTACTGATGACCAGGCCATGCCCTCATACTGCCCACTGGTGATATTAAAGGACAAAGCGTTCAGTGTTAATAGCCAGAGCTTTTGTGAAGAAAACTGAGTTCGCATTGATCAGCAGGTTGGAGATCAAGTCTTCAAATCTTTCTTCCCACCTTTTCCTCCATTGATGGCGTTTTGTATGAATTTTTTGAAAAGAAAATACCACAAATGCTTATTAGCTTTTAGATCCGCAGGAAGCTCATTTCCAAGGAACATTTCCTTTTTTCCTGGGTTCCCAGGCAGTCTGCATTGTTTCTTGCGTATTGATCCACACAGAATTGCTGCTGAGTGTCTATTCTCTACCTAGCATTATGTTGACTTTTGTGGGGGATACAAAAGCAGGCTACAGCAGAAAAAAATCTTTTAGAGTTGTGGTTTAGTATTATGCTAAACACCCACCTTCAATCATATTTTCTAAAAGGATGGGAATGGGCTGAGCTGCTTTATTCTTTTGAATATTGTCTATACTACCTACGGGATCCTGAGCAAATCACTCAAACTCAATCAGATCCTCATTTTCTTTATCTGCAAAATATAGATAATTTATAGCACAGGGTTGTTGTGAGGATCAAATATCATAACATAAGTAAAATACTTTGCAAACTTTAAAGTCTTAACAAAAATGAGATGTTATCAATTGTCTGAAAAAGGAGACTCTGATGGGAATTCTTTATCAAAAAGAAATGCAGCATTAAGGCCTTTTGAAGAAGCAATAGTATTTTTCCAATAATATTGGAAAGAACAATGGATTCAGAAGACCTGTTTTCAAATCTTTGTTCTGACCATCTACTACTAGTATGACCTTGGGCAACACTGGCCACTTTATCTCTGTAAAAAAAAAAAAAGAGTGTTAGACCAAATGCTCTCTAATAGTCCTGTCCAGCTCTAAATCTGTCATCTTGTGATCTGTGATTCTGATACCTTCATGCCTTCACCATGCTGTGTAGATGACAAAGCACCTGGCCTATGTGTGGCTGATTCTTGGCTGGATAATAGAGGAGTCATAGAGAGTTTGGTTTTAGTTGCCTCTCCACCACCAACTTTCTCCATAACTTGAGGAAACCTCATCATTGATCCTGAGTGTTACTGATGCTGGCTCTGTGACATCAATTTAATTCAACAAACATTTAGTAAATACCCACTATGTGCCAGACACTTGAGATCCACCTTTTGGAATCCCTCGTTGCCTTCAGAATTCATTCAAGTGACGCCTCCCTCTGGACATGGGGGACAGCCAGTGAAAATGCTTGCAGTGGGTAGATGGAGTATGGTGTGTGAGAAACAAGGAGGCCGGTGAAACGAGATTGCAGGGTTGCGACAGGGAGTAAAAGTAAGAAGACTGGAAAGGTAGGAAGGATCTTAGAAGCCAAACAGAGCACTTTATATTTGATTGTGGAGGTGATAAGGAGCTGCTGCAGTTTACTGACTAGAAGAAGGTATGTCAGACCCACATGTTAGGAGAGGGGAGAGACTTAAGGCAGTGAGACTAACCAGAAGGTCATTGCAAGAATCCAGAAGTGAAGTGGTGAGGACTTGTACCAGATTGATGACAGTGTTAAAGGAGAGAAAGGGGGATATTACTAGAGATGCTGCAAAGATAGAATCCACAAGACAAAAACAGATTGGATATGGGAGGTGAGAGAGGGGGAAGAGTCGAGGATGACACCTAGATTTTGAGCCTGAGTATGATGATGCCTTTGACAATAATAGGAAAGTTTGGAAGGAGGCTGGGGTTTGAGGAAAAGATAATAAGTTGTTTTGGACATGTTCAGTTCAAGATGTCCAAAGGACATCTAGTTCAAGATGTCCAATAGACAGTGGAGTGGAGGTCAGGAGAGAAGTTAGGGCTGGATAAGTAAATCTGAGAATCATCTGCATAGATGATAATTATTTCTTTGGGAGCTGATGAGATCATCAAGCAAAATGGTATAGAGCATTTGTGCTGCCAAAGACATTTAACATTCCCCAAATACATCTTTTGTTGTTGATGCTCAGAAACTTCAGTTGTGTCCAACTCTTTGTGACCGCATTTGGGGTTTTCTTGGCAGATACTGGAGTGGTTTGTTATTTCCTTCCCCAGCTCATTTTACAGATAAGGAAACTGAGACTTGCCCAGGGTCACACAACTAGTAAGTGTCTGAGACCAGATTTGAACTCACAAAGATGAGTCTTCCTCAGGCACAGCACTCTATCCACTGCAACACCTAGCTACCCCATACACATCCTGTATTTTCCCAATTTCTATGCTTTGGCTTATACTGTTTTGCTCACCTGAAATGTCCTTTCCCGTCCTCTGTCTGCATAAATCCTTCAAGCTCCAGCTCAGATTTTTTCACTCTCTCTATAAAAACCTTCCCTAACTGTCTCAGCTTGAAGGACTCTCTCTCTCTCTCCTCTGAATTCTTATTATTCCCTGTATCATTTATCTGGCACTTAATGATGTATCACCATGTGGCGTCACTCTATTGTCCTCTTGAGCTACCATTTAAATATTTTAATATTTGTCTTGTTTGTTTATATCTTGTCTCCTCTACTAGATTGTGAGGTCTATGAGGACATGGATCATGTCTTACTCATAGACTTACAGAATTTAGGATTGGAAGGAACATTGGAAGTTGTCTGGGCCTAATCTTCATTCTACAGATGAAAAATCTGAGGCAGTTAGTTGGAAATGATTTGTTCAAGGTTAGTTATTTGCAGAGTTGGGACCAGCACCCAGACCTCCTAACTCATGGCCCTTTCCACTGTATCTTGGTATTGATTTGTCATGTGACCTTAGGATAGCCATTCAACTTCTCTGTCTCAGTTTTCCTATCTATCAAACTCTTCTTTGTATCCCATTACAACACGACACACAGTGCCTTGTGTTGTTGTTGTTTGTCTTTCATTTTTGAAGAGGACCAATGACATCAGGAAGGAGATGGCTTGACTTTGAAGTGAATTGGATTTAAGTGAGGCAGGACTGTGCAAAGTCACCAGCCTCACTCTCTCCTCCGGAGCCATCTGGGTCCAGTGGCAAGACATAGATCAGGACAACCAGAGATGGCCTTGGATGCTGTGGGAGACCTGGGCCTTTTTAAGCAAAGGTTCTTTCCCAGGTCTCAGTTTGTCTGAGGCAACACCCATTCAGTGATTAGGCTAGGTAAGAAATGAGGCAAAATATAGCCTCTTTTGTTGGGGGGGGGGGGAATCAATCCGGGAGGGGAATACTCTCAGGGTTTCTGACTAGAACAGAAACAAATGCTATTTACACTCACTCTAAGCCATCAAAATCCAAACAATGACCAACAGAGGCTTGGGCTGGAACTTATTATTGCTCAATCAGTGAGAGTTATAATTGGTGACTAGTGGACAGTTTAAAAAAAATTTGAAAGCAGGAATCAGTGATGACCCTAACTTCAGTAACAGTGAACTCATCAGGTGAAAACTGTATCTCTACCATGTGACCTATTCACACCCTTTCCTCCAATGCAATTTCTGTCTCTTATTTTTCTCATAAATCCTCTACAGGGGAGCTGTTGAAAACATGGGAGGCTTTCCTCCAATTCTTTTAGTATTGCACAGAAATGAGCACAGCACTTGGGCAGTCCATCTGTTCTGCCTCATTCTCTCTGTGTAACCTGCCCACCTCCTTTTCCAATTATGTATGTCTTTATATTGCTCATTCATCCTGGCTCTTTGTGCATTTCTTATTAAAAGCTTCTAAGGCCCCCAAACTTCAGAATCACAGAACAAGAGCATCTTAGAGCTGGAACTTTAGGAGTCATCCAGTCAAAGTCCTAGCTGAAGAAGAATTGCCCCTTTATCACCTTCAAGGGGTCATCTGGTATTTGCTTGAGACTTCAAAAGAGAAAAAGCCTGTTCCACCAGGCTTGGCTCGAATTGTGAGGCAGTTTTTCTTACATCAAAGCTAAATTTGCCCACCCCGTCACTCCCAGTTTTTCCCTCTAGGGCCAAGCAGAACAACTCAGATTTGTTTTCCCAGTAACAGCCCTCTGAATACTTGAAGAGAGCAATCATGCCACCCCCCAAGACTTCTCCTCTGAGGAGTAACATTCCTTCATCCAGTTCTCGTATCACATAAATGAGGGCTTCCACCATTCATTTTATCAGTGTCCTTCCTAAAATATGGTAGAGACAGCTACATGGCATAGTGAATAGAGAGCTGGGCCTGGTGTCTGGAAAATCTGAGTTCAAATGTGGCCTCAGACACTTACTAGCTATGTGACTCTGGGCAACATATTAAACCTCTGCTTCTGTTTGCCTCTATTTCCTCATCTGTAAAATGGGGATAATAATAGTACCTACCTCCCAGGGTCATTGTGAGGATCAGATAACATAGTGATTGTAAAGTGCTTCGTGCAGTCCCTGGCCTATAATAAGTGCTATACAAATGTTATTATCACATGTTATTATCCATGCAGTGGATAGAGTGTCAGGCCTGGGGTCAGAAGTCTCATCTTCCTGAGTTTGAACCTGGCCTCAGACACTCACTAGCTGTGTGACCCTGGGCAAGTCACTTAACCCTATTTGCCTCAATTTCCTCATCTGAGAAATGATCTAGAGAAGGAAATGGCAAACTACTCCAGTATCTTTGTCAAGAGAACCTCAAACGGGCTCGCAGAGAGTCAGACACGACTAAAACAAAACCGAACAACAAAAAAAGTTGTTTTTGTTGTTGCCTAGAACTGAACATGGTTCTCCAGATGAGGTCTGGGGAGGGCAGAATATAGTAGAACTATCACCTCCCTAGTCCTGGGCACTACACCTGTCTTAATGCAGGTGAAAAGCCATCCTTTCCTGTTATGTCCTCTCAGACTCTCATCTTCATCCGGCTCAGCCCTTACCCTCCCCAAGTCCAATCCCTCTAGTACCCTTTTCCGTGGTGCCTTTTGGAACTCCCAGACAACTTCCTGATATCTTTGGCTTTATTCTCAGTTAGTTGTTCTTTCTATCCTTTAGCACTAATTAAAATGTAATCTGTTTTTAATCATTTAACTCCATTGCTGATCACTGCTGCAAGGGTAAAGCTGAAATTGCTCTTCCCTCCTAAACCCTGGGGGAAAAACAGCAAACACAGAATGTCTACTGGATACTTGCATGGGTTTACAGAGAAGCCTGTGCCTCAAAAGCCAGAGTCCTTTTCCTTTTTTTTTTAATTGCTACATTTTGTTTTTACATCCCATTCATTTCTGCATATATCACTCCACCATTCCTTTTCCCAGCAAATCAATCATTGCAAGCTTTAAAAAGAAATGGCGGGAGGGGGCAGGGGCTGGAGGGAGAGAAGTTCCGCAAAACCAAATAGCAGATGAGTGACATCTGACAGAATGTACACTAGTCCACACTCATCATCCCTCCCCCACATGATGAAAGGAGTGGATTGCCTTTTGCTCAAGTCTTCTTCTAAGCCCTTTTCATTTCAAAAGATCCTAGTTAATTGGGGTCCATTACAAAAAAGAACATTTCCAAGACTATTTTAATGAGCAATTCACTCTGTTTCTGAAGGACTAGCAGCTGTGAGAGGATAATTGCGAACACTGCTTCCTCTTATAGTTGTTTAGAGGTAATGTGATACAGGGGAAAGAGCCAGAGAAGTGGCTTTGGAGTCTGAGGTCCTGGGTTCAAATCCTGCCTCTGACACTACTTAAGTGACCTTGGGCAAGTAATTTGACTTCCCTGGACCTCATTTTTCCCATATGTTCAATGAAGGGGTTGAACTAGATGACCTCTGAGGGTCCTTTCAACCATATATCTATGATTCTATGATATTTATGACCGGTTGATCATATGTTTATAAACTATTAGTTGGCAACCCTTCCAGATCCATGAACATCTGTCCGTTCACTGTGACCGCAAATGAATCCATAAGGAGAGTCCTCCACAGAGCCTACATTTTAGAATCATAGACTTAGGTTTTCAATGAGATATTACAAGTCCTTTATAAATCATCTAGTCCCCAAAGAGTCAAACTAAGCTTGGACCAGATTAAAATGTAATTAGCAGATATTTAACAAACTAAACAAAAATACAACACAACTGAGATAATGTTGATTTACGATTTTCTAAGTCAATATGGGCCTGCAGCGGTTGTTTCTGTTTCAATTTGATACCACTGGTCTAGTACATCCCCCTCATTTAGTAGACAAGAAAAAGAAGGTCTTAGTAATAGCTTTAAGATGAATCCTTACTAGCTATATGACTTTGAGCAAGTCACTTGACCTCCCTGGGCCTGTTTCCTCATCTTCAAAATGTGAGTGAGGATGGGGCTACATACAGTATCTCTAAGGCACCATACAACCAATAGTCTATGAGTTAGACAGCCAGCTATAAGTATCACCACATAGCCTCGGGCCCCTTCCCTTGCATTACTGCTCCTTCTATGAGCAAAGTTTTCTAGTATATTTACCAACATCTTGATTCAGAACAATAAGAAGAAAATGGTGGCATATTTAATAATTACAGGTAAAAATAACCAATGGCATAGACATCCACTTAAACAGTTTGATTTGTGAGAAGGTGCATTTGGGGCATGCTAATAGAACCTTTTGATCAAAAGATCTCCCCAACAAACTTACTATAGTGCACCAATTCAATTCAGTAGAGATGTTTGAAGTGTCCAAGATGAGTAAGTCCCTGACTCTAAATTGCAGTGATTGAATAAATAATTATATCACAAACCAGAGTAAGTGCATAGGAGTAGCGCAAATGCTTTAAGAGACTTATAAAGGGAGGGGTCACTTTGGCTGATAAAATTAGGGAGAATTTCCCAAAGAAAATGACGCAGGAACTGGAACTAGAAGACCTAGTCTTTCTTTTGCCAGTCTTTCTCCTCTGGAATCCATCCTCCACAGGGCTGGCTGAGTAATCTCTCTAACTCTTTGTTCTGATCATTCATTCCTCTACTCAGAAACTTTAAGTGGCTTCCCATTTCCCATGAAGTAAAATAAAAATCCTTCTACTTTCTGGTTCACTCTTACCTGCCTAGCCTCATTTTATACTACTCTCTTTCACGTATACTACATTCTAGTCAAACTACCGATTTTCATCTTTCTCTCTTCTGTCTTCCTTTGCTCACATCATTTCCCCTGACTGGAATGGATTCTCCCTTTGCAGCTCATCTCCTCCTATTGAAAGTCCTTAAAGATCTAACAAGACCATCTCCTCCATAAAGCTTTCCCTGATCCACACAGTCCCAACCTTTTGGACAAAAAGTGATATCTTCTTCCTAAAGTGTTTCATAATAGTTTTCTGGGATTTCTTCTTTAAACTTATCTCCTCCTGTCTTTCACCAGAGTTGTGTATATGCCCTGCCTCCCCATCCCACTCAACAGACATACACAAATCCATTAGATTGTTGGTTCCTTGAGAGTAGGGCTAGATCTTTTCTGTATTTGTATTCCCAGTGATTGGCACTTCATACAGCCTTCTTAAATTTAGTCTAAACCTCATAACTATTAAAAAATTCAAATACACATAAGCAGAATAAAAACATTCATGAATATATAATGCATAATTCATCTTAAATGTGTATATTAATTATTATTAGAAGGTAACAAAAACATCCTATTTGCTTCTCCATTTCCTGCTGTACTCTTTTTCTTATGTATATTTTTAATGTTACCATTTTTTACATAATTATAAAGTACGTGTATATTATTATCCCAATTTAGCTTTTTTTCTGCCTCTGCATCCTTCCTGTGTCTCCCCACATTTCTGTGTATTGTTTAGAGTTGTCCTTCCCATGGCACAATAGTGTGTGGTAGTGGATACTACTAGACTTGAACCAAAAGACCTATGTCCGAATCAATCATTCAGTCATCAAGTGTTGAAATTCTTCTAAACATCTAGAAAAGGAAGAGGTGATATCCACCCACAGCTGTTAAATAATATGATTTCTGCCTGTGACACTAACCATGTTTCTAAGGGCAGTCACTTAACCATACTTAGCCTCAGTCTCTTTGTCTGTAAAATAAAATTAATAATATATGTGGTGTCTAATTACCAAGGTTGTGAGTTTCGAAGGAGACGATATTTGTCGGGAGCTGTGTAAATCTTAAAAAATGCACACACACATACATTCTATTTCATTCATATAACTAAAGTTTGTTCATTTATTTCCCAATCACTAGATATATGGATTATTTCCAGTTTTTCCACTATTATGAATAATGCTATTGTGAATATTTCTATTGCAATAAGTATTTATGTTCCTGTCAGTAACATCTTTAGAGTATAGGCCTAGGAATAAGAACATTAATACTTCAAAAGGTAAGAATATTTTCGTTGTTCTTGTTGTATTATTCTTTATTCCTTTCCCAAAATATTGCACAAATCCATACCTCTAACAGCAGTATAATAGTCTGCCTGTTTCTCCACAGTCTCACTTGCATTAAATTTTGTCATTTTTGAACCATGCCAGTTTAATGGGTGCAAGGTAGTATTGGAGAATTGTTTTAGATTACATTTATTTGTTGTTGTTTGTCCTTCATTCTCAAAGAGGACCATGACTTCAGGGAGGTGATGCCAGACATTTATTTGAGAGCTTTATTTAGAGAGTTGAAATAACTTTTCATTTAGTTATTGATAATGTGTGTTTCTTCATTTGAGTTCCACCTGATCATTTAGCCATTTATCAGTTGGGGAATGGGTCTTGTCCATATGACGTCTATACTAATTTCTTATAGATTTTGTAGAAAAGGTTTTTATAAGAAATATTTATTACAAAGATTTTTTCCTAGTCTGTTTCTTGACTTTTTCTTCTGGATCCAGAAGTATTCTGTACTGTTGTTTTAATGAAGGGATGCTAGGAGATATCACAGGCATACGTTTGGATTAAGTGACAGGAAGGAGTCAGAAGCACATCTCAGAAAGCAGTATTTGGATACCTGAGTCTTGGGATTTTGGTTGATTTGATGCACTTTTCCCCCAGAACTGAAAATACTAAGAGAAGAGGAATTGTCTTTTATGATACAAAACTTTTTTGTGTGTGCAAGAACTATTTTTATATGACCAAATCAACTCATTTTTTCTCCTGTAATTTCTTATCTTTGTTGAATTGATTGAATTTTCCTTCCCTCCACAATTGCAATAGATACATCATGTTATTTCTTTTAATCTTGATCATTGTTTTTATAACATATTGTAGATTCTCCTGGAATTTATTCTTATTGTGAGGACGGCGAGCAGTTTAGCTGGAATGGAATTTGTTGTTTTTTGTATGATGCAGCTAAGTAGTGTGGTGGATAGAGCATAGGACTAGAAATCCAGAGAGATCTGAATTCAAATCCTACCTAAGACATTCAGCAACTGGGAAGTCATTTTAACCTCTGTCTGCTTCAGTTTCCTCATCTGTAAAGTGGGGATAATAATAATGCCTACATCCCAGAGTGGTGATGAAGATAAAATGAGATAGTTATTTCTAAAGTACTTTGCAAATGTTAAAAACGCTATAGAAATTCTAACTAATATTATTGTCATTTTTGCCATACTGTTATCTAAAGTTTTAATCGGATAATAAATTATCCAATGTTTGGTTATCTCAGATTAATCACACACTAGACTCTTAACTTGGACTCTTCCTTTGAGTTCTAGTTCTTGATTATCTATGATGTTCCATTGAGCTCTTTTTCTGGTTTTTCTGTAATACTAGATATTCACATAGTTAATAATTATTACTTTATTAGCATACCCTGAGATCTTGCCAAGCAAGTCAGTGTTCCTTTTTTTAATTCTTCATTGTTCCCTTTTATATTCTTGACAATCTAGCTAGAAACACATAAGACCTAACAGACTCACATGAAACAATGAAAGACTAGTCTAAGGCTGGCTATTGTAAGCACGATATAGTGGAACCGGATTTGGAGTCAAGGGACCTGGGTGTGACTCCTGGCTCTGAAACTTACTAGCCATAAATGTCACTATCACTTAACTTTTCTGAGCCTTCAGTTCCTCATCTAAAAATGTAGGGTAATAGAATTTATACTGAGATTGTGATATAGAAAACACTTTGTAAACCTTAAAGTGCCATATACATATATACATGTGTACAGTAGATCTCAAGAGCCTTTTCCTCTCTGGATGGCGATTGTGGAAAGTCTGAGAAATAGGACTCAAAACCAACTGCTAACATTTTTGATTTCTTATTCTAATACATCTCTGCTCCTGGAAAGAATTCTTGGAATAGCTAGGGAATTATGGGAAAGTTAATGGGACAGAGTGAGAACCATAACAAAGATGGGGAAGAGGTAACCTACTTCTAATGTTTTCCCCACTCCAATGTCCACCAGGTACATTTTGCATCTGAGAGAATGTCATTCCTAATTCCAACCCTTAATGCCATGTGGCGTTCGTAAGTCACCTTCTCTGTGCTCTAGCAAATGCCTGTTTTTAACCAGGTCTGATAAAGTCTCTCAAGATATCCTTGTGGATAAGATGGAGTGATATGGGCAAGATAGTATAATTAGGTAGGTTTAGAACTGGTGAATTATCAGTATTGGAAGAATATTAATTAATGAATTGATATAAAGCTTAGGGAAGTCCCTAGTGAAAGTCCCCAGATTTCCTTAGTCCAGTGCTACAAAGCATTCCCCTCATAAACTCAGGGTGCACTCTCCCACAAAAACACATAGCATCAGTGAGAAGAGTAAGCATAGAATATACCAGGAAAGGGGAAGATAAGGAACACATATGGCCAAGGCTATTCATGCTTCTGGCACTACAAAGCCACAATATCCTTTCTTTTCTCATGGTATCTTCATGCTGTTTGCCCCAGGCAGGGTAGCTGGGATTCCCTGGGTCTATTACTCTCCACAGCTCAATTCCTGACTGCCAGAGCTAATAAAATGCCATAGCTGGCTTTCTTCTCTGCTGCCAGGGATGATACTCCTTAAGGCTGTCCCCAGCCTCAATCCTCTTTTTTTCTGCCCCTTGCTGGAGCAGAAATTCTCTATTAGGCAAGTACCAAGTTTAATCCTGTTTCCACACCCCTTAAAACATTAGAAAATGGCTATCATCTCTCATTCTCTGATTCTTCTCCAGGATAAACACTCTTATTTCTTCAGCCAGTCCTTCACATAGTATGCTTCTGAGGTCCTTCACCCTCCTCATCACCCTACTCTTGACAGGCCCCAGATTGTGAATACCCCATCAAAAATCTGGTACACTGAACTCGATGTGATAATCCAGTTATGGTCTGACTAAGGCAGAGCAATGATTACCTCCCTTGCTATGGGTAGCATACTTTTGTTAAAGTAGCCTAAGATTGCCTTAGCAACTGACTGATTGAATTTGCAATCAGTTCAAATCCCTTGGTCTTTTTTTCACATGTGCAGCTATTTAGCCACATGTCTTTCTCATCCTGTAATTGTATAATAATTTGTTTTTTCATTCAACTGTAGTCCCTTTCCTATTGACCTTGATTAATTGTAATCTTATTAGTTTCAATCCACTATTCTAACCTCTTGAGTTCTCTTGGATCCTATAACTTTGAGCTAGTATATTGGCAATTCCACCAAACATCGTGTCCACTACAGATTGAATAAGGATTTCATGTATGTCATTGATAAAAATATTGAACAATACAGGGCTAAGAATAGATCCTGGGGTGCTCCACTACAGACTTCCCTAAGTTTCACATCAATTCATTAATCAATACTCTTCCAAAATTAATAATTAACGAGTTCCAAATCTGCCTAACTGTACTATCTAGCCCACATCCCTCCATTTTATCCCCAGGGATATCTTGAGAGGCTTTATTGAAAAATAGGCATACAGTATCTACAACTTTTCTTTGACTTAATAGCCTAGTAAACCTGTCGAAAAAGGAAATGAGTTTAATCTTTCGTTACTTTTTCTTAACAAACAGGCTGCCTCACAGACTTGTCCTTGATCACCATTTCATTTCACAAACCATTTCTTTAATGGTGCATTTTAGAATTTTGCCAGGAATTTATGTCCAACTCACTGTCCTATACTTTGAACCACCTATCTCTTCTATTCCTTGAAAATCAGGGCAGAATTTCTGTGCCTCCAGTCCAGCAGCACCTGTCCCATTCACAGTTCCTTGAAGATCACTGTCAGTGATTTGGCAATCACATCTACAAATCTTTTCAGTAGTTCATCTACTTCTGTATTTCAGGCAAGGTGACTTGGACCCATTAACAGCAGATGAGTGATTGTCCTCACTACTTGATGCCTGATTTATTTTAGGTGCTGAGTTCCTTTTCAAGGATTTTTGTTCTGTCTTTCTTTGCAGATCATTCAATTGGTAGAGGAAAGAGAAGCCAAATGGGAATTGAATAGTTCCACCTATTTTCCATCATCTATTATCCCATCTACCCCATGAAACAATGCTTCTTCTTACTCCTTACGTAGCTTTTTTTAAAGGCTATTTTTAGCATTTTTGAAAGCCACAGCTAAAACTGTTTTATAAGTCAAGGTTTTAATTAGACTATTAATTCCATTGGTCAGATCAAGTATATGCCAAGGAAATCCATGTTAGAGGGTAGCATAATCTTGAGAGTATTGTATGATTGTTTTTAAAGTAATGTGGAAGAGGATGGTGCAAGAAGAATGGGAAAACTCATTCATGATATTATTGACCCCAAAATGGCGTTTGAGAGAATATGATTATCTACCAATCCATATGTCTTTCTTAATCAAATCATTATAAGACTGATGTATGCATCTATCCTTGATGAAAATATGAAGTGGGAAGATGCAGACTATTCTATAATGCAGACCATATCTTTATAGTTACACAATTGACTAAAAGGTACAGCAGATACAAAATTCCTCTATAGCTATCAATTTTTTTATTTTTAAAAAGCATTTGACTGGGAAGAACAGATTTAAAGTATCTTCTGTTATGCATATGTTAAGATCATATGAAATTCCTTTATAAATACAACCACATAGGTATTGCTATTCAGCAACTTTCTGATTATTAATAAGGCATAAAACAAAAAGTTATATGCTTGCCAAAGCTAATCACCATCATCATGGAGTATATCCTATATAAAGTCCAAATGGAAAGTGTTTAGTATGATGAGGTTCCTGTTTTGCAGGTGACATTGTGTTGATTATGTCAAGCCTAAAACATCACAGAGTGTCCTCACTGAGATCCATGATTATTCAAAAGATATTAATTGCCCTAACAATCCATATAGAAAAAAACTAAAGGGATGAAAAAATATCTATTAGCCACACCGTAATGCATCTGAATTATGAAACCTTGAGTTAGTGCACCAGCATACATATTTAGGATGAATGCTATAGATGAACAATGACTTGGGTTCACAGTTTTGTAGGATTATGAATATTGGAATATCAAAATCTCCAAAGAGGCACATTTACAAGTGATACAAATGTAGATGTAATATATAGATGTGTGTACTAGGTAAGCATGAATTGGAGCCATTCACTTCAGCAATTTGAATAAGGCATCTCTGGGTGAATTTGGAGAGTTTTCAAATGAAAAGGAGACAATCAGGTTCTTTAGTCCATTTCAGTTCCCACATTTGTAGGCAAAGGACTCTCCAAGTAAGTGATTATGTGGCAACTCAGCATCAGCAGCGGAAAAGGGAAAGGAAGAAATCCCATGAATAAGACTAATGTGTTTAAATGAGATTTATTAGAGTATATTCTGTACAGCTAATTGGAAATGCAAGAGGGATGCTGTGGTCCTCCAAATCTGAATGCACATTGGGGTGGTATAAGGCAGTTCTGAAGATGGGTTCTCAGCTTTCTCTTTCCGTACAGGAAAAGGCTTTCTGATGTGTTTTTAGAAATACCTTCCTCCTTCTCAGAGGTTTCCTGATGGTTATTGGTGGGGAGCAGGGTATTATCTCTTACTTCCACTTCATGAGCAACACTCTGGAATCTTTGGCTGCCATAATCAGCTGAGGAAATGAGAATATGGAATTGGGATGTTTCCAGTTTACTTGGGGAGGGGGAAAGAGGGCAGCAAAAGGGATGTGGCAGATCTTATCTATGATCCTAGGTGCTGTGAGGCTAGAGTAAGTGGGAAGGAGAGAAGATGGTTCTCCATTTAAAAATAAAATAAACTTTAAAAAAGAATATATCTCATTAATTTGGATTTGGGCTACAATCTCTCTTAGTGGCCACTGACTGCACTCTTAACCCCAGCTTAGCCAGCTTTCCGAGGCTCATATTGGTCACAAAGAAGACAAGGAGAAAGAGTTTAGATTGAGATTCAGTGAGTGTAGCCCATCCCCATGCCTGAAAAAAACACCTTAAAATGCTCATCTTGCCATTTGGCTCTGAGGCTTACTGGCTATGTGACAGTGTGTTCATCTGTTAAAAAATGGATAATAGCAATTTACTTTCCACAGCACCGAATAGTTGTAAACTTTACCTCAAAAAAAATGTACATAAAGTATCTGTAACTGCAAAGTGCTCTATAGGGGTAAACTATGATTATTTCTCTTACTTTTAATAGTGTTATTATTAGATATGAGCCATGGGTTACCATAGTTATTGAAGAATTAAAATTGTGGGTCCTGTAAAGGGCAATGAGAGATCCATGGAGCCTATGATCAGGCTGCAACAATTACCAATGAGAAATTTCATAGGAGAAATAGACCATCAGATGCATGAACAAAAAGAAACCTAATTATGTAGAGAGATAACTAATGGTTGGCCATATTGTTTCAATGGTCATTGACATCACATTGTCAAGAGATATGGGGAAACTAGGTGGCCGTGTATAGAGAGTTGGGCTTAGAGTCAGGAAAACCTAAATTCAAATGTGGCCTCAGATATTTATTAGCTGTGAGAGCCTGGGCAAGTCACTTAACTTCTGTTTGCCTCACTTTACTCATCTGTAGAATGTTGATAACAATATCCCCCACTTCCCAAGAGGATTATGAGGATAATGTTTGTAAATTTCTTAAGACAGTGCTAAGCACTTTACTTGGCACATGGTAAGCACTATATAAATGTTAACTATTATTACTATTATGATTATTACGAAGGTCCTCAGCGCATTTGGGTGGGCCCTCTTTGAAAGATTTTTGGGAGGATTATGGACAAGAATTACTCAGGATGGTGTATCAGTAAGGCAATAATAACAATGTAGATGATAATTGTCAAAATGCCTATGTGGTTCTGTATTGCAAAGTATATGAGACTCTCCACATAGAAGGTAGAAGTAAACCATTTATTCAGACACTAGAGAACCATATCCCATAAGCTGTTTATCCAATCTATCAGAGCAGTAAAACATTCAATACACAATATCACAGCATGGAGCCTCACCATCCCAAACCCCTCCGACCCCCTGCTGGGGTCTTCCCAAAAACAAACTTACAGTACAGCTAAGTCACATCCTGTTCAGCTCTAACTATCACGATGGCGGCCATTAGCAGCCATAACTTCTCTCTCTCTCTCTCTCTCTCTCTCTCTCTCTCTCTCTCTCTCTCTCTCTCTCATTTCCTGTGACATAACTTCCTTTTCCTATCAGGAAGCTCCTCCCACCCTATCAATGGGTGGGAAAGATCTTCAAATCTAAATTGCTGCTACAGACAGGAAGGCATGAATGGGTCATGATCTGTCCCTTTTGAGGGAGTTGTCATGTTGATGAGATCACATCCTTAACTGCATCAAAGTGTTATTTATTTTTGTTGTTATTACATTTTTATAATTTTGACATTACATTACACTATTACACTTACATTGCGTTATTATTTTTGTTATCCATGCACATGATAGTTATTGTATGCAAATCCAAGACTGGCTTTCATAGAGAGCTAAAGTCCCAATAACAAGAAAACCCGGAATTTACCAAACTGTGATGACTTTGGTTGTCACCATCATCATTATTAACACCAAGGGTCTGAATTCCTGACCTTCTCTTTTGTGACTCATACATAGTTGTGTTGCATGACTTCTCTTTGTGGCCTCATCTCTCTCATTTGGAACATGACGGAAATAAGTAGTACATCTTTTTGTAAGTAGATACATTTTAGAAAATTTTGAAATTACAGAATTAGTAAAATGTATCATTAATTCGCTTTGTGGAATCTGAATGAAACCTTGAAGTTAGCAAATTTGACAAATATCTATTTAGCATCTACTGTGTTTAAGAAGCATCTGCAACTCTTTTAAGATGGAGACCCTGTCATACAAATCCATGATATTCAGTATTATATAAGTGCATTAAAGAGGTGTTTTTAAAAAGTTCTTTATGAAGTGGTAAGTCTCTACCAGCCGGGGATAAATAAAGGCTGAAGATCACAGAAAGCTTCATGGTCATGGTATCATTTGAGTTGAGGATAATTTCATTTTACATTACTTCTCTTCATGTTCTCTCTATTCCAGAAAAAAAAACTGGCCTCCTCTGTTTCTCCAATTTTACATTCCTCTTTCCCATCTCTCTGTCTTTGCACAAGGTGTCTCTCAGATCTAGAATATACTCTCTCCTCAGTTCTCTACTTTGATCAGCTGGAGAGAATCCAGAAGAAGACAAGGCAAGTTGTATAGAGACTCAAGATCATATCGTATGAGGATACATTGGAGGAACTAGGATTGTTTAGCATGGAGAGAAGACTTGGGGAGACTATGGTAGTTGTCTTCATGTTTTTAATGGACTGTCCATAGAAAGGGATTAGATTTGTCCAGGCTAGGCTTCAGAAGGCAGAACCAGGAACAATGCATAGAAGTAGCAGTTAGCTTGTTTTAAGGGAAAACTTCTCAATACATAGAGCCAATCAAAAGCGGAATGGAGTGGAGTGCCTCAGGAGATCGTGTTTTCTTTCCCGAGGGATCTTTAAGTGAAGGCTGGCTGATCTCTTTTTAGGAAAGATGTAGATAGAGGGGATTCTTGTTCAGATATAACTAGAATAGATGGCCTCTGATGTCCCTTCCAAACCTGAGATTCTGTAATTCTGAGTTAAAGGATGGATGGGAACTCAACAGACCCAAAGCAGGATAACATGAAGTGTTGGATAACAGCTAAGTACAGGTAAGTGGCTTAGTGGATAGAGAGCTGGGCCTGGAGCCAGGAAGACTAAACTTCCTGAGTTCAAATCTGGCCTTACACACTCACTAGCTGTGTGACACTGGGCAAGTCACCTAACCCTATTGGCCTCAGGTTCCTCATCTATAAAATGAGCTGGAGAAGGAAATGGCAAATCTTTGCCAAGAAAACCCCAGATGGGGTCACGACTGAAATGACTGAATAACAACAAAAAACTGGTGAAGTGTGATAGTGTGGGCAGAACATATGAATCATGGTATGGAAGATCCTAGATTTTGGAAAGTGCTGTAGTGGAAAAGTGAACTAGCAGATAGTAACAAAAATCTCAATAGGCATAATGCCCACTGGTGTACTACAGTGTTGAGCATGCTACAGAGAGATGCTCCATCTTTCTCATCAAAAAATTTAAACTTATTTTCGTTGTTGCAGAGGGGTCAAAGGGTACCCTTGATGCTTGTAAATAAGAAGACTAGAGGAGTGTAAAGTTGTGCGGTATTTGGACTCAGAGAATCTGGATTTAATTCTTGGTTTTTTAACTTACCTGCTGTGTGACCTTGGGCAAGTCACTTAATCTTACTGATCCTCAGTTCCCTTTTCTGTAAAATGGGGATATTAATGATTGTACCTACCTCTACCTTGTGGAGTTGTGAGAAAAGCACCCTTAAACCTTTGTAAATAGTATTATTGTCATTTTATTGGAAACTTAGCCCTGATTTTCATAGGAAATTGGGAAATAAAATTTACTTTTACGGAAATTCACTTGGTAGCTACATTTCTAGGAATATGACTTTTCCTTAAAACAAAAGTATAAGTAGTTTTCTCCCTAGGCCATGGGCCCTAATGTAAAAACCTCAGCTTGAAAGGAGTTTGGTTTGATTTTTCTCAGATCTGATGCATGAAGCCTACCATTCATTCATCTTTAAATCTTGGCTCAAGGTATGAGGACCACTATCCTTTTTTGCCTTAACCACCTTGACTCCTTTGGCCGAGATTTCTCCCCACCGAAATTACTGGTTTCATCACTGCCACTTTCCCTAGGTTCCCAAATTAATTCATACTTTTTCTTTTTCTTATTGACTCCTAGACCCCTTCTTAAACAAAGACCCCAAGAGTCTTTACTTGAGACTCTAAGCCCCTCTTCACAAAGGAATGTAAATTCATAAATAATATCCAGAAACACAGATTATATGTAGATGCAAGAGTAATCAAAAGTATACATGAAGAATTCTAGCCAGTCCAAACTTGCTAAGTTTTTCCCTAGGCCTAGTTTCCCTAGGCCTAACCTAGTGATTCTTTGAAGCCCACTTTCTTTTTTTTTTTCCAACTATGTGTAAAACAATTTTTAACATTTGTTTTTTAAAAGTTTGAAACAAGTGTTTTTAATTTGTTGACTTTTTAAAAAGTTGTATCGATTCATTTTCATATACAATCCCCTTTTCCTATCTTTTATATGGAAATATTCATATTTGTGTAGTATTTGTCAAGTGCAGAATAATAAAAAGTAGAAAAAATTTGAAAGATGGATTACCTGTGGACACCAAATTCTTCCAGATGTTCTTCTTTTCAGGGGACTTCTTGTCCCCCGTTTGCATTCAACTCCATAGCACTGCAGAACTTCCTGAAAGAAGTCTATAATTCCTCAAACATTTGACCTGACCATTCATACAGGAAAGAACAAATGGATGACACATCTCTATTGACTACATGACATGCATTTGGATAGGCAGCCTATAAAACCTGCCCATCAGTATATCTGGAACAGACAAATATAAATGGACAATGAGTTGAATCCAGAATTAAATAGAATAGAAGAGCAGAACCAGTCGCCTTTATCAAGCTTCTCCCAGAATCAAAAGCCTATCTTTTTACTAAAATAGGTCCAATCAGTCATGTTTTTTGCCTGAAAGACACATGAAGCACAACAGTATCTGACAAATCTCATAAGAATATTGCACAAAGAACTGGAGGGCTACATGGTAGAGCCATGGTAGAACATAAAGGCATTAGAAACTTCAAAGAAAAATATAAATAAAGAACATTAACAAGACTAGTCAAGGGATGAGGCACAGAGAGGACAAATGGACAGCCTGAGTGTTCCACAGGCATCTTCATGTTCTCAGGGGAAAGTGAGAAAGGTCTGCAGCACATTGGGTGGAAAGACATGGGGAGACAAGGGCATCAGTCTCACAAGATGGTGTGTAATCTGTTTCACTAGAGGAAACATTTCAATGAACATGATCACAGATCCATTATGAGTATTACCATGATACTGTGGCATCATCATAGATAGCGCACTCAACCTGAAAACAACAAGACCTAGGTTCAAATCCTACTTCTGATACTGGCTCAGCTTGATGCTGAGCATGGGCAAGTCTCTAAAACTCAGTCAATGCCCTTAATACTTAATTACTCATATTATGAGATCATAGATCTTTGATGCATTAACTGTTTAAACTCCATGTAAGAGCATAGATGATTTTATCTAAACTTTGTATCTCCTCTAGTATTTAGGAAGGAAATGAGCATTTGTCAAGCACTACTGTATGCCAGAGTCTTGGTAAATGCTTACAAATATTCCCTTATTTGATCCTCACAGCAACCCTTGAGAGGCAGGTGCTATTATTATCCCCATTTTGCAATTGAGGAAACTGAGGCAGATAGAGATTCAGGTACTTGTCCAGGGTCATACAGCTAGTGTGTGAAGGTAGATTTGAATTCAGGTCTTCCTTACTCCAAGCACAGCACTTTATCCATTGTACCATCCAGCTGCCTCTGTGTTTTGTATGTAGTATATATTGCATATATATTGTATTGTATACAGTAGTTATTACACATACACATTTGCTGAATTGAATGAGGGCAAGTCTTTTTGCCTGGTGATACCCTGAACACTACTGGGACCTGACAAGGTAATTTATTCACTAACTGATAATCTAAAAGAGTTCATTGGCTTAATCCACAGGCCAGCCTCCTTACCATCTCTCCTTGTTTCTGCTGGTAAAATCAGACTCTGCATTCCATGCACACTCCAGTGACTTTGTTTCTGTTAGACCTTTCACACTGTAAGGAAACCCTGTTGTGGAGCATCAGAAGGAGGACCCTGAATCCTTGTATTCTATTCCCAGATCTGCTTAGTTGCTGTATGATTTCAAAGTCATCCTTTTTCCTGGAGATCTGTGTATGGTAGAGTGAAAAGTGTTAAAAGGGGCATCAGGAGACTTGAGCTGTTGGACTAACTAACTCTGCCATGAACTCGCTGGACAAGTCATCCCAACCTCTGATGCCCATTTCCTTCTATAAGATGAAGGCCGTGAACTGAAGAGAGGCAGTTCAGTATAGCAGATAGAGTCTTGTAATTGGAATCAGGAAGACCTGAGTATGAATCTTGTGTCTTTTAGTGATGCTTATTAGCTGGGTGACCCTGGGGAAATCATTTGACCATTCCATTTCCTCATCTTAAAAATGGAACTACTAATAACCTGTAGTGCCTGTCAGACCTGAGTGGGATTATGTGTGTAAAATTTTTTGCAAAGTTTAAAGCCTTGTAAATGTTGTTGTTATTATTATAAATGATCTCTAAGGTCCTTTCCAATGCTAAAATCCCACAACTCTGTGACTTGCCACTCCACTTCCCACTCCCACCCCCAGGATCCTGTGAGAATTGTCTATTTTCAAAATGCTTTGAGGTACCACAGAAGCTGAAGAAACTGGGTCATCCAACAAGGCTTCCAAAGCTATGCATGCCTTCTTTCCATCTCCAGACCCAAAAACTGGGGACCCCAAATAAGAAGTTTACTCCAGTCCAAATCAGTCCATGTTCCTTCTATACTTGGTAGCTAAGGAGGCAATTATAAAAATCCTATACAAAGGACTCATGAAGGAAAATGCTATCCACATCCAAATAAAGAACTGATGGATTCTGAATGCAAATCGAAGCATACTTTGTTCACTTACTTTATTCATTTTCATGGGTTTTTTCCTTTTGATTTGTTTCTTCTTTCACAACTGTAACTAATATGGAAATATGTTTTACATGATAGCACGTGCATAACCTATATCAAATTGCCTATCATTTTCGGAAGGGAGGGAGAGAGATAAAGTTGGAATTCAAAATCTTGTAAAAAACTAATGCTGAAAATTGTTTTGACATGTAATTGGGGAAAAAATAAAATACTATTAAGAAGAAAAAAAAAGATCCTAGTTGGTATAAAACTTAGTTCCTAGGCCTGCCCTGGAACAAACCTAGGAAGCCTTATATTTGCTCTGGAACTGAGCCAAAGAAAGTTGTGGCTCAATAATGATGCTTGTGTCCTCTTCCCAACATTAGACATGATAATGGGCTGGGCTGTCATGACTAGGGGAACCAGCCTAGCATTTCTGGGAATGGGTAAAACTTTCAAATGGGGCCTGCATCTGACAGTATTGTAAAGTCACTAAAGTCTATCTGTATTACTTCTCTGTTTCCTTTTCCCTCTTTTTCTGAATTTTTTCTCCCCTGGAACCCAGGGCTCTCATACTACCCAGAGCTGCTCCTTTTGGAAAGGAAAACTCTTTGGAAAGTTCACTAGGCTTGATGTCAGAAGTCCTTGCCTTAGGGTCTACCTGGACCCCTTCAAATGCTATGCCGGACAAGTGATTTCATAGGCAACTCTTAATGAAGAAACTCCCTCCACTAATGCAGATTGGCCCTTGTTCTAGAAGCTATTTTCTCAGTGACTTGCCCAGGATCACACAGTTAGGATGTGTCAGATGAAGGACTCAAACTCAGGACTTCCTGGTTTATAGCTGGCTCCATCTTCTACACCACAGCTGGCTCCCGGTTCTGCCACTTACTAAATTTTGTGAACTTAAGTCTCAGGGCTTCAGTTTTCCTCATTCACTAATTAGCTCTTAATTAGGGATAATAACCCTTCATGCAGGGTTGATGTCAGGCTCAAGTGACACTGAAAATTAAATTCAGGTTTACTGCCATTATATATTTATGTTGAGGTGCCAGGGATCAACATGGTGCCCTTACCAGGAGTATTGGTACTTTAAAAGAGGATCTCAGAAAGGGCAATGCTTACCCCTAAATGAATGCAGGAAGATGTCATGGTGGCAGGGCAACAAGAAAGATACTTGAGGGGCTAAGACAGACCTTTTGTCATTCAGTCATTTCAGTTGAATTCAGTCCTACTCTTTTGTGACCCTATTCAGGGTTTTCTTGGCAAAGGTATTGGAGTGGTTTGCCATTTCCTTCTGCAGTTCGTTTTACAGATGAGGAAACTGAGGCAAATGGGGTTAAGTGACTTGCCCAGGACCACATAGCCAGCAAGTGTCTGAGGCTGGATTTGAACTCAGGTCTTCCTGAGTGCAGGCCCAGGTGTTCTATCCACTGCACCACCTAGCTACCCTGGGACAGACCTTCCTATTCCTGGTGACATATAAATGCCTGTCTACTTACTGCCCATAGACATAAATGTATTCCTGCTTCCACACAGAATCTCAGTGTCAGACCCAGAAGGAGATTTAGATATCAGTTAGTTCAAGCCTCTAATTTAGACACAGAGAGAAGTGCCCAAGGCCCCACCACTACTCAGTTGCAGATCCCCCACTTCAGCACAGGTCTTCTGATTCCAAGCCCAGTGGTCCTAACACCATCTCAGCCCACACTTCTCAACAGCGTCTCTACCCTGTCAGAGTAAGCTTTGCCAGTCTGCCTCCCTGACACCTACTTTCCTAACAGATGAAATGCTCAGGCTGAAGAGGAAGATGCATATTCCAGGTGCTGTCCTTCCCCTCCCACTCCCCGCCTCCTCCAACAATCTGAGCAACCTATCTATCCATCCATCTAGATGGAGTGTATGCCTCTACTGCATCTTCCCAAACACCCCTATTAACCTAAGCGCAATGGCCCGGATTCTCCATTCATCTGAAGTAAAGGGAGGCAAGTAGAGATTGAAAGCAAGAAATTCATCTATTCCTGAACCTCCTTAAAGACCCCCTTCCCCCTTCTCTCTTTCTCCTTCCTCCCTTCCCCCTCTCCAAACCTCCTACCCCCTCGCCCCTGTGCTTTCTCCGTTGCTAGGGCCCCCGCATGTAACCTGGATACCAGGCTCAGCAAATAGCTAGCCGGCTCTTTGGGAATCCAGCATCACAGCCCAGAGCGCCCCCGCTCCAGCGCATTCTCCCTGCCGCCCACTATGGCAGGGCAGCGGCCCCATCTAGCTCTGCTTGGAGGGACCTGGGAGCAGCCCCACTGAAGGAGGGTAGGGGGCAGCCAGAACTTAGGGGGAGTCTGGTGGAGCCGCATCTGGGACACGTGCGCTCCTCTTGGCTGGCTGCCGAAAATGGCTTTGCAGAGAAGACTCAGGTCTCTGCTCCTTACAGCTGCAGAATAGGTCTATTGTCTGGGGCTTCTTTTCCTCATTCTTCAGCCCCCTCCCCCTCCCCTTTCCCCTCCAGCCAGTCCCTCTCTTTGAACTCTTCTCTCTGGGAGCAGCCAAGGATCCGAATTTTCTTATCTGGAACCTGAAGCCACCCACTCATCTTCCCCCTTCCCCCTCCCTCCCTCCCCCCCATCCTTCAGCCAAGGCCAGCCATGGCGAAGGGCCCAGACTGCAGCCGGCCTCAATGGAGCATCCTACACACCTTCCTTCGTTGCAACATGAACCCTGAGACTCAGCGTGTGGTGGTCTTTGTCATCCTGCTCTTCCTCATCATCATTAATGTCGTGCTGATGTTCCTGCTAGCTTTCCGCTGAGCACTGAGAGGGGCCGCAAAGCAGTCTCAGTAGGAGAGGGAGCCAGCGGTGCCAGGGCTGGTGGCTGGTGCTGGTGGCTGGGGGTGAGCAGCACACAGGGCTTCCGGACCAGCAGGTCAGCTTATCGTTGTCTGATTCTGGTTGCCTGTCTTTCCTGTCTCCCCCACCCCCCTTCCTCTCAACCTCCCCATCCTCCTATCCCACCACACCAGTAATCAAGCGGAGGGCAGACTGGTCTCATTCTGCTCCGGGCTCTTGGACACTGATAGTGCCTTCTTCCTGGAAAGGGGCCCAGCCAGCCCTCTGAACTGAACAAAGACTAAAGCCAGCTGTGGAAACTCCCCTTGCCCACCCCCCCCAAGGTTAATCTTCCTGCTGCATTAGACTCCCAGATTTGCACTCAAAGGGTCTACCTGTACTTTCAGAACCCTTTGTGTGACCCTCTTTGTGTGTGCATGTGATTCTGTGATAGCCTGTATGCGACTGTGTATGTGAGTGAGCGTGTGTGTCTGTGTGTAGGACTGGTTTTAGGTGCAGCTATATGTGACCCTAGAGCTGTGTTGTGAGCCTGGGTATAATCATGTGGCCCCGGGAAAGATCTTTTGCAGATCTCATCATATTGTTCTGTCTGTGCCTGTGTCTGTGTACACCTGCGTCTGTAAATTTGTGCCTGTGCGCGTGTATGTGTGTATGTGTGTGTGTATGTGTGACGGTGTTTTTGTGTGAGAGGAGGATGGGGGATTGAGTGGATGTAATGATGTGATTTCTGTGACTATGGGAGTGTGACTGTGGACATGGGGACCATGTGTGGTAGGTGGGGGGCACATTAACTGCAGCTGCTTTCCTTCCAAGCCACACCTGTCTTTTGATGAACTATCAATTACTGCTGTTAACCAAGAGCTTCTTTGCTGATGGGATCTCAAGCCACACTCTGCCCTCCACCAGCATCTTCCCTAGGCCAGGGCACTAGAAATCATGATGAGGGCAGCATGATGTTCAGTTAACTGGACTTGGCCGCCGGGGCTGGGAGCCGGTGTGCTCACTCAACTGAGCTTGGGGTGCGTTCACTGCACTAACTGCACTCTTGCCTCTGTGGGCATTGTGGGGATGGGGGTGGGGAGACGCATGGTGTAACAGTGACAAACAGCTGACAGGAAGCCAAGACCTCATCATAGAGGCCCCTTTGCAATGGGCCCTGTGTCAAGAGTCATGCCAATTGTATATAGGCTGAGAACTGGATTTAAAAGGCCAGAGTGGGGCCTGACAAAATGACTAAGGGACCCTTTAGGGCCCCTTCCACAGGACTTCCATGTGAAGGGCTCTGTCTCCCCTTGACATTGGCACATGTTAGCTTCACATCCCCACCAAAAAAGCCTATTGTCAAGTTCAAGGACAGAAATACCTGGATACTATGACTTTCCTGCCATCATACAGTTCCTGCCCTGAACAACTCGATATACTACCCAGTTCCATAGGGCTGAGATCTTCTCCAAGGCTAATGACAGCAGCCTCCTGAGCCGAACAGTGCCCATCCCCAGAAACCATCCCAGGGGTCATCGTTGGCATGTCTCTGTTATGTCATGGGCATGGAGTGTGTCACTAAGATGCTATGGACTCACTTTGTGTCTCTGTGATGTCAAGGATATGGAGCATGTCTTGGATGTTTTTGGACGTGGAATGTGTCTCCATGACATCGTGGGTGTGGAGCGTGACTTCATGGACGTGAAGCGTGTCCCCTGTGACATCGGGGCTATGGGATGTATCTCTGATGTCATGGACATAGAGTGTAACTCTATGATGTCACAGGCATGGAGAATTTCTCTTTTATTCAATAGATGTTAAAAGCACATATAATGATGTTTGGTTTTTTAAAGCGCCATGCCCTGCTCAAACTGTGGGATTTTCTAAGTGGAATGAAGTCTTGGGGAAGAGGGTGGTAAAAGAAGATGGAAGTTCAGGGTGGAAGTGGGAGAAGGCCACATGTTTTGTGTTTTACTTGTGCCATTTTCTAGGAGAAAAGTATGCACAATAGCATAATAATAGTAACTCTTTATTTATATGACATTTATCAGACATCTGTACTTTGACATCTGCTAATACACCGGGTCTCTCATAAGCATGGTAGAGCAAGAATTAACATCCCCACTTGACAGATGGACAAACTGAGGCCAAAAAATGTTTAAGGGATTTTCTAAAGGTCACACAGTGATTAAAAATAGGACTAGCACCTGTTTTTACCAGTCCCTAGTTTTTCCCACCATTACCACTCACTCTTACATGGAGTGAGCCCTGGGCTAGGGATAGGAGGATATAAAGTCAGATCTATGGAACATCAGGTCGAAGGGATGTCTCTCTGCCTCACAGAAAGGGAAGCTTCCCTCTAGAGTCCCCTCCCAAGAGGCAGGCCCAATGCTTCTGGTCTGGCATTCTGCTCATATGAGGCCTGCAAGACAGCTAGTTCTGTTCTTGGAAAAATCTCATAGACACCCACAAACATACATGATATCTTCAGGGATTAGTCTAGGTGAGAGTCCCTATCTAGTTCCTTCCTTTATCTCTGGTCTGTGGCTGTGGTGAACACAGGAAGGGAACTGCTTCTGCATTCTTTTCATTACTGATTTCTTTTCATGGGAAAAACTGACAACACCTTGTCTTTCTGATTTGCCACCAAGGGTTAACTGGCCTATTTCTGATAGCCAGAAGTGGGACTGGGGGCTCAGAATTATGAGAACAGGGGGCCGAGGAGATTAGTCTTTGAAAGATATACTCCCGCTCTCCCTTCCAGCAGTGGGTCCCAGGAGACCTAACCATGAGCTGCTGGTCAGAAATGGCTTTAAGACTTGGCTCTGACATTTGAGAATGAATCATTTAGGCTCCTAGGTAAGACTGCTGGGCCCAAAGTAGGCAAGGACCCTGCTAAGACCACAGGGGCACTGAGGAGTCATTAAGCCAGGGTAAGGTTCTTATGTATCCTCTGAGGATACATAAGAAACTGGTGGCCTTGTTCTATAGTATATATTTCCTATCCTGTATTCAAGTTTAAAGAAAAGTCTGTTCCCCCATTCTATCCCTCACCCCAGGGCTTTTTACTCCTTTACAGACCAGTTGAAACTCGAAGCTCCTTAACCTTATATCTCAACCATTCAGGCACAAGCTGTCTGCCCTCTCCAAGGTAACAATTAGATAATCTGGTAGACCAATCTGTGGTAATGGAAGTGGGCCCAGGGCAAGTAGTTAATAATCCTCACCCTCACTGACTCATTTGTGACCTTCATGGTAGGGATTTCAGCCTGTCATAAGCCATTTGGGAGCCGTTAGAGCCCATAGGCATGACAGACATAGTATGATCTAAGGAGCTGGCTCCCAACAGATTTTCTATTTTTGATGGAGTAGAAAGAGCACTTGTCTTGGAGTCAGAAGAAATATGGCTTCAAATCTCACCCCACCTCCAACACTTCCCTTTCTGAGCCTCCCTTTCTTTATCTGCTGTCTCACAAGCCTGTTGTGAGGATGAAATGGGAAAATGCAATAAAACACTTTGCAATCCTTAAAGCACTCACTCTACAAAATGTCAATTATTGTTATGCCTTCTTCATTGATGTCTAAAATTCCACCATTAGCACTAATTTCTTTGGATTAAGCACTGCCCTCTCTGCACTCCTGTTTTAGAATAACTAGGCTCTCGAGACTAGGCATGTGTTAATATGTCAGGGTGAATGTGTTTCTCTTGCTGCCAAGAGTAAAGCTAAGAAACGTGGGAGCAGTGGCTTCCCAAGAAGCACAGAGGAAGGGAAGGGAGGTAGCACAGAAATTTCATTTCATTAATTTTAGTTTTTTCAAGGGCAAATCCTACTTGCCTCATCCCTCAAATCCCATCATCATCATAACTCATATTGTTTAAGTAGCACTATAAGACTAAGTGCTTTATTCACAGTAATGCTGCCTAGGGAGGCACAGTAAAGACATCCCCATTTTACAGATGAGAAAACTAAAGCTCAGAGAAATTAAGCCAATTGTTCAGGATCACGTGACTAGTAAGGGAAAGAGCCAGTCAATACTGAAAGCAACAGACCCATATATTTAGCACGTTTAAAGGAAGGTCACAGACGAAAGGCTGCTTGGCCATGTGGCTAAGGTAGAGACACCAAAGGGACAAACAATAGAAGGACTCTAAGTCCAGGCTACTCATTACCACCCCACACTTCACACTAGGGCCAGGACCGACACCTCTAAAGTAGGGCAGTCCGTCAGCTTCCTCACATTGGGGCTGGAATTGACACCTCCAGAGTGGCACTTGAAAGAGATTAGGAAGAGAGAAAACCAGGGAGCCTCAGAGTGATGGTCTTCAAACCGTTATAGGAAGGTCGAGGTGGGATGTGGGGAGTGGGTTCACAACTGTCAGTTGTCACCTACTCCCAGGGTTTGGATAAAGATTATACCACTCTCATACTTGGATTCCTAGGTCTGTGCTTTGGGACGGCTCAGCCGTCTAATGTCTCAGCTCATTTGGGTTAGGAAGTAGGAGGAGAGGGTCATGGGGGCACCAAGCATTGGAGCAATTTAGGTGTTTTATAGAGAAGAGAGAGACCCCACTCAGGTTTAATTGTTTCCCACCCTTAGAGTCAGTGATGAGCTACCAGTAAGCTAAGAAACTGGACATTTCCAGCCTAAAAGCTTCCAGACATAGAATCTAGAGAAGAGGTTCCAAAAATTAGGCAGGGCAGGAGGAGGATCATAGCAAGAAAAATGACAGCTTGCTAGATAGGAAAAAAGAGAGGTTTTTCCAGACTATAACAATATGATGAAAGCCAATGAATAATGCAGACAATGAGGGTTATAAAGAGTCCAGGGGACAGGGAGGACTGTTCTCTGTATTTTCGGAAGAAAGCTTTGTGGAGAAAATCGTTCTTAATTAAATTATAATTTAATGCATGGGAAAGACTTGGATAGCCAGAGAAGAATGAGGACATACCAGAAGGAGGAAAAAAAACAGAAAAAGAGGTAAAACTTCAGTTGACATATTTTGGGAGTATAAATAAGTAAAGTAGACAAATGTGGATGGAGTTGTTCTCTGGCTCAATCTGCTTATCTGGTGTGTGGTGCCTTGGAGATGTTCCTTTTTCTCCATCCCAACCGCCCCATGTCCCCCAGATGACCTACTGATGTAGAGTGGTGGGGAAACACCCCAAGATAGAAGGGCACAACAATGTTTGTCAAGTTCATAATAATAAAAAGAAAGCTTAAAAAAATTGGCTCTTTCCTAGTACCTAACACTACACTATACATAGCAGGTGCCCAATAAATGTTTGCTGTATTAAATTCAATGTAAAATAAAGTCTTCTATCCTGACAGCCTCTCATACACACACACACACACACACACTGAGGACAATACTTGGTGTTGACAACCCATCACCTTTTATGAGATTTTTATCTCTAATAGACCCTGCATCCCACATCTATCCAGAGAAGGCCATAGCGCTACCATAGTTTCTGCCCCTAGACCCGTACTCCAAGAATATTTTTGATCCCTCTAGTTTTCTAAACCTGGATATGGACAAGTCCCTGAATTCCAGTAGTTCACTTGAGACAAGTTTGGGATTTGCAAAAAGAGCTTTACAAAGTAACCAGGGGATAATTAAAAGAAAATACAAAAATATAGAATTAATAAATTGATAATGTACTAAAATCTTGTCCATTGATAAGATAACTCACAGATTGGTTGGCACAATTTTAAAAGGTACGTTACCCTTGTTCCTCACCTTAGTGCTTTCTGAATGAAACCTGGTTGATGATCTTTGTCTTTCTCATCCACACATTTCTCCCCAAGAGCTTTAGATCATACTACATTTATATTATAGTCTCATTTAGATCTGTCTCTTATGCCTTCTGCCCCTGGAAGCCCTGGTCTTATCCCTGATTTATTCCCCTCTGCCCAGGCTGGTTTGCATGAAATTTATTCACTGGCAAATTGTTGTCTAGTTCTACCCTTAACACAAATCTTAGCTCTTTTTGTTAACATCTCAGGCGTAATCTTGGTAATATGACTAGTATTTGGCTGCCACTGTTATATCTGGTCAGCTTCAGGCATATCTATTCCCTGCCATTGCCCCCCCAAAACAAACTTACTCTCCCTGTTCTCACCTCCTCCTTGGAATCAGAGTGAGTTTATATTTGCAGTCAGTGGGATATCACAAAGCATGTTGCCAAAGCAGAAATGACAGAGGAGCGCCCTGAGCTCAGTGAATGACTCAAGTTACCTGCTCTGCCTTCTTTCCAGGTTCTTTTCCTCCCTCAGATATCTTATTCTCTCCCCTACCCCAAGCACCTTCTATAATCTAGTTTTACAGGGTAAGGTGCATTAATTTAATAATTTCCACTCATAAGAAAAAGGTCATTTTCATTGCAGATTTCCCAGTCTAGTGGTCCCTTCTCTAGACCTTTTCCTCTCCTAAAGACTGGCCTTCTCTGTTGCCAGGTACCTTAGGAGTCTACTCTTGGCTTTCTGCGATTATAAACTATTCAATCTCATCAATGAATTCATGGTAAAACTTTAATTGGAAAGGGCTAGCACACATAGCTGGAGCCCTCCCTCACCTCTCAGATGCCTTCTGGAGGTATTATTCCCTTCCCTCTATTCTTGTCTAACCCATACAAGTGAAATTTCAATTATTTCCTGCAATTTCATACCAAGAAAAAGTAGCATTTCCACATTAAGTGGATGAGGAAATATTTGGGGTACAATCAACAAGACAACAAGCATTTCTTAAGCAACTACTATGTGCCAGACACTGCTAATAAGAGCTGGGGTACAAAAATAGGCGCACATATACACACACACAAACAGTCCTAGCTGTCAAAGAGTTCATGGTCTAATGGGAGAGACAACATGCAAACAACTATGTATAAAGATATGTACAGAATAAATTGGAGATAATCCACAGAAGGAAGGCACCAGTAATAAGGTGGAATGAGAAAGGCTTCTTGTAGAAGATGGCATTTTCCCAGGGAAATCAGGACATAGAGATAGATGAGGAAAGGATGAACTCTAAGCCTGAGGGCCAGCCAGTGGAAAAGGGAGGAGGATCTCATGCAAGGAACAGCAAGGAGACCCTCGTCATTGGGTTGAAGAATAAGTGGAGGGGAGTGAGGTATAAGAAGACTGGAAAGGTCAGAAGCAGCCAGATTATAAAGAGCTTTAAAATCCAAGTAGATGATTTTTTATATTTGATTCTGGAGGTAATAGGGAGCCACTGGAGTGACTGCTCATACTTAAACTTTATGAAGATCACTTTGATAGCTGAGTAGAAGATGAATTGGAGTGCAGGAGACTTAAGGAACTGCCTAAGCATGGGGGTGGATAGATTATGTTGCTAGGAAATAATCAAGAGTATTTGGTATTAAAAAAAAAGTATTTGGTATAGTGAAAGCATCAGCCTGCCACATTCCTCTTCTTGGAATATGATACTCAAAAGCCTGCCAAGAAATCTCCAGCTATAAAATGGTCATCTGGTGTGGTTATCCAGCAGACAAGGTGTCAAGGAGCAGGCATTTAAAATTGCCTCTACATTTGCAAGAAGGATGGACTTTAATGGTCTCTCTTAATTGGAGCCTGGCTCAGAGCCATGAAGCCAAGGATGGAAGACCCGTGCTTGTCCTTCTGGCCAGGGCTAGGGTTCCCATCATGGAATACAAGCCTCACTGACCAGGGGATTCCCATGCTCTACTCTTTCCCTGCCCTACCTATTCCTCTGAAGTGCTGCTCGTCTGTGAGTTATCTTTCCCACGAGAACACAAAGTTTGAGCTTTTTTTCCAGGATTACATATGAGTGAGTGGTTTTCCAACATTTTCACTTTGGCAAAGTGGAATATGCCCATGGCCAAGGCTGCTGTTTTGGCTTCTTACCCTGGCAAAGGCAGCAGAGAGGGAATACTTATTGTTGTTGCTTTCTTCACTGGCAAACCATATGATGATTATTGTTATAACGACAATGACACAATTACTTTCCAAAACTTTCTATTGATCTAGAAATCCTAACTCTACAAGGTAGGTAGGCAAAGTATTATTGTACGCATTTGAAAGATAAGAAACCTGAGGCCCAGAGAGGCAAAATCACTTCACCAGCGTTGCACCAAAATGACAGAAGTAAAACTAGTACCCAAGTGTCTGGACTTCTAGCCTAGTGCCCTTTTCATTATACCACATTCCCTTTCTCCCTCAGTATTTTTTGCTTTGCTGAAGCCTGAAGCACAGGGGTCTAGACAATGAGTAACATGTAATGAATCCATCCTTATGAAATGGCAATGAGTATTTTTGCCATCCTTCATGCTAGATAATTGGAACATCTATTTCTATAAATACTTTGTCCATTTTCCTTGTTTCATGGGCCCCTATGCCCCAGACTCAAGATCAAACAGAGTTTCTAAAAGTCACTGCATTGTAGAAATTCTTATACCCGGTAGTGCTTTTGCAAGTAGTCCAGTTCATTTCACCAGTGTAGCTATCCCCTTGAGACACCATCAGAAAGAAGTAGATGCTTATACATTTTAGGTACTTAATAAATGTTTTGCTTGTTTGATAAGAAAGCCACTGGAAAGCTGGACAGAATCAGAGACTCTGGAAGACAGTAAGATAGCATGGGAAAGGCACTGAATTTGGAGTCAGGAGACCTCTACTGGAGTCTCCATTCTGGTGTCACATGGCTTCCTCTCTGTGGGTTTCAGTTTCCTTATCTGGAGAAAAAGGAGGTTGGATCTAGATAATCTCTACGTCCCTTTCAGCTCCAAATCCTATGTCCCACCTCATAATAACCTTGGATATTTCCTTTGCCAGCCAGCCAGCCTCAGCATCTCTCAAAGGATGGGCTTCTCCAAGAGCAGATCAGAGAGAGAGAGAGAGAGCGCAAAATGGGACCACAGTAGAATCCAAGGGGCTGGGTAAGAAAAGACTTAGCCATGTGCAAGGGCTTCAGTTAGAGAAAGCCTCTGTCCCTGATTATATAGTTTTGCAGAAACAACAGGAGGGTGAAGTTTGTTCAGGAATTAATCTGAAAAAAAAACAGACTCATTGAAGGGCTCAGGAATCTCAGGTAAAAGCTACATTGTGAGGAAAAAGTCATCTCTCTGGATATGTGTGTGTGCACATATGCTGTGAGTGAAGACATGGTGTCCAGAATGGGAGAGGTGATTGTTACACTCCAGTTTCCCCTGTTCTGCCAATTTCTGGAGCATTGTGTTCAATTCTGGGCTTCATATGTTAATATTTTTAAAATCTTTTATGTATTTTTTTCTCCGCTCTGGGAATTTTTTCTGTCTGTCCTCTATGCCTGGAACACTCCCTCCTCAACTCCACCCACTGACTTCCCTGGTTTCCTCTGAGTCCCAACAAAAATCCTTTCTTTTATAGGAAGGCTTTCCCAATCCCTCTTAATTCTAGTGCTTTCTCTCTGTTAATTCTTTCTTATTTATCCTGTATAGCTTGCTGTGTATATATTTGGTTGTTCATTGTGTTCTCCATTAGACTGTAACCTCCATGAGGGCAGGGCTGTCTTTTGTCTCTATTTGTATCTCCAGTGCTTAGCACAGTGCCTGGCATATTGCCTCAGGCCCTTCATCTTTAAAATGCAAAGGTCAGATTAGATCGTCTGTATCTAGTGTCCCTTCCCTAACATTCTGTCAATTCTAGTCAACAAGCATTTATTAAGCACCTACTATGTGCCTGGCACTGGGCTAATTAAGCACTGAGGATACAAAGAAAGGCAAAAAAATAGTCCCTGCTCTTAGGACCTCACAGATTATGGAGGAAACAACATGAAGACCACTATGTACAACAGAAAGAGAGAGAGACAGACAGGGAGAGAGACAGAGACAGAGTGATATAGACAGAGAGAGACAGACAGACAGAAAGAGAAAGAGACAGAGAGAGAAAGAGACAGACAGGGAGAGAGACAGACAGACAGACATAGGTATGGATATAGATATCTACATGTATAGAATAAACTGGAGATAACCTCAGAGGGAAATCATTAAGATTAAAGACTGGGAAAGGCTTCTTGCTGGGACTAGAAGGAAGCCAAGGAAGTCAGAAAAAGGAGATGGGGAAAGTGAGAGTTCCAAGCAGCTGGTAACACAATGGATAGAGTGCTAGGTCTGGAGTCAGAAAGACTTGAGTTCAAATGTGACCTCAGACACTTACTAACTCTGTGACCCTACACAAGTTATTTCACCACTATTTGCCTCGGTTTCCTCAACTGTAAAATAAAGATAATAATAGCACCTACCTCACAGAGCTATTGCAAGGATCAAATGAGATAATATTTATAAAACGTGTTAGCACCGTACCTGGCACATAGTAGGCACTATATAAATCTTATCCCCTTTCGTTTCCCCCAGGTATGGGGGAGAGCCAGTGAAAACTCCTTGAGTCAGGAGATGGAGTACTCTGTGCAAGGAATGTCAAGGAGGCTGGTGTCTGCTGAATTCTAGAGTAATGTTCTCAAACTTTGTTCATCCACCTTTCTTGAGGAATGGGTTCTTTTGAGGAAATGAATTTTCTCAATGACCTATGGATAACCCCATTCCTTTTTCGTTTCTTATTAGAAAACCTTCCTAAAAAATGTCTGATTCACTTTCAGCCTCATATGTCTAATCTAGTCACAGTAACTGCCTCTTTCTTTGCTGACTGAAGATCCTGTAGGACTTCAGGAACATCAGTGATCCCTCTCTAGAACTGCGGGTGGAGAAGATGGAGATTTGTTGAATCAAACACAGTCCAGAATTTTTTTTGGTAGTTCCACTGGTAGTCCCCATACCCTGACTCTCATTTGCAGACTCACTTCTCAGCTTCCTAGTTCCCCCTCCAGATTCAAGCTGCCACCACTTTTCCTTGTTTATATAGATCCCTAAAAGCCATATCCCCTTTCTAGAATCAATCAACTAAAGAGTACTCATCGAGTACCTACTATGTGCCAGGCATTCTATTCATTGCTAGGACTAAAAAGACAAAAATTAAAGTCTCTGTCCTTCTTCTTGCTTTCTCATAACAACATACCACAATTGTAAGTACTTTAAAAGTTACGAAAACACTGAGAAAAAGGAAGGAGGAAGGGCATAAGATCATAGAGTTAGAGCTCAAAAGGAGCTCAGAGGTCACCTGTTCTAACACCCTTATTTTACAGGTGAGGAAATTGAAGCCTAGAGAGGCTCCCATGGTCATGTATCTAGAACCCAGCAGAACCAAGGTATGATCCCTGGTCATAGCTATAACTCCAGACGCAGGACTTGTCCTCCAATACCACCAAACAGAAAGGTATCAGGCCACAGTTTAGAAAGGTTCCTTTCATTATTCCTGGCCAACTACAGGATATTTTTATTTACTTTCTATAACCCCCTCCTGATATTAAATTCCTATTCTCAGTCTGAACCTTGGTGATTAACACAGTGTTAGTTCCATGGCAAGTATGGCGTGAAGAAAAGAACACTGGATTCCCAATCGAAAGACCAAGATTTGAGTCTCTGGTTCTACTACACCTGTGTGACCTTGGGGAAGTGACTTCACTTCTTTGGGTTTCAGATTCTTCATCTATAAAATGAAGGGGTTTAGATCATCTCTAAGGGCCCTCCTGGCACTAACTTATGACCCTATCAGTTATTTGGCCACAGCCAACTCCCCAGCCCAAAATATGGCGGAAGGGAAAAGAAGGAAAGGGAAGGGAACAAACATTTATTTAACACCTACTTTGTGCCAGACACTGTGCTTAGTGCTTTGCAAATCTTATTTCATTTGACCCTCATAACAAGCCCAAAAGGTAGGTGCTATTATTATCCCCATTTTACAGCCAGAAGAGAAGTGACTTGCCCAGGGTCACACAGCTAGCAAGTTTCTGAGGCCACATGTGAACTCTGGTTTTCTTGACTCCACACTATACCACCTTCCTCCCATATCTCATGTAAAATTCTAGATCTGGGCAAGTTCTTCTGCCATCCATCAGCTTAACCTTCTTGGGTCACTTGACCTTCAATCCCCTGGCCAAAGTCAGACCTATCTGCTTCCCTTATTCCACCCTAGAGGTCTACATGCTCTAGCCACACCTGAGGCTGCCTTTTCTCGGCAGAAGATTATACAGGCCAGCTCTTTCTACTGGTTCAGCCCACGTCATACACAAATCACCTCTTCCTTCCACACAATATGGGCCAACAGGCCTCTCTTGGGTATGTCCCTTACTACATCACTACTACCACAAAACTAGCTTGCTTGGCCTCACCTACAACTCTCCCAACCCAGAACCATTAGCTGAAGTAAGTTGATAAATACGCCAAGGACCAATACAGGCTGATTACCTTTCTTTTGTCTTAGAGATTCAATCACTTCCCCATATCAGGGTCCTGACTCATTGGTCCAACTATTATCCTGTCCTGAAAACCACACAATATGGTAATGAAAATAAAATTGGAAGGATGGCCAGAACTGTCAATGTTTTGTCAGAGCCCACATCTCCCTATAGGTGGGCAGTGCTACTCAACCAATTTTTTTAAAATTATTTTAAATTTACTAACCATCAACAAAAGCAAAAATATAAAATAAGAAGTAAGCTCCTACATAAAGCCTTTAGCATTTCAATTAATAGAGCCAAACATATGAACAATCAAGAAAAAAAAAAGTGTTTTCTGTATCTTTCCAAGTACATTTGAAGTTCTATACCTTTTCTTTTATTTTCTTTCTCTTCTAGTTCTGCTAACCTTGCATTGCATATCACCAAAAAGATTTTTATATATTTCCTTGTGTTTCATACTTAGTTTTTTAAAAGCACCATAATAGTCCATTACATTAATATACCATGATTTATCTATCCATTTTTCAGTCATTGAACAGATGCCTTATTGCCAGTTTTTTGCTATTATCAATAGAGTAGCTATGAATATGACTATACAGATGGGTCATTTTTTTTTCTTTTGTGATATTTTTGGGGATAGAGTTCTGGAAATGAGATCTCTGGGCCAGGAAGTATGATTAATTTTCTGATTTTTTTTCATCAACTTTCATTACATACCTCCATATTGCTCCCCAAAATGTTTGCAGCAGTCTGCAGTATTGGAGAGCCTGTTTCAAGACAGCCCTGCCAACATTGAATTTTATCCTTTTTTTCCTATTTTTTGCCACTCTGGAAGTCTGTCAGAGTTTTAAAGAAATCTGTTGTCTCAGCTTGTTTTCTTTGAATCTGCTTCATCCTCCTAAAAATCAAACCCAAGGGTAAAAATTGCCATTAAAAGCTCTGGAGAGTTGAATTCTAGCTAACTAGGGCTATACTGCCAATTATGCTCATAGTAATGACCCTGAGGCACCACAGGATCCTGAAGTGGCTTCTCAATCATAAAGGAATATTCAGTTATGCTCATTCCAGCTTTATTGCTGAGTATATTTTATTGTGCCTGAGTCTTTGAAAATGGGTAATCTGTGTCTTCCCATTTCCATCCTCACATCTCTGTTCATATCATTGTCTCTACCAAGATTTCTATCCCTCACATTCCACTTCCTCCATGAGGCTTTGCCTTACTTCTCTCAAACCACAATTATTCCTCCTCCTCCTCTGAATTTCCATAGCACTTACTGTTATTGCCACTCATTTGGCACTTAACATATACAATTTATATAATTTGTCATGTGTGTATATATCATATATGTGCATATAGGAGTTATGTGTATATATGCACATATATACATATACATATATACACACACAGACCACGGGGGAGGGTATTTCAGAGATACTGAGTAATTGGCACAAACTAATAACTTGAAAATCCAGGTATGATGAGGCATCTCATTGGATCTTTGCAAAAAAAACCTATCCCCCATTTTATAGACAAGGAATATAGAAATATAATAATAATTATAATAATAATAACTAACATTTATATAGTGCTTACCATGTGCCATGCACTGTGCTAAGCACTTTATAATTATCTCATTTGGCCCTTACAACAACCCTGGGAGGGAGGCACCATTATTATCCCCATTTTCCAGATGAGAAAACTAAGGCAAACAGAGGTTAAGTAGCCTGGTCAGGGTCACACAACTAATAAGTGTCTGAGGCCAGATTTGAACTCAGATCTTCCTGACTCCAGGCTTGGTGCTTTATCTACTGCACTACCTGTCCTGAACATATGTTTATGTATATGTATATAGAGATATGTATATGTATGTGTGTATATACACATGTGTATATGTTAATGTATGCACCTGTGTGTTCAGAGATGTTAGGTGATTTACATAAGGTCACAAGGCTAGTAAATTGCAAATTCAGGACTCTTACCCAATTCTGACTCCAACTTCAGCTCTGGTCTCACTTTCTATACACACTGCTTCTCTAAAAGAAGGTAAGACGATTATTTAGCCCGTGCTTCTTGGGTTATTCCCTGCTGCCGGGTAAAAGGAAGGGCAGCGAGGTCTGGTAGAAAATGTTTCAAACTAGGAGGCAATAAAGAGCAGAGCTTGAAATCCACTGCTAATACTTATTGGGCATAAGACCATGAACAAGTCATGGAATCCCCAGGTCATCCATTCCAGCCCCATTGTTTGACAGCTGCGGAAACTGTGGCCTTGAAAGGCTAAATGACATATCCAGGCTCACACTGTCAGTGAACAGCACTTACAATGAATGCTCTATCTCATGTCATCTCTGTCCCTTTTGCACAAGCTGCCTGCCATGCCCAGAATGCACTCCTTCCTCAATTCATCCTCTTAGCATCCCTAGTTTCTTTCAAAGCTCAGCTCAGGCATTGCCATCTATATGAAACTTTTTCTGCCCCTACCACCACCTAACTGCTAACTCCACCCCTCAAAAAATTATCTGGTGTTTATTTTGTGTGTATGTAATGCAAACTTATATCTGTACATGTTGTTTCCAGCAATAGAAGGTAAGCTCCTTGAGGACAGAAATGGTTTCAGTTTTGTCTTTGAATCCTTAGAACCCAGCACTATGTCTGATTACGTGCAGTATTGCTTAATAAATGCATGTTTAATGATTAAGATTCAAACCCTTGTCCTCTGCCTCCAAATCAAGTGGTCTTTTCAGTAGTCTGCATTCGCTTCTCTGAGTTTCCATTTACTTATCAGTAAAATGGGGATACTAAATCAGTAGTATTCACCTCATATGTTGCAAAGCTCAAGTGAGATTACATGTAGAATTATTTTATGTAATTATATATTATATAATACTATCATATACATTCACATACGTATATTAAAATACATTACGTACATACAATATGCACACTATGTATATATACAATACATATAATATATGTGTAATTATTACATATGTGTGTGTGTAGGGATGTACAGTGTTTGGCAAACACATAAATGTCTGCCATTATTATTGTTAATTCTCCCTAGGACTGGATACCCAGCAGTCTGTGAAGGAAGGAAGGAGGGAGTTGCTGACCATTGTATACTTGTAGCAAGGAGTTTATTCAGATGGGCTTCAGGGAGAAGAGGCCTGTGCAGTTATAAGAAAGAGAGATGAGTCATACCCCCTTGGCTACTGTTCTGGGCAGAAGCCAAGTCTGATAAAAGAAAACTGAGAAGAGAAAGCAGGCAGGCAGGGAAAGAGAGGCAGAGACAGAGTGACTGATGGATGGGAGAAGAAGAGAAAATTAAAATGATAAGCTGGAGAGACAAAGAAGACAATGCGGAAAAGGAAGGGGGAGAAGAGCAAGTACAGGCAGGAGAGTGGGAGAATGAAGCTAGGAAGGGATCCTGATCGCCCCTCAGACTTAGGAGGTGTTCACACTTTGTGGTGTTGCCCTGTGGAAGCTTCCTCAGGAGACTGAAGTAATAAAAAGCCATTGGATTTTGTTGCTGCTGCAAATTCAATGTAAATGACATTATATTTCCCCCTCTTCCCCAGAAACTGTATTGAACATCCGGACGGCACAGCCAGGGGCTCCTATTCCTTCCATTAGTGCAAAGAGTGGCAGGGAGTCGGAGGAGGAGACAGATTGCGCAGGGATCAAGTGAGATACTGATAAAGCACTTTGCAAACCTGAAAGTGCTATATAAAGACTCACTTTTAAGAGATAGGTTATTGCCAGCAGTCAGCTTCTCAGAAATGGCTTCCTCCTTGAAGAGCCACGTAGAGGAAGCAAGCAGGACAGCCATCAAAGGCCATCAAGTCACTAAACCCCTTAATAAAAGGGTTCTGTGAAGTTAGATTCAGCCAAAGGGCTGCACTTGAAGACCTAGAGGGCCACATGAGGCCTGGAGGCCCTGGGCTAGTGGCATGGTATCAAGACTATTGAATTAGGTATCAGGAAGCTTGAGTTTTAGCCCTGCCTTCCACCACCAACTCACTAGCCTCAAACTTGGCCTTTCACTTGGTTTTTTTAGGCCTCAGGTTTCCTATTTGTCAAGTGGGTAGAATGATAGCCGCCCACTGTATCTCAAAGTACCATAAGTACCGAAGTTGAAAGGTTCATAGGTTCATAGACTTAAAGCTCAAAAGCTCCTTTGAAAGTCATCTAGGTTTGCAGGTTAAAAAGTGAGGCCTAAAGGGATCTGCTCAAAGTTCCATAAGGATTTGAACTAGAATCCAGAACTTCTTACACTGGAACAAGCTACCTCCCTGAAGGAACTAAAGAGTCATCTCCTCTAACTACTCCTCCTAACGTGAATTTTCTTATCATCGCTCATAAATCCGTGCTAGCCTCTGCTTAAAGACCTTGAGTGACAGAAAACATGAATATGTATATATATATATATATATACATACATATATATGTGTGTGTGTATATATATATATATATTATATATATCACTTTGACATTTGCAAAGTGCTTTCTAAATATCATCTCATTTAATCCACACAACCACCCTGGGAGGTATATCGTTCCTATTCTTATCCTTATTTCATAGATGTAGAAACCAAGGCAGCAGGGGTTGTGATTTTCCCAGCGTCACACAGCTTGTAATCAATCAAAAAACACTTCATCTAGTACATGCCAGGCACTGTGCTAAGTGCTGGGGATACAAAAAGAGGTAAAAGACAGTCCCTGCCCTCAAGAAGCTCACCATCTAACGGAGGTAGCAATGAATAGACAAACATGGAAACGAGCCATATACGGGATAAATAGGAAAAGAGAAGGAAGGCATTAAAATTAAGAGGGGTCGAGGAAAGCTTCCCGTAGAAGGCATTTCAGTTGGGAGTTGAAGGAAGCCAGGGAAGCCACTAGGCAGAGATGGGGAAGGAGAGTATTCCAGGCATGGGGGACAGCCAGAGAAAAATTGCCCAGAGGTGAAAGATGGAGTGTCTTCTTTGTGGAACAGGAGGCCAGGGTCACTGGATCAGAGAATGTGGTGGGGAGTAAGGTATAAGAAGACTGGAAAGGTAGGAGGGGCCTAGGTTATGAAGGACCCTGAATGCCAGAGGATTTTGTATTTGATCCTGGAAGCAATAGGGAACCACTAGAGTTTATCGAGTAGGGAGTGGTATGGTTGGACCTGAGCTTTAGGAAAATCACTTTGGCGTCTAAATGGAAAAGGATTCCAGTGGGGAGAGAGTTGAGACTGGCAGGCACATGGGCAGGCTATTACAAGAGTCCAGGTGTGAGATGACCTCATTTGGGGTTTTCTTCACAAAGATACTGGAGTAGTTTACCATTTCCTTCTCTAGTTCATTTTACAGATGAGGAAACTGAGGTAAACAGTGCTAAGTGACTTGACCAGGGTCACATTAGCTAGTAAGTGTCTGAGGACAGATTTGAACTCAGGAAGATGAGTCTTCCTGACTCCAGGCCCAGCATTCCATCCACTGCACCACCTATCTACCCCCACAGATGAAGATATTGAGGCCTAAAGAGGTAAAATAACTTGTCCAAGTTCACACAGCTAGTTAGTGGTAAAGCCCAAGGCCCATTCCACTACCATTATCACCATTGACTCATTTATTCCACAATCATATGCCTTGTGTATAACACTGGGATGGGTGCAACAATAATTTAAATTAAGCAATAATTCAAATACTCTCACAGAGCTTATCTTCTAGTCAAGATAAGACATATACACAAGTAGACATTATACTATGAATATAAAAATGATGTCGTGAATATATAATAGCTATAATATATAGGAATAGAACTGGACCTTTGATTTCATTGGTAAAGGGAATTCCCAGGTGAGGAAATTCCTTCTATCAATGCAGATTGGCACCTTCTCCACAATTTACAGTCTTGGAAAGTTGCCCAGAGCACTGAGGTTAAATGACTTTCCCAGGGTCACAGAACTAGGACGTGTCAAAAGCAGGACTTAGACGCAGGTCCTCTTGGCTTTGAGGCCATTTCTCTGTCCACCATGCCAGACTTTCCATACAAAATAGAATATAAAAAGAGTATGTAAACTAGGTAAAAAGTACTATGCCAGATCAGAAAGCAATTATTTCTGACTTGTAGGCATCAATGAAAGCTTCTTGGAGGAGGTGGCATTTGACCTGGTTCTTGAAATTGGATAAGATTTTAAAAGATACAGAGCTGAGGAGGGTCTATGAGGCATGAAGAATGATACGAGTTAAATTAGCATGGAAGCAAGAAAGCAGAAAACCAATACAAAGTCCCTTGAGTAGTCCTCTTTAACCAGAACGTAGAATACATCCTGCAGTATGTGAAGTAGGGAAGTAACTATTTGTAGAGGCCCTTGAATACCAGACTAGGCATTTCAACTTTATTTAGTAGGACATAGGGAGCCATTGAAGGGTTTTGAGCAGAGGGGTAGCATGATCAGAGCTGTACATAAAGAATGTGGTATTTGTGTTGGGTTGTGGATTATTAGAAGAGTGGAAACTGGAGTGGCAAGGGGAAGCTGTTTCAGTATACCCTGAGTGAGTGGTGGTAAAGGTCTGCAAGGGGGAAGCTGAAGTGTGAATAGCACAAAGGAGAGAGAAACAAGAGGTTTGGGGAAGGAGAATTAATGTGAACTGATTGAATATGGGAGGGAAGGGAGATTGGTTGGTACAATGCCAAGGTACAGTGTGTCCGACTGGAAGAAGAATGAAAGATAAAAATGGAGGTTTCTAGCCTGGGAGCCCGGATGAATGGCAATCATTAATTTATTTATAGCTATCATGAAATCAGCAGAATGAGTTAGTATTGGGGGAAAGATAGTATGTTCTATTTGGATACATTAAGTTTGAGATGCCACAGGATTATCTTGATGGAATTATCTAGGAAGCAATTGAAGATACAGATCTGAAACCCTGGGGAAGTTTGAGGTTAGAAATAAAGATTTTGGAGATTTCTACAAAGAGATAATAGTTGAAGCCTTGAAAATGGATGAGATTGCCCAGAAATAGTGTGGAGAGAAGAAAGGACCAAGAGCAGATCATCATCATTGTAACTGTACTCCTCATCATCAATATTTTCTTTTCAAAAATGTTCTAAATTAAAAAACATTTATTTCCTCCCCCTTTCATCTCCCCCTGAACTGAGCAAAAAAAGAAGATAAAACCCTCATAGCAAATATGCATAGTCAAGCAAAGCCATTTCCCACATTGGTCACAGGCAAAAGTGCACGTCTCATTCTACATCTTGAGCCTATCACCTCTCTGTCTGGAGGTTGCTAACCTGCTTCATCTTAGGTCCTGCCATTGAATTTTCCAAAGACTCTAAGGATAGCATTTGGAAAATTTTGATCTTTGTGGAACAACAGTGTGTGAGCTCCTCAAGCTCTTCCTGGCTAATTCATTTCCTACCCCTCCACCATCTCTACCTCCCACCCCCATGTTTCACTTAGCTTTTCTCATATGTGAAAAGAGTGAGTATTATTAGTCCTGCCCCCTGAATCCTCCACAGGAGCTCCAGAACCAAAGGTTGGAATACATAGGGCACTTTGCCTGTGGAACACTCATTAACTTCACTGGGTGATAATATTAAATATTAAACTGTTGATGGCAATAAGAATTCATGACAATTGGGAGAAGTGATTAGGCCTCTTTAATCTGGAGAGAAGAAGGGATTATAACTGAAATCTATACAATTATGAAGGAGATAGAGGAATATAACTTTCAAATTAAATTTTTTAAAAAAATACTAAATGTCTGCTATTTTCAGGATACTGCGCAAGGCCCTTGAAGATTCAAAGACAAGAACAAACTGTCTCTGCTCTGGAGGAATTTACATTCTTCTGGAATGTTCTCTAGAGCCTCTAATGCCATCACATTGAGGCTTGAAAGAGGTATATTTAAGACAGATAAGAGACAGGCAGGCCTACTCATCCAGAGGGGACTAAACTATTGAACTCTTTATTCCAAAGAATAGTGCTGGCTATTTTGAAAATTTTATTGAAATACCTTTCATTCTTAAAGGCCCAACTCAAATGCTACATTGGACATTAAGCCTTCTCAGGCCCCAATTCCTTTAACTAAAAGCAATCTCTCCTACCTCTTTGCCACAAACGTACTTTGCTTATACCTCTCCTAGCATTTATTACATTCTTCCTCATATTCTAGCTTTTTTGTGTGTAGAAATGGCTTTCTTAGAACCTTGATAGTAGAAAGCACAACAGAGGTCATCCAATTCAAGCAATGACCCAAATAGCCAATAAGCTTCCCACTGTCTTTAGAGATCTGAAATTTCTATGAGGGCAGCAGCTATGTCTTATTCAGCCTGTATAACGCTAGTATCTTAAACATTCCATAAGTATTTGTTGGATTTAACTGAAATAAATTAGTAAATTTATATCTATGAGATCTATAACAGGATTGAAAATGGATAAAATTGATAAAAATTGAAAAATATTTGTCCTTAGCCTGTGAGGCGATGTCATAATAAGTTTCATTATCAGTAGTACTTTTCAGTTCACTTTCTGCACAGTAACTCTATGAACCACATTCCTGTTTCACAGATGAAGATGCTGAAGCTCAGAGAGAGTGACACAAGATTTAGATCTGTTAAGGGAGCTGAGAGGTAATGTCCAACCCCTATTTTTTACAGGAAACTGAGGCCCAGAGAGGGTATGGGCCACTATGAGGAAGTCATGGTGCCTCTTGCCCTTGAGAATTTATGGAATAGAAAAGACAACTCCATGCCAGCCAGGGCCTGCAAGGAAACAAGCAGCTGAAGGAAATTTTTCCTTATGTTCAGCTTCAGTCTTACCTGCTATAATTAAAATCTGTTTAACCTTATGTAAATACCAGAGAGGAATAGAAAGGGATTAGGTAGGATTCAACTTCCCAGATATATTTAACACCTCCACAGCAAAAAAAGAAAAAGTCTGGAGGGTATGTTGGGGTAGAAGATAGGGAGGTATGGAAAAGGAGAAAAGGAGCAGATAGGAACTGGAGGCAGATACAGGGACTTCTCTTCCCTGCTTTGCTCCCAGTGACCAAACAGTAGAGTCAAACAGCTAATCAGTACCAGAGCTGGGATCCAAACCTCAGTCTCCTGCCTCCGATTGCACTTCCCCTTCCACTGCACTATGCTGCCCTCTCATGGTAGACAATAACGCCGCCTCCCAAAGAACATCAGTGTCCCCTTCAGACACAAAAATCCATGGCTGGAAGGACTATGGGACTGGCTTCCAGGTACCGTTTACCCAAGAATGAATGGATGAAGGAAGTATTTCTTAAACACATCCTCGGTGCTCAGCACAAGCCCTGCTTCGAGAAGACAACCCGTATGGAAGTTCTCAGCTCCAAGTCAGATGGAAAGATCCCATGGTCCTTAGGGTGCAGTGGCAAAAACAGATGGTTATGTGTTTTCTTTAATGTTAGTTCAACTGATAAAATACTATCAGTTTTTGATGTTGAGCCATCTGACAGTGCCAAGGACTTCAGTGACAAGAACTTTCTTTTCTGGGTCTTCACTACATAGAACCTATAGGACTAGTTGTCAGGCTCTATCTTCACAGGGGCTGCTTCCCAGGATGCTGGCTGCAGACACCGGGCTGGAAGTGTTGCTGTTACAAGACTCTTGAGTTCAGGTTCCTGGTCTGTCTCCATCAGGGACCAAGAAGGGATAGCGGTTAGGGTTGTAGTGATGGTTTGACCTGCGTGGCATGTGTTGCCACCTGTCTCTCCCTCAGGATACCCTTCAGCTGGCCTGTCTACCCTGTGAATACAGTTGGTGGTAGTTGTTGGAGATGACTGGGCCCCTTCTCCACAGGAGCTGCTTCCCTAGACAATGAATGTAAGGGCTGAACTAGATGCAAAACTGGTGGTTTAGGGGATACTACTCTTCTCAAGGCTCTTGGGCTCAGGTTCCTAAGCTTTCTCCACCAAGGCCTAAGGAGAGATGGTGGTCAAGGTGGTGGTTTGAATTGTCTGGCACATTGCTGCTTCCCGTCTGTCCCTCAGGGCTCCACACTACTTCAGCTAGGCTGGTCCACCTGCCTTGTGAGTGACAATTGGTTGGCAATTGGTAGGTAGGTATAGCTGGTCCCTTCTGTACAGGAGTTGCTTCCCCAGGTGATGGCTGTGAGGGCCAAGCTAAGAGCAAGACTGGTGGACACGAGGAGGGGGAGAATTCTGCCATTCCAAAGACTCATGTGCACATGTCCTCATATTCCCATGTTTAGGGAGAACAAATATTATTTTTTAAATCTAGGTAATACTCTAAGCTCAGTTCTCCCCAATTATAAAGTATGATGCTTCTGAAAGGCTCTGTCCAAAACTTGTCAAGGAGCATTGAATAATAATAGCTAACATTTATATAGTGTTTTCAGGTTTGCAAATCACTTTACAAACATTATCTTATTTCATACTTTTAACAACCCTAGGAAGTAGGTGTCATTATTATCCTCATTTTACAGAAAAAGAAACTGAGTCAGGCAGCAGTTAAGTGACTTATGCAGAGTCACAAAATTAGTAAGTGTCTGAGGTAAGATTTGAATTCAGGTCTTCCTGACTCAAAGCCCAGCATCTACCTACTGCTCCACCTAGCTGCCTTCAAGTTAGGTAACTGACCACCCAAACGCCTTAGGATAAGCTCAGCAGGTTCCTCCCCTATGTCCTCCCTTTTTCCCCAGAGGGGCCTGCATGGAAACAGGAGACAGGTCAGGACAAGGTGCCCCCAGGAGACATGTGCTACAGAAAAGAGAGCCCCAGCTCACAGAACAGGGCTTCTTGTCCTTTCTTCTACCTGGTCCCCTCTGAAAGCATATAAGAAACAGATAATATAAAATTCAGTCAATGTTGATCACTGTTTTTTTCATAGCTAAGTGAGGAGGGGTCTTTGGGTACTTTGGGTAGAGAGTGGAGATAGATGAGCCTATCCTCTGCCCTTGAAGATGACAATATTTCTATGCCTTGATGCAACCCATCCTTTTATTCCATGTGTATCCATGTGACACTGAGTCAGGCAATATCCACACTGAACCTGTGTATATTTCCTATGCTGGTAAATGGCTCTCAGAGGCTGGGAGAGGGAGTAGGAATGTGCCCATGACACAATTTTAAGTTTAATCTGAATTTTTACCTTTTTTGTTTGTTTTGGAGGTAATCGGGGTAAAGTGACTTGCTCAGGGTCACACAGCTTACTTAGTAAGCATCTGAAACTGTATTTGAACTCCATGTGCTCCTGACTTCAAGGCCAGTGCTTTATTCACTGCGCCACCTAGCTGCCCCTGAATTATTAACTTTTAATCCATCACTTTCTCCATTCTAAACAATCAACAAAATAATGAGTCAAGCCCTGATTTGTAGGGTTTGCTGACCTCTGAGGTATAAGTGCTTACACTGAAAATTTAATAATCTGCTATAGCTTCTAAGAGCTAGCTCCAGCCAGTGCCTGTAACCCTGCCTCTCTTCATTCTGTTCCTCCTTCCCGGAATGCTCTCTGCTCTCTTTCTCCTCTCAGCTTCCACCTGTCTCTCAAGCCCCTGCTCAAGTTCCCCTTTCCAAGAAGACTTCCTTGACTCTTCTAGAACACACAACTCTCTCCCTGCTTTGGACTTAATTGTTTCAACAATTCATTTTGACACATAATCATATACAGTCTCGTTTTGTATTAAACTTTTATGGCATTAGTCTTGTCTTCTCAAGATTATACATTCCCTTGAAGGCAATTCTGTGCCTTCTATTTCTTTGTCTTTCCCATAGCGCCATCTTAACCTTGGTTGGGCTTTTTGGCTACACCTCTGCCTACATTTCCTAGTCCCTAACTCATATCCAAATATTCATGACTGATGGGAAAGATTAGTATTTCATTAGATTATCCTGTCACCAGCAATTATTAACTACTTACTGTGCTAGAGTTGGGCCCTGGAGTAAAAATACAAAGAATAGAACAGATTCAAGGAGTTTACATTCTAAAAGGAGACCACAAGTGTATAAAAATATAGAGAATAAATACAGAATGGTTAGGAATGGAGGGCACTAGCAGCTGAGAGAGAAAGGAAACATTTCATGGAGAAAGTAGTGCTTAATCGTCATCTTAAAGGAAGAGAAGAATTTTAGAGGCCGGGTGAGGAGAATGTATTTTCCACCCATTGAGGAAGGCCAGTGTAAATCACAGAGAAGAGAGTTGCTTTGCCATGTACAAGGAACAATGAGAAAGCCAGTTTTCCTGGATGGCAAATGGTAAGTAATGTCAATTGAGACTGGAAAGATAGGTTGTGACCAGGTTGTGAAGAGCTTGAAACTGAGGAGTTCGTATTTTATCTTGGAGGTAATAGGGAGCTTTACTGTAGTTTGTTGAGTAAGGGGATAACATGGTTAGATCTGGGCTCAAGGAAAATCACTTTGACAGCTGTGTGGAGCGGGGAGCAATGGAGTGGAAAAAGGCTTGAGGCAGGAAGACTAGTTGGAAGGCCACTGCAGAAATCCCAACAAGAGGTGATGAGGGCCTGGGCTAAGGTGGTGGCTATGTGAATAAAGAAAAGGAATCAAGTGCAAGAAATGTAGAGGGAGAGATAGCAAGACTGACAATTGGTTGGTTATGTGGGTTAAGACAGTGAGGAGTAGAGAATAATGCTGAAGTTTTAAATCTGGGAGACAAGAGAATTTTGGTACCTTGAATGAACAGGGAAATTTGGAAAACGTTTAGGTTTGGGGGCAAATATGAATTCTGTTTTGGATGTGTTAAGTTTGAGATGCCTCTGGGATAGTCTACTGGCAGTGTCTAATAGAAAGCTGGTGATGCTAAACTAAAGTTTGGGAGATATGGGGCTGGATTTATAGATCAATGAGTCATCTGAATAGGGATGATAACAAAACCCATGGGAACTGATGAATTCACTAACAAAAGAGTATAGACAGAGGAAAAAGAATGAACAGGACAGAGCTTTGGGGAACACCTGCAGGTGGGCAATGTGGTACATAGGATGATACCACAAAGGAGACTGAGAAGGTGTAGTTGCACAGGCAGAATGTGAGGAGAGAGTACTGTCTTGAGATAGGTAGGTAGGTAGATTATTTATTCAATACTGTACTCAGTCATAGGAATACAAATAAAAGCAAAAAAAAAAGAAAGATAATCTCTGTCCTCAAGGAACTTCAATTCTAATGAGGAAAAACAACACATGAAAGGGGCTGAAAAGCAGAAGGTGTGATGGAGATACCCAGGCAGAGTCAGGAGTGGAGCCAGGAGAAAAAATGAGTATGGCTAGCTTGGGTTCTTCCTTAAATGGTGGTTCTGGTCAGGAATTCACCAGCCAGAAGAGGGGGATGGATACAGGGGTGAAGAAATCTCCAAAGTGAAAAGGTTGCTGGGATAGAGAGGGAAAAGTCGTAGAGAGAATAACCAAGAGGAGAGGACGTTCAACAGCTTCAAATGAAGTTGATGAGAGAAGAATGAGAAAAGACCATCAGATCTGGCAATTAAGAAATGATTGGTAATTTCGATGATAGCAGTTTTGGTTGAGTGATGAGGTGGGTAGAAAAAGATAAAAGATGGCTTCAGAAAGGGATTATATCTGGAGACTTGATTCAGAGCCAAACTCTAGCCCTAAGCCCTTTAGAAAGCTGAAGAAATTCATATCCTATCACTGGCTTTTGATTTCCTAAATGCATAATGAGTACATTAATAACTTACAACACTTAATCATTCTTCCTCTCATCTAGCCATTCTGCTACAGAGTCTGTGCCCTCTTCTTAGATGAATACTGTATTTTTCATTCCTTTACCCCAGTTCTCAAAGTGGTCTTTCCCCTTGACTAAAACAACTCCCAAATGCCAGCAACTGACAATTGGAAAAGTCAAGTTGCAAGTATTTAGTGATGGCCTATGTTATATTGATTCTCTCTGTGTCTCTGTGTGTTTCTTTGACTCTCTGACTCTCTCTGTGTCTCTGTCTCTCTATGTCTGTCTCTCTGTCTCTGTCTCTCTCTGCATATATATATATATATATATATGTAGGTATGTAAGTATGTAGGTATGTATATAAATAAGTTCACTGAATCCTTACAACAGCCCTGTGAGGAAAGTAAGGCAAGTCTAATATGCCCCATTTTATAGGAGGGGGCACTGAGGTTAAGCTCAGGGCCATTAAGTGACCTGCCAAAGGCCAAACAGGTAATAATAGATGGCCAAGTCTAGACTCAGATGCAGGTCTTCCAGTTTGAAGTCCAATGTTTCACGCTACATAAATGGATACATTCTTCTACTTGACTCTGCTAAGTTTTCCACCATTCTATACTTATGAATTCAATTGTTTTTGTCAGTCAGTCATCAACAATTATTAGTTACCTACTAGGTTCCAGGGACTGTGCTAAGCAGAAAGTTTCAGTACAAATAGACTGTAAATTGAATTCCCCTTGGCTATGAGGGACACACAAGGAAATAGAGTCCCTGCTCTTGAGAGGTGATTCCTCTCCATCTGTGACTCATACTTACATCTCTATCTCCCCTGTCAACACTAGCCTCTCCACTTATAAATCACGTGATACTTACCCTGTCTCCTTTCTGTCTTGGTGTAAGGGACCTCCTGAAAAAAGGTTTTCGTGCTGTTGTGCTTATGTATCTTCCATGGTGTCACCTGGCCTGCACATATCCAGTGTTAGTAAATGTTTTATGTAAGTGGTGGGAATAATGGTGATGATATAATCCCTATCCAGGTAACCAGGCATTCTCTAAATTCCAAGTGGCAGGGGGTTGCTACGAGACTCCTACCTACCATATTGAAACTTTGCACCTGTTATTCCCTGGTTGGCCTAAATCATAATAGTGTCTAATGTTTTTATCACACTAAAGCTTTCACAACCATCATGGCACCCCTGTGTGGTAGAAGGTATAAATATGAATATGTCTGTTTTCAGTGAATGAAAAGATCAAGTCTTCCAGATTTCCCTGGAAGATAGTGGGGAGGTTTACCCAGATGGAGCAAAGAATACATCAGTGAGACAATGAGTTATTCAACAACTGAACATTTACAATATATTTGACACCATGCCAGGCACTGTAGTGAATACAAGAGGACAAGACACAGTTTCTGCCCTCTGGGAGCTTATATTCTACTTAGTGAAAGAGCTAACATGCAAGAAACCAAGAACAATGCAAATGTAATAGTCAGGTGCTCAAAATCAAAACACTAAAAGAGGTAAAAAAAAAAATAGGGAATCAAAAGGATAGTTGGGGAAGCCTTTATGAAGGAATCTTGGCTTAGGTCTTGGCTTAGACTTGTCTTAGGTCTTAGCTTCTGGTAGGAAAAGGGAGTTTATTTTTATTTTATCCAGTTCCTGACTTCAAGGCTAGATTTCTATCCACTGTGTCAAGTAGATAACCTGCTACCTGTGTGACTATAAGTCAGTTATTTAACCTCTCTGGGCCTTATTTTTCACTTATGTAAAATGTGGGATTGGGATTAGATCAGGGATTCTTAACCTGGAATCCATTAACTTGTTAAAGATGGATACATAGATAGATAGATAGATAGATAGATAGATAGATAGATAGACTGTATTTGACTATAATTGATTCCCTCTTTAATCCTATGTGTTTTATATTATTCATTTTAAAAAATGATTCTGAGAATGGATAGGGTTCACTAGACTGCCAAGAGGGCCCATGACATTTAAAAAAAAAAAAAAGCTTAAGAACCCCTGGAGAAGATCCCTTTCAGCTCTGAAATCTAGCCTTCCATAAATAAAATCTTTTTATTATAGTTCAAAACTAAACATGGACAAAAATGGACCTGATCCTGCTCATGACTAAGCAAGGGCTCTTGTGTCAAGTTGGCATGCTTTTTTGGGTGCGTTAGCTGCTCCAGCTCGTAGGCAAGACTAATGGGCAGTTAGGTAGTTGCCTAGAACCTGACATTCAATCAAGATCATTTAAAGTACTGACTGATTGTGAAATGCTATAGAAAATTCAAGAGATAGGGAGACTGGGATTCCTGCCTTTGGCTAGGATTATTAACTATACTTGTGCAGTTAATGAGAAAAGATACATGAAATGGAGCAACAGAGGACAAAGTTATAGGACAAATAAATAGTAAACTCTTGTAGAGTGGTCAGGCAAGGCTTCATGGCAGAGATGGATCTTGAAGAATGCCTAGGAATTGAATAGACATAAGGGACTGGGGAAGGAATTTCAAGAAAAAGAAATGGCAACTGTAAATAGAGAGAAAATAGGGCAGACGTTGTACAAGGGGCAGTGAGAAGACCAGTCTGATGTAATAGAAGCTCCCGATGTGGAATATTAAGTCAGTCAATAAGTAAACATTCGTTAAGCTCCTATTATACGCTAAGCACTGTGTTGAGCACTAGGGATCAAGATACAGTCCCTACTGTCACATACACAGAAGGTGTGCTGGAGTATTAGATGGGGGCAATGGGAAGAACAATTTAGCAGGGACCCTTTTTTCTGGGGAGCCTTGGTGGTGGTGACATCATCATCATCATCACTGCTAGCATTTATATAGCACTTACTCTGTGCCAGTCATTGGGCTAAGTGCTTTAAAATTATTATGTCATTTAATCTTCACAACAACCCTGGGAGGTAGGTGCTATTTTTATTTACACTGTATAGGTGAGGAAACTGAGGCATACACAAGTTAAGGGACTTGCCTGGCTAGTAAGCTAGTAGACGGCTAGTAAGTGTCTGAGGCTGGATTTGAATTCAGATCTTCCCAACTCCAGGATCAGCATCTTCTATTCTCTGGGATGATTTTCTAAACAGGCAAGTTGTCCAGACCGTCAGTTACTTTGTATGGGTTAGCTTTCTGCCGGTCAGCTAACTTGTGAGTCTCTTGACAAATGAAAGCAGTCATTTCCTCATCTTCCTCAGACATAGGAATCTAGTAGTATCTACTATGTGAGAAAAGAAAGAAAATGACGGTCTTGTGGAGATGAGGCTAGGTGGCCTTCCATTGCCCAGAGATTCCCTTAAGAAGCAAACAGCTGTGATGATTCTAGCTCCTGTGGAAAGTGACTAGTAGTGGTTTCCACAGGTAATGAGGTAGGCTAGGGGAGATAGCAACAACCCGACACTACTGAAAATAGAGCTTGCACATAGAGCTTGCAAAGAGCTATCTTTGACACACTTGCTCTAATAATAACAATACCCCCATTGAAAATAGTACTGCATGTATTGAAGTTTACTATTTTTCACTTTCTGTATTTTTGTGTGTGCGTTTTTCCTTTGAGTCGGTATCTTCTTTCACGGCATGACTAATATGATGATATGTTTCTCATGATTGAACACGTATAACCTATATCAAATTGCTTACTGTCTCAGGGAGAGAAGAGGTGAGAAAGGGAGAGAGAAAATCTGGAGTTCAAAAACATTTTCAAACGAATGTTAAAAATTGTCTTTATGTGTTACTGTGGAAAATAAAATATTATTCAAAAAGGAAATGGTACTTCATGCCACCATCTTTGATACACTTTGCTGTGGAGAATCATGTTCACTATGGCTCTGCTCTGTATTTCTATCTTCTGAGTATATTTTGTCTTCATACCTTTGTTCTGCTCAAAGAATTTACTTTTGCTGTTGTGAAGGTAGCTTTTGTTGACCCCACCTACCTCCTTGGAGAAATACGAAGAGTTTCAACTCAACAAACCTTTGTTGGGTACCCATTGTGTTCAGTCTTGTGTCCCTCTCTCAAAAATAAATGTGCCTGGCGTGGTGGTCCACCCCTATAATCCCTACTAACAGTGGAGGCTGAAACTCATGGATCACTTGAGATGGAGGGTTCTGACCTCCATTAGGAATAAAACTGATCAGTTGTCTGCCCTGAATCCAGTAACAATATGGTGAGCCACTGGGAGTGGGGGGCCACCAGCTTGGCTAAGGAGGGGCCCAAATCAGAAATGGAATGGGTCAAAGCTTCTACACTGATCAGCAGTGAGATTGTGCCCATGAATGACTGCTGCATGTCCAGGTTGGATGAGATGCTGAGAACCAGTCTCAAAAAAAAAAAGTGAAATAATCTGTGATATCTGGAGGAATGTTTTTGTTCTGATGACATTACTTGGCGTGGTTCAAGCTATGTAAATCTTACCCATTTTTCAAGCCTTACCTTATTTATGAAGCCTTCCTTAACTTTTCCAACCATCACTGCCTCCTTCTTCTGAAATGAAGTCAAAGGCTCTGGGTTCAGATCCTTGCTTCACTATTTACTAGTTGGGTGACCTTGGGCAAGTTACTTAACTTCTGTCAGCCTCAGATAGGCTGTGAAATCACACCTGTGAAATGAGGTGGGGTGGGGAACCTGCGGCCTCGAGGCCACACGTGGCCCTCTAGGTCCTCAAGTGTACATTCAGTCTAAGGGCCACACTTGAGGACCTAGAGGGTCACGTGTGGCCTTGAGGCCGCAGGTTACTCACCTATGGACTAGATGTTTTCTGAGATTTCTTCCATCTCCAAACCTGTGATCCTATGAAATACTACAGCTTTTAGAATCTGAATCAAAGTTTAGGACTTAACAATTTTCTTATTGTTTCATGTCTCTACATTATGTCTGTCTAACCGTATCATGAATTCCTCAAGGACAAGAATCGTGTCTTATATATATTTATACTCCTTGATTGTCCCTAGTAGTGTCTTACACAACACAGGTACATAATTTGTTGATTGTTGTTGAGTCTTTACCTATCAACGTCTTTTTGGATCTGTCCACAGCTTATCAGTGATGGCAGTGTGGTCTATGCTGAGGCACTCTGGGACCATGTCACCATGGACGACCAAGAACTGGGATTCAAAGCTGGAGATGTCATCGAAGTGATGGATGCAACCAACAAAGAGTGGTGGTGGGGGCGGATCCTGGATGGTGAGGGCTGGTTTCCTGCCAGCTTTGTCCGGGTAAGACTTAAACATTTTGTGTTCAGTTGTGGCCACTAGAATCTATCTCTTCCCTGTGCTCTGCCAACATAAATAAGTCAGGGGAGTGATTCCTTCAGGATCTGTTCTGTTTTCAGTACATAAAAGATGTTCTTCCTTTAGTATTTCTGGTCTGAAGCAACACATGCTAAGATTTCTCATTTTTTGCACTCTTAAATGAACCACCTGGATTTGTCACATCCTGGATGATCTGCAACAAAATTACAGAAAGTAGATGAAGTTCACCTGTTGTGCCTCCTCACCAACCTTTTCAATGCTGTTCTTTCCTAGTGCCCTTAGGTTGTCCACTCTGCTCCCCACCTGCCCTAGCTTGCGTTTTCTAGTCAGTGTCCAAAGTTCCAGACCTGGACTCAGTCAGTCACCAAAAAGTCATTAAGTGCTTGATATGTACTAGTCTCTGCGCTAAGTGCCAAATATACAAGAATGGATTGCACTTTAGTTCCTTCTTCCCTAGCCCAAATCACAATGCCCATTTTCTCAGGGCCTTGATCTTAGCTATCAGAGTGGAAAACCAAATCATAAACTAATACACACTAATAAACTAATTATACATTATGGCTGATGATGGGTAATAGATCACCCTTCTGAGGCAGTTGCATTTAAAATAAGGAGCTTGGTTCCACCTCACACCCCTCAGATCAGCCAAGTGGACAAAAAAGGAAAATGACAAATGCCAGAGGGGCTGTGGGAAAAACAGGTGCATTAATGCCCTGTTGGCAGAGCTGTGAATTGGTCTAGCCATTCTGGAAAGCAATTTGGAACTATGCCTATGCCCAAAAAGCTATTGAAATGGACACACCCTTTGACCCAGCAATACCACATCGAGGTCTGTACCCCCAAAGAGATCAAAGAGAGAAAAGACCCATATGTACAGAAATGTGTATAGCAGCTCTTTTGGTGATGGCAAAAAAAAATTGGAAAGCGAGGAGGAGCCCATCAAATGGATAATGTCTGAACAAGTTATATGAATGTGATGAAATGCTTTTGTGCTGTGAGAAATCATAAAAGGGATGCCTTCAGAGAAATCTAGAAAGACTTGTATGAACTGAGGCAGAGTGAATGAATAAAACCAAGAGAACAATTTACACAGCAATAATGGTGTAAAAACAAACAACTTTTGAAAGAATTAGGAACATTGATCAATGGCCATTTAGTGACCATCCATGATTCCAGAGGACTCATTATGAAACATACTATCCACCTCATGATAGTGGTGATAGACTCAGAGTGCAGATTGAGGTATACATTTTTGGATGTTGCCAATGTGGGAATTTGTTTTACTTGGCTATACATGTTTGTAACAGATGTTGGGGTGGGGCTCCCCTTGTTTTCTCAGTGAGAGACTTGTCAGGAGGAGAGGGAGGTGGGAGAAAGAAAAAGTAGATTTTTATTTGAAAAATAAAATAAAATGAGGGTCTTGATAACCCAAAGAAATAAGCCTCTAATAAACAAGACTGCTGATGTTTAGTCATCATTTTAAAGGCCAGACAAGAGAGATATTCGAGGGCAAGTTGTTCCTATGAATAAGATCGACTCATTTTTCTCCTTCCCTTCCCTTGGACATAGTGCCCTGGAATCTATAATCCTCATTCAAATGGAGATAGATTGTTTTCTTTGCCACTGAGCCATGTGTAAGTTAAGGTCAAAGAGCCCATATATGTCTGTCCCCACCCAATCTCCATCATCCTTTTCTTCCTGAGACTAAGCAATCTTTCCTCTCCATTTCCTAGTGCATCTTGACTACTGAACCGTTGACAATTGGTATGATTCAGAATCCTGCTGAATCATAGCCCCAGGCTTTGCCTTCCAACATAGCTGCACCCCCACTTTAAGTAAACACAGTTTGTGTGAGGGAAAATGCTGTTCAGTCACTCTCTCCACTGTATCCTTCAGGCATCTAGCACTGTCATGTTCGGGCACGGACACCCACAATCCACTGTCCCCCATTGTTGCTCTTCACTCAGATTCATCGCCCTTCTCAGTGTCTTTACACTGGCCTTCCTAGGGTAATATCCCATAAATGCCAAATCTCTCTCTTCCATTAACATTTATCTTCCTTGTGTCTCACTTAGCTAGGATTTTGTTTTGCCATTCTCTAACTCTCTAATACATTTTTTTGTAATGTTGCATATTACAGTTATCTGTGTGTCATTAAGGAAGGAAGGAAAGGAGGAAGGGAAGGCAACTCCATAGGAAAGAAGGAAAGAAAGAAGGAAGATTTGAATGGAAGTATCCTGGGCCCAAAGTAAAAATGACCTTATCTCTAAGTTTGCTGCGTTGAGCAGATGTGGTCAGTTACGTGCACGCGCACACACACACACACACACACACACACACACACACACCCCTCTTGTGATTCTGTGCCAAACTTGCAACTAACCCTACCAAATCTGAGTGGTGGGTACTTTCCCTGTAGGTGTAGGAAGCATACTCAACCAATGCATCTCCTCTGCAATTTTTAGTCTTAGCTGCCTCGAGCACTGAGAGGTCAGTGACTTACCCAGAGTCACTGATTGAGTACAGGTCAGAGGTGGTACTTAAACTCAAGTGTTCAAGCGCTGAGGACAGCTCTGTGTCTGACAAAACTCAATACCACCATTTTACAGAAACCATGCTTTATGGAGGATAATTTAGTTCTTATGTACGTGTGCCTTCAGAGCCAATTCTAACCAGAATTTTGAAATCAGCAAAATTTGCCTTCCACAGCCTCTCACACCCACTCCATCTCCTCTCTGTGTGTCTTTTCCCTCCATTTCACTCATGTTTCTCCCTGAACATTCCTGTTACTGTGAATGGACAAAATTTAGTTTTAGATACTAAATGTATTACCTACCCCCAGAGTATTTGTATTTCAGAAGAGGAGTCTGGAAAGGTCGATTCTTAATCCAAAGAAATGAAGCTATAATGATTTAAAAAAAATTTTTTTTCAAACCCTGTGGCTGGCCAGTGGGGTCCATGTATTTGAAAAGGGGTAAGGGGTGTCTTCTTGATACCCTCCAAGTCACATGATGAAATACGAGAATGTTTTTCCAGAGGTACATGTAATTGCATGCCCAGTGACTGCCCTTAAAATGCCAAGCATTGAAATTCAGCTAATAAGCAGCTTTACTGACACCAGAATAGCATGTAATGTTTTCTTTCAGTTTCACAGAATAACATTGTGGGAGCGGGGAGTGTAGAGCCATTGTCTCTACTTGGCTGCCACCTGCTGGTCATTTATGAGAAAACATCTGGATTTTACAGACTAATTTACCCCAAAATTCTGTGACTATCTGATTAAAACCTGTAGCCTCCCTCCCAACCTGTCTAACTCCATGGCCATTTTTTCACCGTTGAATCTCCACACACCCTCTGATCCCCAGAGCTTTCCCCGCTTTATTCCTAGTACCCCAACCTTCTCCCTCCCTCCTTTCCTGTTCATATATACCTCACAATCCTTGGTCTTTTCTCTTCTGTCCCTAGGATCTCTGATTCAGTGATTTACAAATCTAAGGGGTATCTGTCAGGGTTGTTCATAAAGGGACTTGTGAAATACTCTTCATAAAGATCTCAAAGTAATAATAGATGCATAATTTTAACACTTCTTTAATTAAAAAAAAATAGGCATCTAGCATATATAACCCTTTCAGGAAAAGCAGCATAAGGGTTGGTGAAATCAAGCCAAAAGCAATGGGACATTCTGCCTCCAAAATGTTTGGTTTTCATTATGGTAGTTCTTTACATTTTTCTTCTTCCACCTCCCATCCTCCAATACACAACCATGTCCAAGCAGACCTGATCATTCAGAACCCCTAGGGCTGGAACTTTAGATCCATCTACATTCTGGTAAGTTAATTCTCTCTATCAAAAAGGGCTCTCTGGGAGACCCCCTGCCCCCAAATCCTACCCATCATCATTTTGATGGCTGATGCCTGGAACTCCTTTGACCAATCCACAGGCAGAAATCAGGCCAAAAATGTAAATTTCTTCCAGAAAGGAAACATGGAAACCTATGGAGACAGGATTTGGAATTAGAGGACCTGGCTCTCAGGAGCTGTGGGACCCTCGTCAAGTTACTTCTCTCTAGGCCTCATTTTCCTCAACAGTGAGATAAAGGTGTTAGACTAAATGACTTCTAAGATTCCTTTCCTCTCAATGTATCATCCTGTGACTTTAATTCATACTAATACATATCAGATGTTGGGTCCTTTCTGAACTGTGGGGTTTTACTATAAGGGAGGAGGGAAGGAAAAGCAGGAGGAAAGAGTACTAGTGTACATAATGGGGAGGAGAAAAAAGAGGGAGAAAAAAGGCTATAAAAAAGGAGATAGCAGTTTCATACTTTTGCTGAGTTCTGACCTTACCAAAAGCCTCAAGTCTGAACACTCTAACCTATAGGATCAGAGTATGTCTGCATCAGGGTATGTCTTGCTATTTGACTCTCCATGGTTCCTATCTACTGCAGTTTAAATAACCTTAAACTCTGTCCTAACCTTATGTCATACATAGCCTCTCTGGAACTGGTGCCTCTTCCTGCTTATAAACTCCTTGATGGCAAGGTCTGTCTTTTGCCTCTTTTTGTATCCTTGGAGCTTAGCACAGTGTCTGGCACATAGTAAGCTCTTAATAAATGTTTATTGATTTATTTATTGATGGATTATCCTGACCATAATATTGAATGGGACCAGTCACCTTTAGTCAGAGAAATATGGGAATTACAGCCAGGTCTGGCCCAATGCATGGGCAGAACAGGGGGCTGCCTACATGGCATGAAAGGAGGGAGTCTTTTAAAAGGTCCCCAACTCCAAAATACTTTTCCCACAGACCTGCCACAGTATCTGGAATTCTACTGTTAGCCTTGCACTATATTACCATAGAGGGGTCATCCATTAGTGAATATTAGAATAGATGGGTGTAACACACTAATAGTTATCAACTAACAGAGAGCAGAACCCTATAAGAAGAGGACAGATGAGTTGGGAAAGGGGTGGACGGTGGGAGTAAATTCTCTTCAACTCACTTTGTAAATAAGTCTTTACTGAAGAAAAGGTCATAATCCAATTTGGCAGTGGGGAGGCATTGCTCCTTTAGGAGAAGCTCTACCTTAAGCTAAAAGTCTTTCTCTCCATCTCCCTACAAAGTATGAGGGAATGAATGAGTGTCAAATATCCATCTATGGATTAAGAATAATCACCGGTTTTCCAGAAATACTGGCTTCCAAAGCAACAGTGTTCACTTTTTTAATTAAAATTTTTTTAGCTTTATAGATAACTTTTGTTTTAGCATCATAGTCATTTCCCAATATACCACCCTTCCCCCCATCCCTGATAAACATTCTGACCATATTCCAAGTCCATATCTCTCCTGCCTCTCTTCTGAGAGAGGGAAGGTGCTTCTTTCATTTGCTGCCTTTCAGATAGTCATTGTGTCATCAGAATACAGCTGTTCTTTAGCATAGGTTTTATTTACATTAGTGCATTAACTGTGTATCTAGTTCTCCTGGTTCTGTTTATTTTTTCTTATACCACTTCAGAGAAGTCCTCCCAGGTGTCTCTGAATTCCTCATATGTGTTGTTGCTTACAGTACAACTCTATTCCATGATATTCATAGAGCTTGGTATATACCAGGATTAGGTGCTTAATAAATACTTGACTGACTGGTTGATTGATGAGCCCCAGTTTGTTCTGCCGTTTCCCAAATAATGAGCATCATTTGTTTCCAGTTCTTAGTAAAACAAAAATAGGACATACTTTGTATTTTTGTGTTGAATGAACAGAGAAGAGCGTGGGAGGAGGGAGGGAGTGGAGAAAGAAGAGTCTAGCATGCTCCAGTATTCCTGACTTTCTTGTATAACATAGTAAAGGGCCATAGTTGGCTGGCCTCATGTGTATTGACATCTTCATGATAGGGAAACAGGGAAACGGAGTTGTTTTGCTTTGTTTTATTGTGCCCCAAAGCTATTAGCATCGGCTACGTGAGTATGAAATATCTGTACGCTAACTGACGTTAGAATAACGTCACATATTTGATAACAGTAAAGAATAGTGTATAATCCAGCATTAAATTTAGTATAGCTAAATTAAATATAGTGGGAAAGGTATATGATAGGAATGAGAATGGAATATATGGTGTATGTATGAATGGTATATATGTGTGTTGACTCATGACTGTGTGCATTGTATGTATATGTGCATGTAGTTGTGTTCTTACAAAAGAGTGTGTATATATACATATGTGTGTATATACATATATGTATTATGTATGTTTTATGTATATTTCAATAAAGGCAGCTACCACAATGAATATAAAGAGGATTTAGAGTCAAAAACACCTGGATTCACATCCCACCTCTGATATTTAGTAGTGCTTAGCACAATGCCTGGCACAAATTTGGTGCTTAATAAATACTCACTGACTGATTAACTATGTGACCATAGGCCATCTATCATTCCTATCCCTCAGGCAGCTGTCTAAGGGTACAAGTTATAGATGTGCTATGAGCTGTATCATTTTCTACCTAGAATAATAATAAAAATTATCATTTGTATAGGACCTACTACGTGCCAAGCGCTGTGCTAAGTGCTTTATGCATATTATCTCACTTGATCCTCACAGCCACCCTGGGTGTTAGGGGCTATTATTATCATCCCTGTAAAGTTAAAGAAACTGAGGCAGACCATGACTTGCCCAAGGCTGTAAAAGCTGGTAAATGTCTGAGGCCAGATTTGAACTAAGTCTTCCTGCTTCCAAGCCCAGTGCTCAATCCACTGTGCCACCTAGCTGTGAAGAAATCATAGGGTCTCGACATATTGGTGTAAATATGGGCTAGTGCTTCTGTGTTGACAAATTGTTGTATTGTGAGTTAGTGGGTATTTATAGTGTACTTGTATGAGTGGGCATGTGCATATGTGTATATAGAGAGGGGTATGGATGGCTGGAGAACGTTGTCTTCTCCCTACTCCACTGTACCTCATTTTGTACATGAAAATCCAGGTCGTAAACATACCCAGCGTTGTTCTGGTAAATGTTTGACTGCTGGCTCTCCCTACCCTCCAAAAAAAAATGGGTACATGACACACTTTTAAGTCTAATCTGCATTATAAACATTTTTCCCATCCCTTTTTAAAGTCGAGGCAATCAACAAAACAGTAAATCAAGCCCTGATTTGCAGAGTTTCCCCGTTTCTGAGGTATAAATGCTATCACTGATAATTGAACATTTGGCTTTCCTGAGCTGGTTCAATCTGACTCCAGCATACCCCTGGATATGCCCGAGCACGTGGGAACCATTGTCCTGACAGCTCTGTGAATTTCAATTTAGCTTCGCGTCAACCAGGATGAGCCCATGGAAGACTACCCTGCCAAGGCCGAGGACGGCAAAGAAGCAGATGCTGGCAGTGCCACCCGGCGCCAAGGCACGGCACAGACCAGCAAGGACCAGATGAGGACCAATGTCATCAACGAGATTATCAGCACCGAGAAGGACTACATCAAACACCTGAAGGACATCTGTGAGGTGAGCGTATGAGGGTGGGGGGGAGGCGCACCCAGGTGCCCAGCCAGCGGCACTGCGATGACTGGCCCCTACCTGAGCCCTTTAGGGTTGGCCTAAAATCTGGTAAGAGTGCGAGGACGAGCCCTTACCCTCGTGCATATCTCCCTACATTGTTCGAAGCTCATGGGGTCTCGGTTCTCGCCCTTGCTCTGCTGTTAACCATCACTTTGACTTGAGTGCGTCATTTTCCTTCCTTGACCTTCAGTTTCCTCCCCTGTCAAATAGAGAGGGAGAGCTGGCTGATTTCTAAGCCCTCTTTCCATCACAAAAAACTCCACATTCATGAACTCATTTTATCCAACCCTGTGAAATATATATTGAGCAGACATTGTTTTCCAGTTTGACAGATGAGGAAACTGAGTCTCTGAGAGATGAATCTGTCCAAGGTCATATAGAGGCAGAGCCAGAACTCAAACCCTGATCTCAGGATTCACGATACTGGGCTCTCTCCACAATACTCCACTCTAACTTGAGTTCAAAGCACAGCTATCCAAACAAACATTCCAGCCAGGGCCCCCAACCCTGTGTTTTTAGAATCTTAGGTATTGAGCTAATGACTCAAAGCCTCAGAGGCCATCTAGCCTATTTTTCCTCATCATATTTCAGATGAGAAAAGTGCAGAGCAGATTGGCCTATGATTTGCCCAAGGCTGTATAAGTAGTAAGTGGGATTTGAACCCAGTCCTCTGACTCTGGGACTCTGAGAGAAAAGAAACCTCTCAGGGCAGTTAGGTGGAGCAGTGAATAGAGCACTGGCCCTGGAGTCAGGAGGCCTTAGTTCAAATCCCACACTCACAAATCCAAATCTGACACTTACTGGCTGTGTGACTTTGGCAAGTCACTTAACCCCAATTGCTTGCCTTCCCCCTTCCTAAAAAAAAAAAAAAAAAAGAACCTCAGCCACGGCTGCTGGCATAGTCTGTGTCCCAGAATGATCTTTAGTGATTCTTGATTTCTTTTTTCATTTCAGTCTTAATCTCTCTCACACTCTTTGTGATGTTGATTGGCCCATCAAAGAAAAAGATGGAATTCTACTTGTCTTTAGGAAGGCTTCATTCCAGGGACTTCTCTTAGTCCCTTAAATTAATGTATGACCTTGGACAAGTCACTTAACTTCTCTATCTTTACTTTCCTCCTCTGTAAAATGAAGGATCAAACTCCATGTAGGATTACACTCGGTGACATAAAGAATCATAAATCTAGGGCTGGAAAGACCCTCATAATCCATCTGGTCCCACCTCCTCATTGTACAGTTAAGGAGACTTGAGGCCCAGGGAAGTTAAGTGACTTACCCAAAGTCACACAAGTTCTAGGTAACAGAGATGAGATCTAAGGTCCTCTCCACCTCTAAATTCTACAATCCTATGTTTTTCCCTCACCTGGGCAGACAAATCCAAGATCCCAATTTATAGACCCTCATCCTTACCACAGGATCTAAGCTACTTCCCTTTCTCCTGTGTTTCATTCATATAGCAAACATTTATTAAGCACCTACTATGTACTGTGGGAGATAGTGTCTTCAAGGCATTTGCAGATTAGATGGGGAAACAAGATGTCCAAATGTAAAAAGTCACTTAACAATACTTGAGCTATCACACAGTACCCTACATATGTCAAAATGAAAGATGAGTGGTAGGGACAATTAAGTCTAATAGGAGTTCAAAGGAAGGAAGAAATCTTTGCAAGCTGGGGTGCTCAGGGAAAGCTCCTAGGGAAGGGAGGCAGCGTCCTGTCCTAACATCTGCCCTGGCTCCCAGGCCTGTATCATCCCTCACCTATCTGTCTCGCACACAGGGCTACATCAAACAGTGCCGCAAGCGAGCGGACATGTTTACCGAAGAGCAGCTGAAGACAATCTTTGGGAACATCGAGGAGATTTACAAGTGCCAGAAAAAGTTTGTGAAGGCACTGGAGAAGAAGTTCAACAAGGACCACCCCCACCTGAGCGAGCTGGGCTCCTGCTTCTTAGAATATGTAAGATGTTTATTCATAAGGAAATATTTTCTCGTCTGAAACCAGGCTAACTGGTCTTGTGCTCAGAGGTGTGAGACAAGATGTGGGATTTGGCAAATTAAGAGAACACTACAAACTTTGGAGAGAGTGGTTTCAGCTGAATGAATGTAGCAGACAGACCCAGGCCACGCAAATTTGTGATCTCATCCAGTTCCATTCAGCAGCATGTGAGTAGGAGCAAAGGAGGTGAATGGGGAAAGTGATCCAGTGCTGGTTGCCCTATTCCCCAGTTTGTAGACAAAATGTTTTCCAAAGACTCTGATTTCTGCAGTGAAAAAACACAGAATTATTTTACAGAGCTGGATAAAATAATAACAAAATTCATCTGGAAGAACAAAATGTCCAGAATATCAAGGGAATTAATGAAAAGAAATGCTAGGGAAGGTGGCCTAGCCATACCAGATAGCAAACTGTACTATAAAGTTGCAGTCATCAAACTACTTGGTGCTGGCTGAGAAACAGAGTGGTGGATCAGTGGAATAGGTTAGGTACACAAGACGCAGTAGTCCACGACTATGGCAATCTACTTTGATAAACCCAAAGAATCCAGCTTCTGGGCTAAGAATTCACTATTCCACAAAAACCGCTGGGAAAATTGGAAAATGGTAGGGCATAAACTGGGCATAGACCAATATCTTACACCACATACCAAAATAAAGTCAAAATGGGGTCATGATTTAGGAATAAAGGCTGACACTATAAGCAATTTGAGAGAGCACGGAATAGTTTACCTATCAGATCTATGGGAAAGGGAAGAATTCATGACCCAACGAGAGATAGAGAGCATTAACAAAATGCAAAATGGATAATTTTGATTGTGTTAAATTTAAAAGTTTTTGTATAAAAAAAGCCAATGCAACAAAGATTAGGAGGGAAGCAAAAAATTGGGAGAAAATCTTTACAGCCAATATCTTTAATGAAGGCCTCATCTCTAAAATATACAGGGAACTAAGCCAAATTTATAGGAATAAAAGCCATTCCCCAATTGAGACATGGTCAAAATGGTCAAAGAATATGAACAGGCAGTTTTCAGAGGAAGAAATTAAAAATATCTATAGGCATATGAAAAAAATGCTCTAAATCACTATTGATTAGAGAAATGCAAATCAAAACCACTCTTAGGTACCACATCTCTCCTGTCAGATTGGCTAACATGACAAAACAGGAAAATGATAAATGCTGGAAAGGATGTGGGAAAATTGGAACATTAATACATTGTTGGTGGAGTTGTGAATAGATCCAGTCATTTTGGAGAGCAATTTGTAACTATGTAAAAAGGTTATAAAAATGTGCATACCCTTTGACCCAGCAATACCACTCCTAGAGCTATATCCCAAAGACATCCCACAAAAGTGGGAAAGGGACTTATATATACAAAAATATTTATAGCAGTTCTTTTTGTGGTGGGAAAAAATTGGAAATCAAGGGGATGACCATCAATTGGGCAATGCCTAAACAAATTGTGGTATATGAATGTAATGGAATACTATTGTGCTATAAGAAATGGGGAAGGTACAGACTTCATATGGATATGATGCTGAGTGAGAGGAGCAGAACCAGGAGAACAGTGTACCACTGTATACAACCACAGACATATTGATTCTGTGATAACTAACTTCGATAGACTTGGCTCTCCTCAGCAATGCAAGGCTCAAAGACAGCTCCAAAGGACTCATGAGGGAAAAAGCGAGCTACATCCAGAGAAAGAACTGTGGGGTCTGAATGCAGACTGAGGCAAACTATTCACTCTCTTTTTTTTCCTCTTCCTTTTTGGTTTTGTTTCTTCTCTCTCGTGACTCATTCCATTGGTCATAATTCTTCTTTGCAACTTGACTGTTGTGTAAATAAGTTTAATGTGAAAGTTTATGTAGAATCTATATCAGACTGCATGCTGTCTTGGGGGGCAGGAGGAACGGGAGGGAAGGGAAAACAATTTGAAACTCAAGAACATGTAGAACTAAGTGTTGTAAACTAAAAATAAAAATCTAATTAAAAAAAGAAAAAACACACAATTGTATCAGGAAGACAACTGTCAAAAATTATAATAATTAATAGTCCTACCTTACTTCTCTGTAGTACTTCTAACTTTATAAAAGTACTGTCATATTTGTTAGCTTTTGATCCAAAAAGTGGATGATGTTATGCTTATTATTGAAAAACCCTACCTATTCTAGAAATATGGCTTCACTGATAATGCAAAATTCTGCCCTGGTTCCTAGTGGATGATGCTACATGGCACATCCTCCTTAGACTGCCACAGAAAACCAAGAGCCCTGATGGCCCTCGACACCAATCCTGTAATGAGGCATCATCCTACCAACTATACACTTAGTGATAATAACTAGCATTTATGTAACACTTTACGTGTTATGAAGCACTTTACAAATATTTCATTTTACCTTCTCAACAACCCTGGGAAGAAGTATATGCTGTTATATCCCCATTTTACAGATGAGGAAACTGAAGCTGAATGAGGTTGGATGAGTTGGCCAAGGGCACACAGCTAGTAAGTATCTGAGGCAGCATTTGAACTCAGGTCTTCCTGACTCCAGGTCCAAGTATACCACTTGCCTGCTTTGACTGTGCATCTGCCTGCTCCATCACACAAATGGGGGACAATTACAATGCACAATATATTTCTTTTTTTCCTCCCTTGCAGCAAAATGATTTCCAGATCTATTCAGAATACTGCAACAACCACCCCAATGCCTGCGTGGAGCTTTCTAAGCTGGCCAAAGTCAACAAGTATGTGTACTTCTTTGAAGCCTGCCGGCTGCTCCAGAAGATGATTGACATCTCCCTGGATGGTTTCTTGCTGACCCCAGTGCAGAAAATCTGCAAATATCCCCTGCAGCTGGCCGAGCTGCTCAAGTATACCAATCCCCAGCACAGGTAAGCTGCCCCTGGGTCCACCCTATTGTATTTGGTGTTGCTTTAACTGCATGATTCCCCTATCAGTCATTTCCCTCCAACAGAGGCATGTGGCCAACTCTTCTCCCACCCCCAAAAGCATGAGAGCCAAGGGAGGCTGGGTTTCAGATGAGCATCCCTGAAGGATGCCAGTGATGTGGACCATTTACCTGATGGCCTATAGAGATACTGGCGGGTTTAGAGAGGAATGGAGAGATGACAACAGAGACCTGAGCTCTGAGAAACTTTCTTCCTGAGGCACCATTCTCCAACCAGAGGCAGCTAATGGCATAAAGGACAGAGCACTGGACCATAGTCAGAAAGACCTGAGTTCACCAGCCTCAGACACTTACTAGCTTTGTGATCCTACAAAAGCCACTTAACCTCAGTCTGCCTCAGCTTCTTCATCTACAAATGGGGTTAATAATAGCATCTACCTTCCAGGGTTGTTGTGAGGATCAAATGAGACAGTATTTGTAAAGAGCCCTGTAAACCTTAAAGCATTATATAAATACTAGCTATCATCATTATTATTACTTAAAGGCAACGTCAGTTGAGAAGATCATGAGGTCTACCCAACTGTCTTGCCCATTTTTGACTTGTGGTAAAGGGTAGATGTGGTGGTATTGATAAGGGAAAGTGGAAAAACATTTTAGGGTTGTTGCCAAGTCAACCAGCCTTTCCTGAGTGTTGACTGTCTTCTCCCTCTACCTGTCAAGCTTAGAGCAGAGTGAGTTCCTAGATACTTTCTCTAGCGATCTTCAGAAAGGTAGATAGTTGAGACTCTAGTATCAGGAGCAGGAAAGAATCCAAGTACAGGTAAGATAGCTGGGCTGGTAATGGGTGAACAGGGCTTTAGCAGAATAGGGACCAGCTCCATGGTACGGTTATATCACAGACCAAAAAAGGTTAAGCAACCCTAGCTTAGTGACCTAACTTTGTGGTGTCACGTAGTTCCTGCCAGGAGAGAGTCACCCTGACCTTTGGGAAGCTAAAAGTATCCACAAGAGGAATTTACAATAGGTAGTCCACGTAGAGGAGTCATTAGGAGCCACAGTGATACCACTCAAACACTAGGGCCCAATGAGGATTTACCTTCTCCCTAGGCTCATCTACACTATTAAATTCTGCTGCATTGTGTTCCAGCCATATAGCCTTGGACAACAGGCTTCCATAGCCACACCTCTGTATTCCCTTACCTGATTGGCAGGAATTTGGCTGACAATATTCACTGAGAATTATGAAACTCTAGGTTTAGTTCTTTTATGTCAATTCAGTTTGGCATTTGTCCAACTCTCAGTTATCCAAATTGTGGATTATCCAGGTGAAAAAGTTGATCTTCCTTCCTTCTTTGAGGTAACCACAAGAAAGGAAATATATTACTTGGTAACTTCTCAGATGAACTATGTGGTATAAGGGTATCAATTTTAACTATTATCCAGAAAGAGGGTTGGAATTATCTGTGGATCCTGCTTACCTCTGCCTGTCTTATTCCTCTTTAGCCTGGATAACTGAGTCAGTTCTCAAATCACTTCACAATAAAGATTCCATGAAAGTGAACTGAAGCCATGAAGGAGGAAGTGAGCATCAGTGTTGAGGGAACAAGGATAAGACTAGCCCAGCTAGAATAGGGTGTACATGTTTCAGAGCAGTGGGACACTGAGGTTGGAAGGGTCAAGGGAGGGCTAGATTATGGAGGACCTTCAAATCCTTTCTGAAAAGTTGAGTTTGTATGTGGTATATGATAGGGAGCCACTGTGGGTTTTTGATAAGGGAATTGACAGATAATGGGAAAGGGCCTGAGTTTTGGTGAAACTTCTCCCAAAGCAGAAAACAGTCCTTTTGTTTCAATGGAGTGTGAATTTTCCTGAACTGATTGGGCTGATGCTTCCAGCCAATAAAATCTCTCCTCCTAAAGATCCCAGGAGAGCTTCAAGTTGGAAGAGTGAGTAAACTGTAAAATATTGGAAGACAGTACGGTAGAACACCGAAGGAAGGAAGCAGGCTTTTACTAAGCACCTACTATGTGTCATACTCTGTGCTCAGCATTTTATAAATACCATCTTATTTGAACCTCACAACAATCCTGGGATGTAGGTGGTATTATTATCCCCATTTTACAGATGAGGAAACTGAGGCAAAAAGGGGCTTAAGTGATTTGCCCAGGGTCATGCAGCTAGGCAGTGACTGAAGCTGAATTTGAACTCAGGTCCTCCCGACTCCAAGCCCCCACCCTATCCACTCCACCACCTAGCTTTGACCTAGGTTTGAAACTTGCCTCCGATACTTATAAACTGACTATGAGCAAGTCACTTACCTTCTCAGAAATACAGTTTCCCTAACTGTAAAAAGAATGATAATGATACTTGTACTGTCTCTCTCAGAAAGACAGCGTAGCAGGGTGGGTAGAGCTGGCCTCAGAGCCAGGAAGACCTGGGTTCAAGTCTTGCCTCTGAGACACACTGGCTTGGTTACGTCGGACAAGTCACTTATTCCTCAGAGCTCTGAATGACTCTCAAAGACGGTAAGTTGCTGAGAAGGTGCCAAGCTGCATTGGTGGAAAGAGTTTCCTCAAATGAGAATTCCCTACAGCAATGACATCACAGGCCTAGCCCTTGTCCCTATCTATCTGTCTTGCAGGTTTGTTACAAAGAAAGCATTTTGCAAACCGTATAGTGCTACACAAATGTGAGTTACTGTCATTGAGGTATTTGGGGAAAAATACCGTCTCACAGATTTTAATTCATGGTGCTACGATCATTCATATCCCTGGTATGTGATGCACTGCTAATGACATGTATTTTACTTTAGGGATTTCAAAGATGTAGAAGCTGCCTTAAATGCCATGAAGAACGTAGCCCGGCTTATCAACGAGCGGAAGAGGAGACTTGAAAATATAGATAAAATCGCTCAATGGCAGAGTTCAATAGAGGACTGGGAGGTAAAAAGAACAAATAACCGCTCTGAGCGAATGCTTCTTTTATGAGGAACTTCAGATGCTCAGCCTAGCTTTAATCTCCCTCGAGGAAGAACCAGATGATTACGAAATTTACTTTAGAAATTGTCATCACTCACATGAAATTTAGTCTAGTGGAAGAGACAAGACTTACAGGCACGTACCCTAACGCATATCAGATATGTGGCAGTTTAATAGGGAACTCAGTCACATGTCAATGCTGAAGGAAGATTCAAATCAACAAATATTTATTGAACATTTTTTCTGTGCCCTATTCTAGGTGCTCTAGCAAAGCTGTGCTTTATGCTTCTATTTAGACTCCTGTTTTGTCATGAGAGAGGTATTTCTCCTGAGTTCATGTGGTGGGTAACTGCTGCTAAACATATATTTGCCACAGCACAGAAATTATGGAGGTAAAAATCGAGGTGTTATTATCCTGCTCAAGCATAGGTTCAGGCACCAGAGAAAACCTGAACAACCGTGAGGATTCTGACCAGGCTTCTTATAGGCAAAATTGTGTCAGAGAAATCATTCTTTTACATAACGCAATCTTTTGCAGGCTTCTTAGGCCATGAAAGCTAAAGAGACAGTAGATCCAGAATCCCATACTTCCTCAACATCATAAAAGTTGCACAAACTTAATTAAACATCATCATAATTTCATACCTTACTGAAGGAAACAAACCCTGTCAAACAAACTCTATAGGTAAACTAAGTCAGGTACAGATTAAACTACACCTAGAGGATTCACGAGGAGGATGATTGAAAAAGATTTACATATCACCAAGGAGGCAGAGACAGTTGAGATTATTACTCTGGCTTCTTATCTAAAGAATGTTTACGGCTCTAAGTAAATTTTCATGTCCTATGGAACAGGTTTTGGTCTGGTAAGGTTATTTTTAAGACAGACTCTTGGTTAACTAAAATCTACAGGAAGAATGACCCTGAGACCTGAATAATAAAAGGAAATAAAAAATTCCCATAATAGTTTCCAAGGCTAACTGCTTTTGAAAATAAGCCTTCTGGCCTTTATTAAGTCCATTAGCATACTAAACTTGGCTTCCTGGTATGGAATGTAAATGCATTTTCCAAAGGCAGTTTCACTTGCACATGCTAATAGGGCTTAAAAAAAAAGGCTGAGTTCTAAAACAAATAAATGATTATGCTTGAGAACAGGAAGTTAAGCAGGAACAGTTTTTCTAATTGTTCTTCTCCCACAGCAGACATTACCCTGTTGATAAATATAATCCATGACCTTCAATCACTGCATTTGTGCCTCTTAATGGAAAGGTGATGACAAGAAAGCCTCTAAGATCACCCGGGCTCTTAACTCTCTTTTTTTCCTGCTTGTCTGTTTCTCTATCTCCTGTTAATCCTGTGCTTGAGCAGCACCCAGTCCTAAACTAATTATTGACATTCCACTGAGCTTGCCATTCTTCACTCAGTGGTGAACATTCCTAAGGCTAAAGGCGTTGACACTTGTTATTCAGAAATTCATTTTCTTGTCTTCAAGCAGGACTGGTCCTCAGCAGAATCGTGAAGCTGACAAAATTTTCCCTCCCACCTCCCCTCTACCCCTTTGTGGATCTCTCCCTCCTATTGCCTGACACAGCTCCTTCCCTTCTGTGCCATCATATTGCCTTTTGGCTGTTTAGAGACCCTTTCCACCATCCCCAAAATGACTCTTCCTCCTTGGCAGGGACCCAGACTTCCAAATTATTCCATCTGACCCCCCAACCATGTTTTCCTTCCCATAGGACCCCAGTAATGATGGGGGAAGGGATTCATGCTGGACCTCTAAAAGGAAAAGACTGTCTTTAGGACCTGGACCCCAAAACCACTGAACCCTGATCTCTGGTGTTTGCTTGAGGCACCCAGCCCATCCCAGTCAATAATCCTTTTAACTGCCCTTTCGTTGTGGTCCTCATGGTCTGAGCCTGGCTCCACCCAAACCTACTTGCCACTCCTTATTCCCATCCAGATCTTCCCACAGTCTTTCTGTATAAAAATGTCCACTTTGTCCCCATTAAACTTGTATGGGCATCACAAATAGCACAGACTCATTAGGAATCTTGCCCAACCCAACCAGGGTTTTAATAAACCTAGTCTCTGACTGAAAGAAGGCCTGAGTGGTTGAATTCTTTTGAGGCAGACCAGTGCCCTTTGCCCTTGAATTTCAGGATTCCCAAGACCCCTAGACCACAACAATACCACCTAGCCAGAGGGTCAGAGAGAAGATAGGAAGGGAGAGAATTCATTCCCTTGTAAATTTAACTCACCAGAAGTATGGGATGACTTTAAACAGCTTGATACACTGTGTTCCCCTACCTCCCCTTTCTGGGGATATTTGCATTTTTGAAGAGCAATCCAGAGAAGGTAATGTTTAATAATAATTTTTTCCATGATGCTTTAATAGTCTCGTTTCTGGTATCATGACAGGCTAGATACTGACCAGGAGAAGGGGTTACCCAAAAACCATCACCACATCAGAACAGCTTCTTGATTAACCTGTGCAGGTTGACCCTTATATAGGTGACATACCCAAGTTTTAATTTTACCCTCAAAAGTTTTTGTGTACTTGAGATGCCCCTTCCTTCATTTCTAAGGCTTCGTGTTCAAGCAAAAAAAAAAATCACCTTTTGCCAAACAGCTTATTTATTGCCTTTACCCAGTCCCCATATTAGAAAATGTTACCTTTCATATGAAAAAAAGAAAGAATGGCATTTGACATAATATAATCACATTCTGATTTATGTGGTTTAGAGTGTAAGGGGTATAGGACTTAAAAAACATGGGAGGGATTTGTGATTCAGAAATTTCTTGGAGGAGGTGAGAAGGGAAGCTTGGTGATTCTGGGCTCCCATTTCATTGAGCCATTGTTTGGGTCTTCATTGGGGTAGGGAGGAGTCTGCCTGACAGATCCCTTCTTCACCCCAACCAGGGTGAAGATGTCCTTGCCAGAAGCTCTGAACTCATCCACTCTGGTGAATTAACCAGAATCTCCCAGCCCCAAGCCAAGAGCCAACAGAGAATGTTTTTCCTCTTCGACCACCAGCTCATCTACTGTAAAAAGGTAAATGGGGTTCTAGATCTATACCAGGTAAGTGATCTATCCCTCAGAGATAGTCAGCTATTAAACTCTTCCATTTGGCCTCTTGGCTCCTCCTTTTTCGGAGGGAGGGCCTGCTGGCTTTCTCATAGATGATGACAGCTAATTAGTCAAAGAATGTGTTCCTAACCCCTATTCTAGACCCCAGAAGAGGCTGCAAAAGAGGCATAACACAGCTCCTAATCTCAGGGTGCTCACAGTTTATTTGAGATGAGACATAGGATTATGGGAAAATAGATGTAGAACTGGAAATGACCTTAGATATCACAAGTCCAACCCATTCAGTTACACATGAGGTATTGAGACCCAGAGAGGTTAAATGGTTTCTCATGGTCACACAGGTAGGACATGGAAGAACTCAGATTCAAACCCAGCTCTTCTGACTCTGAACCCACCATGCTTTCCACTGTTTGTCCATGTCAAACAGTTAAATAATGGTACAAGGTAGTAAATGCTAGGGGCCTGATAAGTGGCATAGACAATAAGCACCACAGGAATTCAGAAGGGGAAGAGACCAGCGTGAGCTGGAGTTATGAGGGAAGGTTTCATAAATAAGTTGGAACTTGAGCCAGGCCTTAAAAGATATGTCAGACTGAGACCTGGGAAGGACCTTAGCTTAAAAAGTCCAAGGTCTCTCACTGCATCTGGGGCCATCTCTAGTCATCCTGATGTATATCTTGCTACTGGCCCAGATGGCTCTGGAGGAGAAAGTGAGGCTGGTAACCTTTCACAGCCCTCCCTCACTTAAATCCAATCCACTTGCAAGTCATGGCATCACCTTCCTAGTGCTGTGGTCCTCTTTGAGAATGAAGGACAAACAACAACAAACAGGATGTGTAGGATTTTGATACGTAGAAATGAATGTGTGAGGAGGGTATTTCAGGCAGGAGAAACAATCTAAGCCAATGGTGTCAAACTCAAAAAGAAAGGGATCCCTGCAAGCCACTTATTGATTTAGAAAATCACAAATTAACATGATCTGTGATGTATTTGTATTTTGATTTATTTTGTTAAACATTTCCCAATTATATTTTAATTCTAGATCAGTCTGCAGTGAGGAGTTTTGCCCATGCAGTTGAGTTTGACACCCCTAGTCTAAGCAAAAGACAGAGGTTGGAATGCATCAAGTTATGCCAGCTGGCTAGGATAACAATCTCACAAAGGGAAATCAGATATAAGGTTGGGAAAACCAGTCAATTATTCATTTAGATAATTATCTTAGTCACCCTTCATTTCTTCATCTGGCAGACTGAAGGTGACTGACTTTTTTCAGTGGCTGATCCTAAATATGTATGGAAATACAAAGAAACCAATGGAAGAGGGTCTTGCTTTATGCAAATCTGGTAGACAGAAATCAAATATGAACTTATAAACCACACAACAGGGAGAACCCACACTGATGAGCCCGTCTAGACAACCCATACACAAGCATATCTGTGGATATGTATATGAAGTATATTTATATGACATAAGAACTTTTTTCTTTTATAAAGGGCTAAATCAATTAATTACAGATATCTTTTAAATACACCTTAGTGTACTTAAGTGTTGGCTTATAGAGCATTAGCTCCTCATCATAAAGACTGGCTGTTGGAGAAGAGAACTTAACGCTAAAGTGAGAGGAGCCTCTGCCCTTTAAGAGTGAATCTGGAAGCTTCTCAGAAATGAGAGAGTAAGTCAGGGGAGCATAGTATTTATTCTAAGAAGATATGTGGCAAAGAAAGAGCTCAGGACTTGGGAGTCAAGAGTGACCTGGATTTTATCCCTGCGGCTGGCATTTACTAGCTGTGGACCAGTGCCTCTGGGCCCTAATGCACCTCCCTAAGCCTCATCCGTAACGGGGACAATCACAGGTGCAGTATACCTACCTCACCTGGGAATCAAATTTGATAACATTCATGAGGTTGTAGGGGTTTTTTTTTTTTTTTTTTTAGAAAACTTAGAACATGATGCAAATGTCAGCTCTCTTCATTACTGCTTTAAAGGTGTCATTATAGAACATATCTTTTGCATGAAGCCAGGCTCACCCAAAATCAGATGCTGAGATTCTCCCTGAAATGTCTCCTGAGCTATAATATCTCTCCTGGGCTCAGTCTTCTTCCAATTGTGCACAATATAAAGAAAGCCTTCCATTAAATCACATCCTTAACTCTCTGCCACTCCCTTAGAAGATATTTCAGATTCTGAACACGATCAGTCGATCAACCAGAAAAGATTTATTAATCGCCATGTCCCTAAAATTGTGCTAGGGTTTGTGGGGTAAAATATGGGGTGTCCCTAAAAGTTTTAGGGTAGTTTTAAGCTTTAGTAGCCTAAAACTGAACTCTCACTTTTGGGACACTAAGGATAAGTTAAGACACAAATTCATGAGATAAGTAGTATTCCATGCAACAGCATTATTTACTGCTTTCATAAACGGCTTCTCTGATGCCTCACTGCTCGCTGTAGTATGGTGACTCAGGATTTTTGAAGGCATTACCAATAGGACTCAAGTTCCCACAGGTCATAAAATCTTAAATTTAGAACTAGAAGGGAACTTTGAGTGGTACCATGGAAAGAACATTGGCTCTGGAGTCAAAGGATGCTGGGTTTCAAAGCCCATCTCTGTCAAATCAAACTCCATAAGCCTCAGTTTTCTCATCTGTAAAATGAGGCCATTGGACTAAGGTCCCTTCTAGCTCTAGACCCATGAGATGATAAATAAAAGTAAGAGGCTTTGGTGAACCTAGAGTATTGTCAATATTTAAGGTTACTTTTGTTTTTCTTAAGACACGCATCGGCTTAGTCGTTTGGTTTGGGGATGTAAATAGTACAGGCAGAAAGGAAACCGTGACTCTCACCCAACAAGTGAAAAGCATCTGCTTGTGAGAATCTGCTCTGTGCAGAGCCCAGAGGAGGCACGGGACAGTAGGGAAAACACAAGACTTGGAATCAGGAGACCTGGGTTCAAGTCAAGACCTGACACAATCTATATAGTCTCAGCCTCAGTTTCCCTCATCAAAATGAGGGAAATCATGCTCATCCCCTACCTATCCCTGTTCAGATACATGGAAAGAACAGCTCGTACCTTTGGTTTCTGACTGCATAAAGCAGAAGATCATACAGTCATAGGTTGAAATGTGTAATGAACCTTGGAGGCATCTAGTCCATTTTACAGTTGAGGAAAATGAAGCCCAGAGAAGTGGCAAAGGTAGGATCCCAGGCCCTCTGACTCCAAATCTGGAATTCTTTCCACTGCACCCCAATGCTTGCCTGCCTTGTGAATGACGCAAGAAATGACAGGAATGTGAGGCAAAGCTACTCTTCCGTGTAAAATGGCCTTGTATCAAGGGCTGGCCAGGCACCAAATAGAGTCAGGAAGGTCAGTCTGGGGTGGCTCCTCAAACTTAGTTCATTCTGAGTCAAGCCACGACGAATGCGCCCTCAGTGCCCCACTGTGCGTGTCTTCCAGGACCTTCTCCGGAGGGACATCTTGTACTACAAGGGCCGAATCAACATGGATGACATGGAGATCGTGGACTTGGAAGATGGGAAGGACAAAGACTTTAACATCAGTGTCAAAAATGCCTTCAAGCTTCATTGCAACTCCACTGATGAAAGCCATCTCTTCTGTGCTAAGAAGCCTGAGCAGAAATTGCGCTGGCTCAAGGCCTTTGAGAATGAGAGGAAACAGGTCCAGCTAGACCAGGAGACAGGTATGACCCAGCTTCTGCCTCTGTTTCCCTGTGCCACCCCACCCCCTGACATGCACGCATCTGCTTCTTGGTCAACACATCTTTACTAAGCACCCCCTGTGTCTTAAAATACAGTCGAACTATGGCACTCTCCTATTCAAAGCTTCTGGGATAAAATAGGAGCTCCTCTGTTTGGCATTTAAGGAAGGAAATGAGCATCTATTAAGCATAGTGCCAATGTGCCAGACGCTGTGCTTGGCCCTGAGAATACAAAACAAAAAATGAAATAGGGTGTTCCTGCCCTCAAGGAGCTTATGTTCAACTAGAGACAGAAACACAGACACATATTGGCTTAAGGTGATTTTAGGGGGAGGCACTAGGAGCTGGGAGGTGGAAAGCCATCAAGAAAGACTCATGTAGGAGGTGGCTATTGAGATAGATTATGTGGCATAGGGTATAAGTACTTAAGAAACTTAGAGGAAGAAAGGTCAGTATGGGCTGATGGTGAGGAGAGAGTCCTCCTGTGGGAGAAGAAACCAGCCAAGCTAGGGAAGGGAACAAGAGAATTGAGACCTCCATACATCCACCAAAAAGGGATGGTTCTCTAGAGGGAGAGTGCCGCCAGCGGCTGTGGTGCTGAAATGGCCGGAGATAGCCAGAGATGGCCAAATGCCAAGGAGAGTGAAAAACATGGGCCAGGCGGAAGAGTAAAGAACAGCTCTGTTTATTTAACTGAGGGACAGGGCTTATATACCTTTTAGGCAAGCAGAATCAACAAATCCACATGTGAGGCATTTGCATAATGCATGACTTTCTCATGCTTTTGTTCCCCTTTGCTGCAAACAATATTGTGTCAATAGCCTAAAGGTGGTATTTGGCACATGTGTGCCAGTGGCGGTTTTTGAGAGAGCACATGTGTACCCAGGAGGCTTGAAGAGCCTTCATCCTGAGCAGCACAATGTATGTCGAGGTGGGGGATGGAGAGCCCACGTGTGGAGTTATCAGCCCAAGGGCAAGAACAGGCCTCTGGCCTGTGTCTTATCCCAGGATGGACTTTCTCAGAGCTGGCCCTCTACAGTAGAGGACCATCAAAAGATCAAGTTTTCACCTAATCTTTCTTACTCCAAGTATAAAAGAAGTTGAGAGTGCTAACGTATAATCAGTAATATCTTTCCATATCATTGTGCAGTTGTATTTTTGTGTTGTTGTGTTGTATTTTTAAAGTGATTTGGTTCACAAACATCTGGGTTAAGTGCAGCTCTTTAGAAGAAGCATATTGACCGTGTAAAACAAGAGATGCTTCTTCCCTGTATCATCCATCTTTTTAGTTTTCCGAACCTCAATCTTCTCATCTGTAAAACTGGCATAATCATAATTACATGACCTACCTCAAGGATGAAAGTGCTTTTCAAACCTTAAAGCACCATAGAAACATGTAAGGTATAAGGAGAAGAAAAAGACGTACAAGAAGAAGGTAGAAGAAAAAAAAAGGAGAATTGAGACTTTTCTTAAAGATGAGGAGAAATATGGGGGTCATGGAAGATTATTTAAGGTATACTGGAGTTGGTCCAAAGTTATAATAACTTGGTCCTTGGCATGCCTCTTGACTGCTTTGGCTATGTGAGAGATGAGATCTTCCATGCATACCCTCTGACCTCCTCTCTGTTCTCCCTCAGGCTTCTCCATCACAGAGGTACAGAAGAAACAGGCCATGCTGAATGCAAACAAACAACAGTCCAGTGGGAAACCCAAAGGTGAGTGAAGGACCAGTGGAAGTGCCCTGTGTTCTAAGCCATAGAACTTGCCCCTCCCCTGGCCCCACAGCCCTAGTCCATCAACCGTCTATCTCCCTATTCTCCCCAGACAAAGTCACTGAAACTTGCCACATCCTTTCTTAGCCTTTGTTTCTATATGTAATTCTCATTGACCCTTTTATATTATATTATTGCAGAAGTCATAGAAGCCAGTTTTGCTGAACTTTTGATATTATCGGTCAGCCTCATTTCAAACAAATCCAATATATTTTAACACCCTCCCCTCCAGCTTATAAAGCAAAGAAAGCTTGGAGGTAGAACAGATGACAAAAAATATATACATGATACATGTATGTATTACATACATAAAATATTGCATAAAATAGAAAACATCATATTATTGTTAACATATTTAATATATAATAATTATATAATATGCATACAGAGAGCAAGAGTAATGTGTACCAATAAAGGATTCAGAGGAGGGTTCTTTCGGCAAATTCCCCTAGTGTATCCTGCTACATTCATAGAATCCATGAGATCATAGATTTAGAGCTGGAAGGACCTTAGAGATGATCCAGCCTAAAACTCCCATTTCATCAATGAGTAAGTGATCCTAGAAAAGGGAAGTGATTTGCCCATGGCCTCACCCATAGTAAGTAGCAGAGCTAAGATCTGAACCCAGATCCTCTGACTCCATATCAGGGCTCTTTCCTCTCAGACCACATTGACTCTTCTCTCCAGCAAAGAGAGCTCCCTCCAGCTCTAGGTGGAATTTTGCATATCTCTGTGACCTTGGCGAGTCACTTCCCTTCTCAGCTTCCTCATCTGTAAAATGAAGGAACTGGATCAATATTGTGAGAAACATGGTTTTTGGGGATCACTGGACTTCCTAGGCAGGGCCAAAGTCCTGAGGAAGAACCTTGTGATAATCCCTAGGGAAGGCTGTACAGACCACAGGACTCCCAGAGGAAGACCAAGTGGTAGCCATCCCTTAATCTGTAGGGATCACAGGGCCTCCTATGGCCAAGACCCTAAGGAAGACCCAAGCGATAGCCCCTTAAGAAGGCTGTGCAGACCACAGGATTCCCCAAAGGAATCCAGAGTGGTAGCCCTCTTAACACCACAGTGGGGATCACAGGACACCCCAAGACAAGATACAGGAGTAAGCCTGGTGAGCTTCCGCTGCCTGTTGCTTCCCTTCACTTGACCCTAGGAAAATCCATGTGATTTGCCCATTCACACCCAAAGAACTCAGGACCAGAGTGGGCAGAGGAAGGCATTTCATTATGCTCCCCAAGGGAGCAGGTGTAGTGCTGGAGGGAACACTCACACTGATACAGCTGCAGGAGCAGGGGTAACCATTCCCTCCACTCCTGCTAGAATCATGGTTAGTTTACAATCTTTGTTTTTTACATAGTTTTCCTAGGTTATACAGTTTATATAAATAGGATAATAAGGATACAGAAGCAAAAGTGAAGTTAATTAGATTTTCCTTGTCTTAGTTTAGGATTAAACTATATTCTTTTACTTCCCCTACTTTCCCTCTTTAACATATGCAAATGATGCAAATCAGTAGGCCTGGATTCTTGACCAAGACCAGACCCTAGATAAGCTTGAACAGGTTCAAGTGGGTTTGGCCTCCCTAATCCCCCAGACTGCCTTCTCAAAAAGTATGCACATGCGTACAAGCCTCTGACCTCTCACCTGACCGACCTTGAGGCCTGGTCTCTGCTAAAGCTGGGGTGGGGGAGGGCAGGGAAGCACACCTTTAGTTCTGTGGAAACAAAACTCCATTTCTTACAATATCATCTAACAAAGTTCCTGCCAGCTGAGGAATATTCTATGACTTTCTGAGCCTTTTTTTTCCTCTTCCTCCGTTTCACAGCCGTGAACCGGCCTTACTATGACTTCCTGATGCGCCAGAAGCATCCCACATTGCCTGCCAACCTCCCACAGCAGCAAGTCTTCATGCTGGCTGAACCCAAGCGGAAGCCATCAAACTTCTGGCAGAATATCAGCAGGCTGACCCCCTTCCGCAAGTGACCAGCTGGAGGGGGTGGCCACTGTGCCCGTGCCTCAACATCTCCCCTCTCCTCACCCCTTCCAATAAAGCACTTTAAGGATTGGCCCCAAATGGACTCATCACCGGCTCCTCCAGCCCTCTCTGCTCCATTCCCAAGTCTCCCTTCCCCCCCTACCCCAGCCCCACATCCCTCCTCCCCCTATTTATTTTGCAAACTGAATTCCCAAGTGGGGGAGGCAGCAATTTGGTGTCATCTGGGTTGGTGCCTTTTTTTGTTGTTTTACTTCCTTGGCGTTAAGGGCGAGCTGCGGAGATCATCCTGAACCAGACCATGGACCCCCCAAGGATCCCTTTGCAGAGACTGGTCTTTGTGTTGGCTCTTTCTTAGCCGCCCTACCAGCAACACCCCTTTGCCCCACCAACCTGGGGACACCGGGGCAGTTCTCATCCTCTTCCCCCAACCATTCGCCTGCCAAAAGGACTCTAACTTTTAAGTGGTTTGGCCACCATCTTGACCTTCCTCACTAGCTCTGAGGAACCCCACCTGGAACAACATCTGGCACTGACTGAGCATACTCAGAACTATGGGTTCTCATTGACTTGACTTCTATCCTGTGTTTCAGGTTTTTGTTGTTTCATTCAAGGGTCAATCCCAGGCTCTTTCCTCTGGAAATTCTCCTGTGGCCTCGCAGTGGTTTCTTAGCAGGTGTAACCAATCATTTGGCCTTCTTCTCTGTCTGCCTAGATAAGGCTTGTATATGTCTCACTGACCCTTGTTACCTTCTTTCTGGCTTTCCCCAGCTATGGGGTGAGCCCCTCCCCAGTCCATGTCGAATGGTACCATTCAGCTACCGCATGGAGTAAAGTACAAGAAACTTGCAACCTAGTTTCTGATGTGTTTTTCCCCTCCTTTGAGTTATGTTAATTAGGAAACGGGAATACTGTGCCTAAGCAAATCTTGGATCAGAGCTGTTCTTGACTTTCTATCCCATACCCTTCGAGACATTGCTCCTGCCAGTTCATTCCTCAGCTGTGCTCCATTCCTGGCCAATGAAAATGCCCTCTTCATTTGTAATGTGTTTATTTATGGTCGAAAGAAAACAAAAACAAATACAGTCAGCTGTGTATTTTGTAAAGGTTTGTAACCTGTCTCGTCAGCTGTTGGTGACTCTCATGCCTGTTTCCGTTATATTTTTGTTGTTGATGTTGTTGGTTTTTCGAAGGTGGGGGGGAGGGGTTGGGTTGATTTTCTAACAAAGGAGAAATAGAATTGATTTAATCCTTGGTTAGTCACAGAAAAAGATTTGCCTTACCATAGTGAGAGCTAGAAGCCATATAACGACTGAATTCTGTAGCGCCCAAAGTATTTGGGGAGGTGGGAGTCAAACACAATCCTAGAAGAAATGACTTTTGGAGGCTGGCACAGGCTTCCAGCCAGTAGGAAGCAGAGGGGGTTTGAGATGTTGGTGATTACAGTTGGTCATTGAGCTTGGATTTGGATGTCCAAGGATACCATGAATTCAGTATAGCATGTAAAAAAAAAATAAGTCATTCTTGCACTATGCCTTTCTCCGAACCAGAGGCAACATTTAATTTCATAAAGAAACTTCTGAAAAGTGATATGCCAGTCATCGTTTCTGTTTTTCCTGTTGGTGTTTGTGTTTTCTCCTCTGCTTGGTCCTCCCCTCTCATAGATACCCCTTTCTCCCTAGGACCCCTTGAATGGTCACATGCCAATGTCTGTTGAAACCCCATTCTGGTAAATAATTTGTCCTTAAGCCAATCCATCAAATGTTCATTGAGTCCCTACTGCATGTCCATTCCTGTGCTAGGCAATTAGGGGAAGACAAGCTGCAAGCTGGGGTTCTACACCCTCAAGGAGATAAGAGGAACACACATGAAGCAGTGAAATAAAATAGAAAGAAGCATTTGATGAAGTACAAAAAAAGTGTCAGAGAGAGATTATCCTCTTAAAATCTCAGAAGAGAGAGAAATGGCCGCTGACTGGAGAGCTTCATGGATGAGGTGGGAACTGAGGCAAGTCTTAAAAGATGGGTCATATTTGGAAAGAAGAGTGCATTCCACGTGACCACACAGGGGGAGAGAGAGGAAAGACCCAGAGACAGGAATTAGCCTGGTATGTTCAACCAGCCAAGCTCGCCTAGAAGAGAGGGTCTGTGTAGCCAAGTAGTAGGAGGTAATTCGATTCAATCGCACAAATTAGTTGAGACCAGATTTCAAAGGACCTTGAATGCCAATCTAAAAAAAACCATGGAGCAGTTAAGTAGCAGAGGTGACATCAGGAGGGCAGTGCATTAGAAAGATTAATCTTGGAGTCTTAGCCTTGGAACGGACCTCAAGGTCTAACTTATACTTACTCGGGAATCCCTACTTCAACACCCCTCAGAAGGGATCCAGCCTCTGTTTAAAGACGTGTGTTCACCAACCCCTGAGGCAGCACATTCTACTTTGGGACCGCTGTAATACTTAGGAAGTTTTTCCTCAAATTGAGCCGTAATTTATATCCCTCTAACTTTCACCCATGATGGTCTATTTCCCAAGCATTTCCCCCCAGAAACAACTACAGTTTAGCTCTGTTCTTCCTCCTCTACCAATGTTTCATTTCAATGGAATAATTCTTTGCTAAGAAGCTATCTCACTACTCATTAAAGTAACTAAACTTTTTTGTCATAAATATTTTAAATACATTTGAACAAAGCAGAAAAGTTTTAAAACATGAGAATTTTGAAGGGTTTTTTTTTTTTGTCCTGTGTGTGAGTGCACCATACAGAATCACATACAACTCCTGAAGAGGAAGAAGGATGCAGGACGGAGTGAAGAGCTGATAGATCATAGAGGAGGCTTTTACATTAATTCAGGAATAAATGATAAGGACCTAGACTAGGATCTGGAGGCAGGCATGGAGAGAAATAATGACTAGCATTTTATGTAGTACCTTAAGATTTGCAAAGTGATTTATACAAATATCTCATTTTATCCTCTCAGCCACCTGGGAGGTAGGTGCTATTATTATCCACGTTTTGCAGATGAAGACACTGAGGCAGACAAAATTTAGGTGATTTCCCCAGTGTCAAATAAAATGACTGAGGTCAGATTTGTGTTCCTGACTCCAGGACCAGCACGCTACTCACTGTGCCATCTAGTCGATGATTCATGGGTCATCAGGCTATAGGGTCCTAAGGGTCTGTCTTGGTCCTTGATTAGTTCATAGGAATGAATGATTTCCTTGGTGCTAATCTTGAAATAGCCGATTCCATTTCTGAAAATCAGCAGCATGAGACATCACCTTGAGTTACCTCCACTATTTCACTTTAAAAAACAACTATTTGTTTACTATTAACTATGTTCCCAGACCTATAATGTGAGAGGTGGAAAAAAAGCCATAAGTTGTCTGCTTTCAACAAGTTTATAGTCTGGTTAGAGGGAGTGAAAACTAACACGGTTGAAAGGATTAGAGAATAATGATAAAGGGTATTGTAAGTAGACTGCTTATCTGCTGAATTCCGAAAAGGGAGGGAGATTAGAGTGGATATTATAGTCTAGGAAGGCTTCCTGGAGGAGACAGTATTCTACCTGGGCACCAAAGAACAGGTAGGATTTGAATAGATAAAAAAGAGAAATTAAGGTGTGGAGGATATTGCAGGGAGGGGAACATCAGCTAGGAAAGGTGGGGGAGGTAGAAATAAGCATGGTTTTTTATAGGGACAAGTGAGATTTTCTTTATGTGTTTTAATAATAATTTATTTCTCCAATTACATGTTAAAACAATTTTTAACATTTTTTTTAAAGTTCTGAGTTCCAAATTCTATCCCTTACTTCCTCCCTTCCCCCTTCCCTGAGACGGTAAGTGATCTGATACAGGTTACAAATGTTTAATCATGTAAAACAACAAATGAGGTTTCCTTTGAATGGAAAGTTGAGAAATAAAGTTGGAGAGGAAGGGGCCAGATGTGGAGTAGCACAAGCTGAATGCCAGGCTAGAAGTTTGCCCTGTAGACAATGAGGAGCTATTGGTTTTTGAACATCTAAATTGGGCTCCAGTTGGTTTGCTATAACCCTAGCATGTATTAATGCCAGGCGCAGAACCCTGCTAGGATAGGATAGAAATAATAGCTTACATTTATAGTACAGCTATTCACCATAACACTATGAAGTAGTCAGGAGAAGTACTGTTATCCCCATTTAACAACTGGGAAAACTGGAATGCAGAGATTAAGTGCCTTGCCAATGATCACAGAGCTAGGAATTATCAGAACAGTAATGTAAATCCTGGTCTTTTTATTCCACAAGCTGCCTCCCAGAAATGAATTGGGATTATATCCCCAGATCCCCAAAAGAGTTTTGAGGCCCACCGACTGACAGGTGAACAAACGACTGTGGGAGGCAGCTGGTACAGAGAAAGTCCTAAGGCTCATAATCCAAGCAATTAGCCCATGACCCCTCTCCATACCATCATCAACTGCAATAGGCGGGACTTTCCCCAGCCTCCTTCTCAGTCTCTGTTGCTCTTCTGTTACCACTTTTCCCTTTCAAAGTTGCCCTTAAATTAAGTTCTTCTTTATGCAAATATTGGGTGTCCAGGATGAAGGAAGGAAGGTAGGTACAAATGTATGATTTTTTCATTACCCATTTCTCCATCTTATACATACCTGCCTAAGTCTCCCAGCATAGACTGATCAGGAATGAGGGTGTGTCTGAGTAATAAGTACAAATATCAGCAAAGACCATTCCAGAGCCCTCTGGGGCTCCTGGAAAGATAAAAAGTCAATACTTACTAGAGAGTAAAGATTGTATATTTTGTATTTGTAACCCCAGTGCGTAGAACAGAGAGCATGGTACACAGTAGGTGCTCTATAAATGCTTGTTACTATATTATGGGTATGCACATACATGCACGTATAGCTTTTGAAATAGCATATCATTTCAGAAACATTATGGCACAATTTATAGCAGACTGACTGTTGGATAGGCACAATCTGTGGCTAAGCAACAAAGATAAGCTTAGTGAGTCAAATTGGAAAGACCTGGGTTCAAGTCCCACTTCTAACATATTTGGTTGTGTGATCAAGTTACTTAACCACTTCTGTACCAGGCAGCGAAGACTGTTGTACAACAGTTGCCTATGTATACTGGTAGGGTGAGTTTCCTCATCAGAATTCCCTACACCAGTAAAATCACAGGTCTAGACCAAAAACCAAAATATGTGGTGCACTAGACATGCTTTCAGATGCCAGTAAGGCCAAGGACCTCCGAGGTACAGACCACTAAACCACAGCCAGATCTCTACAAAAGCTTGAAGTCCTCCTTTTCCTCTCCCCTCTAGGATCATGGGTTCTTAACCTTCTCTATGTCATGGGCCTCTTGGGCAGTGTGGTGAAGCCTATGTATGGACTTCTCAGAATAATGTTTTTAAATGTATAAATACACAGAATTATAAGGGAAGCTAATTGTATTGAAATTCAGTTATCAAAAGATTTTTTTAGTGAGTTCAGGACGCCAGGTTAAGAACCCATGTCTAGGTCATTCAATTCAAATCGATTCAGTTAAGTTCTAGCACTGGAGCTATAAGGATAAAAATGAAACAATGCCTTCCCTCAAGGAACTTACTTGCCCTCTGCTTGGGAGAAAGGATCACACCCTATACACAGAGGAGCAAAATACAAAGTAGGGAGTCAAGAGGGTCAGATAAAAATCAGAGAGATCAGACAAAGTCTTCTAGGAATATTTGGTGGAGGGGGAACACTAACAGCTGGAGGACTCACCACGGAAGGCTTCACGGAGGACACATACTGGGCTCCAATCTTTCAACAAATCCCTGAGACAGAGTTGACTGGTACCTATGGAGTTTAAGTGTTTACATTCGGGGAAGCTGTAGTCCCTTGCAAATAGGCAGCATTCATGATGATGCTCTTAATAACAGCCTTCAAGACCCAAATGAACTGGGCTACCTTTTCTACCTACCAAAAAGGCAGACCCATCCCTCACCAGAGTGCTACTGGGCCTCTCTTGCATTTCAGTACAATTCAATTTAAGGCTGTTCAAACCATTTCACAGGACCTTCCCTCTACAATCCACATGCTACTAATGTGTCTTTTCTACTATTCTACTACATTTGTCTGTATGTCTCTATGTATGTGTCTGCTGTGTTCACAATCACTCAATTAACCAAAAGGTACAGAGAATACGTACAAGATACCACTGTGTGTTTAACTATAAAACTGGTATTCAAGTCCCTTAAAAAAGCAAATACCCCTTAAAGACTCTCCTCCAATGAGGCATCTCCCTTGCATTTACCAAAATCATCCAAGATACCTTAAAAGATTTAACAACAGGGATGTCTTTAATTTCCTTCGTTACTTATGTCAAGTAGGCATACAACAGGGAGAAATATGATTACCAAAGGCATCCAGCATTTTCATGGAGGAGGTCTAGTGCAGAGTCCAAGTCAGAAAGGGGCTCCCTGTGGATGGTGAGGTCCTCCAGGTACTATTTGTGGATGACCTTGTGCTGATCATGTGGAGCATACATACATGCATGTTCTTAATGAGATCCATGATTATTCAAAAGAATTTAGCCCAACTATCCATGCAGGAAAGACCAAGTGGATGAAAAATACTTATCATCAAAAGTAGGAATAGTTGGATGGATAACCTAGTTGGGGTACATTGGGATCCCAGACTGTTGGATAGGCATAATCTGTGGCTAGGCAACAGAGATAAGCTTAGTGAGTCAAACTGCAAACTAACTTGCAAGATTGGTTTATCAACACTATGATCTGGCCCAGCAGTTGACAAACTACTGCCTGAGGGCCAAATCCAGTCCACAGCCAAGTTTATTTTAAAATGTAAAAACAAAGAGCAGTAGAGATTTAGCTATTGGGCTGCAACATGCTGACCCCTGTAGTCTAGCCCAATACATATATCTGGGATAGATACTGTGCATGTACTTAGCTGGGCTAAGTATTAAACGAGAGGGGAGGGGCAGTCTGGATTATCTTTGGGAAATTACAAAGTTCAGTTAATGATCACAAATTTCTCCTGGAAGCAAAGGCCCATCATTTTAACATCAGAATTCTTCTGGTGATGTTGTATGACTACAGTGGAAATACAATACTCATTGTCTAAAAAATTTAAGCTGAACATCACTCAAAGGATGGAGAAATATGTGATGAACATAGCAGTCTACCAGACATTATAAATGAGAAATTATGCAAGAGAAGTGGTGTAAAGGATATCATCAAAGAAATGCATGCTGGGGGGAAAATGATGCACTAGTCACATGGTAAGAGCAAGGGACAACCAATGGAAAACCCACATGCTCCAGTGCTAAGAGAGTGCAAGGAAGGTCACAACCACATTGGACAGGCCCCTGGGATGAATTTTTGAGAGAGTATGGATGAATCATTCATATAAAATAAATGATATAGATAAGTTATGGTCTTCATGGTGGGAAATAGCCACTGCACTGGGATTACAGATCCCAGTTAGTGTATACTGGAATACTACTAGGGAGGATCATATTGGTTGGCCTTTTGAGCACTGCCCTTCATCTACCAAGACAGCACTTCTGTCATTCAAGCTATTTCTACAACAAAGGGGCTGAACAGCCCTCAATACCCACCAATGGGACACATCATGGTAGGGTTCGTTGGAACTAGGGGTACCATATATTCCTGCGCAACTGAGCAAGGCTCAATGTGTGAAACTGGAATCTAATATGCAACCTTGGTTTTATCAGCAACATGCTCTAAGCCCGTTGGACTTTGTCTCAATACAAGACAGTGTGCAAGATATATGGGAAATAATCTGCTCAGAAAAAGAGGTGAGCTTATCATGCACCAAGAACAAGGTAAAACAGGTGGCAAAATTGAATATTACACACACACACACACACACACACACACACACACACACCAGCAAATGTTAAAAAGCCAACAAGATCTCCTAAGCATTGGAGGACATGGACAAAAATTGCACTAAATAAGAAGGTACAAATAGATTTTTATCTGCATCTTGGGAATTATCAAAGAAGTCATGGAAATATAGAAATATTGATATATTGGATTGTTCTGGGTAACTGTGATAGAATTTCAAAGGATTTCTCATTTCACGGTCCCTTCCATCAAAGCAAATACCTAGACAAGATTTATTTCGTTCACGCACAGTATATGAGACAGCATGGCACAGAGTGGGAGTCTCCTATGGCAAACTACAGCCACCAGTGAACGAAACAGACCTGCCATTTGTTTTTGTATAGCCCTTGAGTTAAAATACTTTATATTTTTTAAATAAAGTTTCTTTATATTTTAAAATATAAAAAGCAATTTTTAGCTCATGGGCTATACAAAAATAGGTAGAGGGCTGGTTGCTGATCCCTGGCATAGAGATAGATAAATTGACAGATAGAAAAGGCATATATTAAACACTTAGTGATGGGACTACAGATTCAAGCAAGCAAGATAGCCCCAGGCCTCAAGGAGTTTACATTCTAATGTTTACTTTCTAATTTACATTCTAATACATTCTTCTATGGGAAGATAACAAATAAAGGGGAACTAGGTGGGGGCAGTGAAAGGAAGGTTCAAGCACAGAAATACAGGGTGTCCCTAAAGTCTGGACACATAGGCAAAAATGCGTATTTTGAAATATTTGGAATATTAACAGACCTTAGCCCCCTTGACTTCTTTTTCTGGGATATGCTAAAAGAGAAGGTGTACTCAATGAAAATCACAGATGCAACACACTTGATTGAACATGTATAGGACGGAAAATTCAAATAATAGGAGAGACATCTTTAGGAGAAGCAAAGTGAATTTATTTTACAAACCTCATGAGATCTGGGCATCGCCTCCACTGGGAAACTAGTGGAGGGAGGCAAAGCACAAAGGAAATGCAGCAGTAGATATACCCTTAATGCAAAGATTCCCGCCCACCTCTATCCCTTCTCATCATTGGCTGGGAGGCAGGCTTACAATCTAGGCATGAAAATACAGAGCCAATCCATACATACTTTCCTTATTTAGCTACTAATGTGGTGATGATATCGCTGAGGTAAAAGAGAAGGAATGAGGAAGGAGAGGGGGACCTTCCTGGAGCAGAGAACAAACAGCTCACAGGTAGTCCATTATCTCCCTATTTGGTAAAATTCTTGTGCTAACACTGAGAGAGGGGGAAGGGAAGGGCACCTCCAGCTTCAAGGCCCTGACTTTCCAGAAGTTAGCTAAGTCACTACAAGGTTAAATTCCAAGCCTCTCCTACTCCCTCAGACATCCCCCGTTCCAGAAATATGAGAAGAGAGCAGCCCCTATATTCTTACCCTATGAAGTCTTCACAAATTATATCCTTCTTGCTCAAATGCATAAAGAGTGAATGCGCTAAAATAAACAGCCATGGGGAGTTATTGCACCGAGTTCGTGTGAATCCTACAAAGCGCATCAACCTTTGCATCACAAATGATGGAAATTATATTGAAGATGTTATTTGTTAATATTCTAATTAAATAAAATATGGTTGAAAATTTCATTTCTCGAAAATATGCATTTTTGCTTATGTGTCCAGACTTTAGGAACACCCTGTATAGGGGCAGAGATGTTTGGGAATTGGCAGTGGAGGCCTGTAAGAAGCCCAGGGGGAAAAAATCTAAGCTCTCATTCTGGGGTAAGAATGATGGCTAGAATATAGGATGGTGAGAGGGCCAGCAAGTTGTTTAGAGGATAGAGAGCTGGTCTCAGAGTCCAAAAGAACCAGGTCCAAGTCCTATCTCTGATAACTATATGACCCTAGATGAGTCACTTAACTTCTCAATGTTCCAGGGAACCTCCTTAAGACTGCAAGTTGCAGAGTGTTGATCAACATTGGCAGAGAGAATTCTCTCCACCCATGAAATCTCTTCTAATATGCACATTTTTACATATATGTGTGTGTGCATATATGTATGTGTGCATGCATATGTATGTATATGTCATGTATATACACAAACTAAATTTCTTTATATAAAATGAAATGTTATCAAGACCTTTGATTTCATATGAAGGGAGTCACTCCTAGTATGGAAACTTCCTCCACTGAATGCCGATTGTGAACATGACCGTAGCTTGTTCCTTGGGACGCAGAGAGGTAGGTTATAGGATTTCCTTAAGGGTCACATTGCTAGTATATGTCAGCGAATCTGACACATCTCCTATCCACAATACCATGTTCTTTGTAATACATACATCTAAAAAGAAAGAACCCACCTAATCTGTTCCCTGAAAACATGGTCTTAGGAAGATTATTGTATAGTGGCAGTTACAAATGGGCAAGTAACCAAACCACTGAAACATCAGTCTTCATGACTTTACTATCTTCCATGAAAGTACTAATCTGATGCTTCAGCATGGAGACAAGGTGGCCCTAGAGTCCTGGAAGGGCACAGCTACTATTAAAAGGCTCTGGGCAGGACCCAACCTACTGAAAAGGCTTCAAGGACAGATGAACAATACTACAAAAGAGACTGATTGTGAGTGGTCCAATTTGGCTAGAAGGAAACAAATAGTGTTTATAAAATTCACTGGGGGGAGTGGGGGTTGGGGGAGAAGACCCTGCCCTAGAGATTAGTTCTCCATAGAGGACAAGCCTAACCTAGTTTGGCAACAACCACTGCCAGAAGGTTGGCAGGCAGTTAAACTATCAAGGCTACCTGGGTCAGCCAGAGTTCCCACACTGATGAAAGGAAGGATCTTTTGAAGTATTTAAATGGGTTCAGAGTAATGTTATTGGGAAGCTACAGTACCTAGGAAAAAGCACTGGCTTTGGAGTCCAAAGACCTGGGTTTAAATCCTACCTCCGACACAGGTACCCTGTGTGACCTTGGGCAAATCACTTAACCTGCCCAGGCCTCAGTTTCTTTATCTGTAAAATAAGGTGATTGGACTAGATGGCTCGTGGGCACTTCCAACCCTAGATTTATAATCCTATGAAAGCCTGCTATAAGGTATGCCTATAAACAATCAGAATATTACCTCTAGCTGTAAATGTAAGTTATAGTCTCCCACACAAATATGATTTATCACTAACATTGGAGCTAATTAATGCTGCTGACAGAAAAGCAGGAGTCATAGAACCTAATAGCCTTCTATAGAGTGTGAGGGCCAAGAGTTTCCTTCTTCTAAGAGGCTGGGTATGAGCCATGGTACAGAAGGCAAAGAAGCCCATTGAACAGGTAGAAAAAGCGGAGGAAGGTCACAAAGTGAGGTGTCTTTCTCACCTCTATAATTTTCTTAGGACTCCACGGGTAAGAAAGGCAGGCCTACAGATCTATGGGAATTAAGTCAGTATACCCTCCCCCAAATTTCTCACTCAGTAATTGTTGCCTAGAACTCTTAACTGGGAGAGTCTTTCATTCTAGTCACTAACAAGACTTAATATGCAAATTCCCTGGGCTTTCTGCTTCCAACACACTAAGGTGTGAATGACAAATAATGATATGATTATTCTAGGATGGAGAAGTGGAAGGAAGAGAAGATGCCAAGTGCCTGGAATGTAGAGGGAGGCCAATAAAAGGGGAGAATGGGTTCACTGAAACTTCACTGATTTTATAATTTGACAGAAGGTCAGTAGAGGTCAATCAACCATAATCTGCAAGGAAAGAATGGTTGCAAGGTGGCCGCACTTCAGGAGGGCGAGAATGCTAGTCAGGATAAAGTTTAAGATTAGGTCAGTATCAGTTAACATTAACAGAAAGTCATCAGTCATTGGTATATTGCAGAATATGCTAGAGTGTGGGGAGTGGGACAGAAGAGAGATGATGAAAATGGATGGCACAAGGAAAAAGAGAGAAATGCTATGTAGTTCTTGCTGCAGACTCCAAACAAGTGTACATACTCTCTCTCTCTCTCTCTCTCTCTCTCTCTCTCTCTCTCTCTCTCTCTCTCTCCCTCCCTTCCAAACCACAAAAATCATTATAAAGCAGCAAATCGACAAATGACAGGCAGATACTACACTTGGGTCCTTACCTCCAGTACTTCAGGGTATAAGATAGATGCTGTTGGCACAGTGGATAGAGCACTGAACCAGGAGTCAGCAAGATCTGAGTTTCAATCTGGCCTCAGACACTTGCTTTGCTGTATGACCTTCCTTCCTCAATGAATTAAGTGCATGGCTCAAAATTTTTCTCCCCTTCCCAACTCCTGCTCTCATGCTAGGGGCCTTCAACATACATAATGACTCTCGAACACCTTAACCAACTGAGTTTTTCAATCTGCTCACTTCCCATGAGATACCCCTCCACCCCAACTCAACCCATTCACAGAAAGTCAGACCCTTGATCTGGCTGTTACCCACAGACATACCACCTCAGCGTCCAAGAATTTTGAAATCCCTTTATCTAACCATAATGTATTAGCTGTTCACTTCTCTCTCCGCCTTCCCTTACAACACCCTCTTCTTCATCTGCAACGTGATCTCCAATCCCTTGACTCTTCAATTCGCTACAAGCCATCAACTCCCCTGAACTAGTTATTCTATTTGCCCCATCTTGACCCCTTGATGAACCAATTCAACTCAACACTGTCTTCATCTCTTGAATCCCTACCCACCCTGAACATTTTACCAATTACAACTTGCCAAACCTCAGCCTTGGACCACTCCCACAATTTCACCACACACACTACTGAGCAAAGATAGAGAAAATCACAGACCCTGAGTCTGCCATAGATTTGTTACACAGTCTCAGCTGGGCCTCCATTGCTGCTGGGCAATCCTACTATACCACTCTTTACAGCAGCTCTTCCAAACCTTTTCATCCCTCTTCAAACCTCCCATGGCTCCTCTCCTCCTACTCTGAGAATAGCTGAGAATATTTTACAGAAAAAATTGAGGCATATGCCATGAGCTCCCTCTTCTCCTATCACTAGCTGGCTTCTACTACTCTCTGCTTGCCCACTCATCTCACAGGAAGTGGCCTTAATCCACACCAAGGCTAACCCCTCTACCTACTCAAGCAGCCTCACTCCTCTAATAGATTGCCACCTCTGTCATCCCCATGCTATACTTATTTTCAATCTGTCTACTGGCCCAATTCTTACTGCCTACAAACTCATGTCTTCCTCATCCCCCTCCCCTCCAAAATCTTCATTTGATCCCTCCATCCCTGCAATTGTCCCATTTCCCTTCTAAGCTTTATAGCTAACCTCTGGGAAATTACCATGTACAATAGGTGACTCCACTCTCTCTCTTCAATTGTCTTCTTAATCACTTACAATCTGGCCTCTGACTTTATAATTTCACCAAAACTGCTCTCTCCAGTTACCAATGACCTCTTGTTGTGTGTTTGTCCTTCATTCTTGAAGAGGACCATGTCATCAGGGAAATGATATGACTTGCAGTTGACTTTGATTTGAGTGAGGGAGGGCTGTGCAAGGTCACCAGCCTCACTTTCTCCTCCAGAGCCATCTGGGTCTAGTGGCCTGATATTCACCAGGGCAACTGGAGATGACCCAGGATGCAATCTATGCCTGTTCTCAATCTTCATTCTCTGCAGCCTTTGATACTGTTAATCAACCCCTCTCCTCTTTGATTCTCTCTTCTCAGTCTTTTCAGGACATTGCTCTCTCCTACCTGTCACTACTCCTTCTCAGTCTACTTTTGCTCATTCAGATCATGCCCTCTACCTGTAGGCATCCCTCAGGGTTTTGTCCTTCTCCCTCTACCCTACTTTACTTAATGATCTCATCAGCTCTGATAGATTTACTTAACATCCTTATGCTAATGATTCTCAAATCTAACTATCCTACTCCAGCCTCTCTGCTGACCTCCAATCTCATATCTCCAACTGCCTTTTCAGAGATCTCAAATTATATATCCAGGAGATATCTTAAAATCAGTATATCCAAGTTTCTAATGTGGGCCTAAGTTTCTTCCCCTGTTTCACCTGCTGTATCTATTTCACAGTGGTTGTGAAAGTGCTACAACATAGTTGAAAAGTACTATGTAAATTTTTACCAATCAACAAGTATTTGAGCAGATCTATCCATCACCAACTAGTAAAAAAAACTAGTACAAGCCAACAAGGATTTTAGAGAAACTTAAAATGTTATCAGCATGGAGCTTATGTTCTATGAAAATAAAGTATAAAACCTTTCTTGAAAATCTCCAATTAAACACCAAATTAGAAATACTGAAAACCAAAGGAGAGATCACTAAAATGGAAATTAACTAAAATTGAAACTGAACTAATAAATAAAAACTAAGAGCTGATTTTATGAAAAAAAAAAAACAATAACATTGATAAAAACCTTTGGTTAATTTGATTATAAAAAAAGGAAAATCAAATTACTAATATCAAAAATGAAAAGGGCGAATTCCCCACCAATGAAGAGGAAATTAAAACAGTAATTAGGAATTATTTTACCCAACTGTATGCCCATAAATTTGACAATCTTAGTGAAATGGATGAATATTTACAAAAATGTAAATTGCCCAGAGTAACAGAAGAGGGAGTAAAATACTTTAATAACTCCATCTAAGAAAAAGAAATTGAACAAGCCATCCATGAACTCCCTAGGTAAAAATCTCCAGGGCCAGATGGATTTACAAGTGAATTCTATCAAACATTTAAAGAACAATTAATTCCAATACTATATAGACTATTTGGGAAAACTGGCAAAGGAGTCCTATTAAACTCTTTTTATGATACAAATATGATACTGATACCTAAACCAGGAAGAGCCAAATCAGAGAAAGAAATTTATAGACCAATTTCCCTAATGAATATAGATGCAAAAATTTTAAATAAAATATTAACAAAAAGATTACAGCAACTTATCACGAGAATAATACACTTTGATCAGGTAGGATTTATACCAGGAATGTAGGGCTGGTGAATATTAGGAAAACTATCAGCATAATTGATCATATCAACAACAAAACTAACAGAAACCATATGATTATCTCAATTGATGAAGAAAAAGCTTTTGACAAAATATAACCCCCACTCATATTAAAAATACTAGAGAGCATAGGAATAAATGGAGCCTCCCTTAAAATGATAAGTAGTATCTGCCTAAAATTTTCAGCAAGCACTATATGTAAGGGGATAAGTTAGATGCATTTCCAATAAGATCAGGGGTAAAACAAGGATGTCCCTTATCACCCCCATTATTCAATATGGTACTAAAAATGTTAGCTTTAGCAGAAAGAGAAGAAAAAGAAATCGAAGGAATTAGAATAGGCAAAGAAGAAACTAAGTTATCACCCTTTGCAGATGATATGAAGATATACTTAGACAATCCTAGAGAATCAAGTAAAAAACTACTTGAAATAATAAACAACTTTAGCAAAGTTGCAGGATATAAAATAAACCCAGATAGCATTTCTATATATTACTAACAAAGCCTGACAGCAAGAGACAGAAAGAGAAATTCCATTTAAAGTTATTGTAAACATTATAAAAAATTTGGGAGTCTACCTGCCAAAACAAGCCCAGGAACTATATGAACATATTATAAAACACTTTTCACACAAATAAAGCCAGATCCAAATAACAGGAAAAACATCAGTTGCTCAGGGGTAGGCAGAGCTAATATAATATAATATAAAATGACAATTCTACCTAAATTAATTTACTTATTCAGTACCATACCAATCAAACTACCAATCAAGTGTTTTTTTAGAGGTAGAAAAAATAGTATCAAAATTCATTTGGAAGAACAAAAGGTCCAGAATTTCAAGGGAATTAATGAAAAGAAAAGCTAGGGAAGGTGGCCTAGCCATATGAGATTTTAAATTTTATTATAAAGCAGCTGTCCAAGAAAGAGAGGGGTAGATCAGTGAAATAGGTTAGGTACACAAGACACAGTAGTTAATGGTTATGGCAATCTGCTGTTTGATAAACCCAAAGACCACAACTTCTGGTATAAGAACTCACTGTTTGACAAAAACCACTGGGAAAACTGGAAAATAGTATGGCAGAAAGTGGGCATAGACCAATGACTGACACCACATACCAGAAGAAAGTCCAAATAGGTACATGATATAGGTATAAAGGCTGATACTATAAACAAATCAGGGGAGCAAGGAATAGTTTATCAGTCAGATTTATAGAGAATGGAGGAATTTATGACCAAACAAGAAATAGAGAACATTACAAAATGCAAACTGGATACTTTTGATTACATTAAATTGAAAAGGTTTTGCACAAACAAAGCCAATGCAAACAAGATTAGGAGGGAAGCAGAAAACTGGGAAAGAATTTTTACAACTAGTGTCTCTGATAAAAGCCTCATTTCTAAAATATATAGAGAACTGAGTCAAATTTATAAGGATACAAGTCATTTCCCAATTGATAAATGGTCAAAGGATATAAACAGGCTGTTTTCAGAGGAACAAATTAAAGCTATCTATAGTCATATGAAAAAATGCTCTAAATCACTATTGATTATAGATGCAAATCAGAACAACTCTGAGATACCACATCACATCTATCAGAGTGGCTAACGTGACAAAAGAGGAAAATGATAAATGTTGGAGATGTGGGAAAATTGGAACAGTAATTCATTGTTCATCAGCTGTGAGCTGATCCAATCATTCTGGACAGGAATTTAGAACTATTCTTAAAAGCTATAAAAATGGGTGTACCTTTTGACCCAGTAACACCGCTTCTAGGGCTGTATCCCAGATATCATAAAAATGGGAAAAGGACCCAGATGTACAAAATATTTATAGCAGCTCTCTTTATGGTGGCCAAGAACTGGAAATTGAGGGGATGCCCATCAATTGGAGAATGGCTGAACAAGTTGTGGTATATGAATGTAATGAAATACTATTGTGCTATGAGAAATGATGAACAGGCAGATTTCAGAAAAACCTGGACTTATATGAACTGAGGCTGAGTGAAGTGAGCAGAACCAGAACATTGTACACAGTAACCGCCACAGTGTGTGAGGGCTGATTTTTGACACTTAGCCTATCTCAACAACGCAAGGACCTAAAACAATTCCAAAGGAATCATGATGGATGCCATCCACATCCAGAGAAAGAACTATGGAGTCGGAATGCAGAGGAAAGCAGACTATTTTCTTTTTTGTTTTCTCATGGTTTCTCCCATTCATTATAATTCTTCTATGCAACATGACTAATGTGAAAATGTGTTTAATAGGAATGTATATGTAGAGCCTATATCAGATTGCATGCCATCTTGGGAAGGGGTGAGGGGGAGAAAATTTAAAACTTATGGAAATGAATTTTGAAAACTATAAATAAATTAATAAATTGGGTGGGGGGGAACCTTTTTTCCCCTCTAACATTGACAAAGGATCACAGTTGTCCTTTCTCCATCTCCTCCCTTTACTTCATAACAGCAGCTCTGTGATCCTGGGTAAGCTTATCCTCTCTGGACCCGTTTCCGCGGTCAATTGGGGATAACACTTGCACCACCTCTTTTACTGGCTTCTTGTGAGGAAAACAGATTAAGAATTACAAAGCAATAATAAATCTCATTAATATTAGCATTACTTCTATTTGCCAGTTCTACTGCCTCATCACATCCTTCCTAACGTCCCATTCCTGCCACTTATTAGATTTATGGCAGTGGCCGAGGGGTAGAATGTCCTTGCTAGAGCTAGAGGCCAAGATCACAAAGATCACTGAAGGATCACCAAAGCTCACAAAGAAAATGAGAACACATTCTGTGCCTTGGGACATTTAGCCATTTTTGAGAACTGTTTTCCACTTGTCAGTGCTAAGGTTAGAAAAAGCAATGAACTCCTGAAGATGATCAAGCATACAATCAAAAGGGACTGAAATTATTGACTGGTTTAACAGAATACAGCATGCTAGATCTAGACAGATTCAAGTTCTGTCTTATTTTGGAGATAGAATACACTGAAACGCCAACTAATGGACAGCTCCCACTGGACTCTGAGCTCATGGAGGAGAGGGACCTTGTTTTCGCCTTTGTGTTCCTGATGCTTAGCACAGCGCTTGTTAAATTCTTGTTAACAATGAAGATGATGGAGATTGATGATGAAGGGCCTTACTTGACGTCATTGGAGTCCAAGGGCAAGCCAGACTAAGAATCCAGGTATCCTGCCCTTTTCAATATATTCATCCCTTATCATTCTATTTTGTTACTATTCCAATTACTCATGTGACCACGCATGTGTCCCAAGTTAACAGAAGTTATGTCTTTCATTATACCAAATCATTTATCATAGAAGGTATCTAAGAGCATGCTAAGAGCATACACAGAACGCTAGGTCTGGAGTCAGGAAAACCTGAGTTCAAATGTAGCCTCAGCCACTTACTAGGTATGTGCCCCTTCCTAGGCAAGTCACATAATCTGTAGGCCTCGAGTTTCCTTAAGTGTATGATGCGGATATTAGCCCCTACCTCCCAGGGTTGTGATGATCAAATGAGATACTTAATAGTGATTAGGGCAGGGCCTGGCACATAGTAGGCATTTAGTACTTTTTTTTTCCTTTATCTTGACTCGTAGCGGGCAATGTTCTCTTTCCCAACACCATACTATAACATACGATTTCAGGTCATTGTGAAATCGTGGAAATTTGCAGAAAGGTGATGCCAGAAGCCAGAGAAATTACCTTAATTACTCTTGAAAGGGAAAAGGCAGAATCTCAAAGGGAAACAGGTAAGGAGGTGAGGGAAGATCCCTGGAGTTGCCAATGTTCTTGGGGGTTATAAGCTTCTTTTCACAAAACTTAAGTCCTGACCTCAACAGAGAGCAAAGGGGTGGGGAGAGGATATTCTGGTACCTTAGTGAAAACTTCATTAAGTTGATTTGTGATATTTGGAATAATTTGCTAATTCTACATCCTTATTTTAGAATCGAAGCTGGAATTTCCTAGTTCTTCTGCCATTCCAGAAGACTTTGGAAAAATGAGAAAAGCCAGAATAAGCAACACAAGTCAATCTTTATTGAAAACTGAAGTATTAATACATAACAATTCTTGTTACAATAAACGTGCTTTTTTAAGAATTTTAAATCTGAGCTCATCTACTCATCGGATTGCATAAAAAATAAAAAAGTATGAATTTACACATAATTGAACTGGCTCAGGATGGATTTTCCACACCTTTGTGTTGACACCATAAGTTCAATGCAGAAGTGAGTGATGCTTTTTAACATTTTGGAAGACAACACTGACCTAACTTTAAAAAAAAAAAAGTACCAACATAACTGTCTGAAAAAACAGTATTTTTTTTAAAAAAATCATAAAAAAGAAACCTGTGTCTACTCAATAACAAAATGTGGAGAACTATTATTGGGTCCTTTTCGTTTGTACTTCTGTTGCATGCAATCACTTGTTTTGGACACAGGGCAGCCAGTAAGAGTACTACAAAAAAAAGAACACTAACAAACCCATTCTATTTAAAAACAAGTCTGTACAGGAACCAGCTAAAATAAACCTTTCAAGAGAGCCTACTGCTGGGGACCCAACACAGACCCTACCAACCTGGCAATCAGAATTACTCTTCAGTTCCAGGAAGCTGGGAAAGGCTGGTCATATGTAATTATGACCAATGGGCATTAGGCTTCTGGTAGTGGTCAGTGTTCACAAATCTTGTATTTGACAGTTTGACAGTTTTCTCTTGAAGCTAATCAGGTTTCCCCCCCCTCTACCATGTGCATCAAGCAATGGTTTCTTTTATCAGTACTGTCCCTCTTTCTTGTCTCATCTTCAAATGGTGCATGAACCTGATAGAAAAGTCCCAATTAATCTGGAAAAGATCTCTGAACCAAGCTGGGACTGCATGAATGATACAAGATGTCACTTGGGGCTTTCCCTTTCTTCAGGGATTAAAATTTCAAGGCCAATTTAGCACTTTTCTTTATATATTCTCTAAATAACCACCTACTCCACTTTGGTGTGTTACCTAAAATATACCAACTACTTTTCCTAGAAAATGTAGGTCCAATAAAGTACAAATGCCACTTAAAAATAACTCTGAGAGGTGCCTGAAAAGAGCTTAGTAAAATGAAAGCCTTGGACAAGAACTTTTTCCTCCCCTCACCTAAACTAAGTTCACTTTGCAAGGAGAACCCCCTCCTTTGGAAGAAGCGAGAGAAAAAATGGAACAAGTAATTTGTCCCAATCCAACTCCTAATTTGCTATAGCCATATTAAATCACAATTGACTAGGACCTTACTGCTGTCCCTCTGCTAAATGAAGCAGTTATTTTGGGGTGTTTCTCTAAAAGCCTCAGACTAATGTTCTTTACTCGGTCAAGCCAAAGAGGAGAATTCAAGATGATGATATGTTCTCCTGTCAAAACAGTGCAGAACACCACATATGTTTTCCTGCAACAAATTAATAAATCTAAGGGCAGGGAAATCAAGCCAAATTTTCCAAAACACTATTTTTTGCAATATGCTCCTATTTCTTTAAAAGGCAGGCAGATACAATTGGATTTGATTTCTCATGCAAGTTTTAAATTTCTGATGTGTTTCATGCCTTTTCCCATCCATGGATACGGTGAAATAAATAAGATACACACAGGAGCAAAGCTACTAGATGAAATCAATTATAAATTACTTCTAGTTTTAGGCAAGAATGTGTGTCCTCTCACTACTGGTAAAGTATCAACAGATACATAGCATATCAATTCAAACATCATTAAGTCTAGGCCAGATGACACCAGAAAGCCTGAGCAGGACAAACTGGGCTGTATGATGGCACCAGGTAAAAATGACAGGGTAAGAAAAGAAATTTTCTATTAGCATAGCCCAAAGGACTGCTGGTTCTTTACCACTGAATCAATATTTCATTTGCATAGCATACAAGGAAAAAGTTCCAATGAATTACAATTTTGTAAAACTAATAACTTTACTAACATATTTTTCAAGTTTATAAAAAGACTGATTTTTAAATTTTCTAAACTGCTTGGTTAGTAATGAACTATGCCAATCAGTGACTGAAGAATTTCTAAGAACAATAATTCGTCTTGTTTCCCAAAGAATAGCCTGCATATGTTGCTAGATTTAAGAAACCGAACACCTACCACAGATCCTAAACAAGATTTTTATTGCAATAAAAACAGTAGAATCTACAGATCGGATACACTAGCTCTCTCGGGTCTTAGGTTAAAAGTTATGTCTTAAGAAATCTCACTCCATAAAGCTGCCAAATGTTGAAAGGAACCAGTACATTTGCCCATTGCTGCTGTCCTGCTTCCATTTCCTAAGAAATCCCAATACAGCTAAATGCTTGCGGTTGTAGGAGTCCTGAATCAGGAATGTAATATAAAAAGAAGAGAAGGTTTCAGGAGGTTCTTTATTGCTATAATTTGTCTCCTAAAAATACAACTTTATAGTGTATAATTTTGACCCTAGTTATATCTCTTTATTTTTTTTAATTTAACAAAATGTCATTAAGATAAGATATATTTATCCCCTACCACCATGTTTTGTTACTATTCTAATTAGTCACATGACCAGGCACGTGTCCTTAGTTAACAGAAGTGATCTCTCTCTTTCTCTCATTATACTGAATCACTTACAATAGATGGTATCCTGATAGCTGCAAAAAATGAAAATTTCTCATTGTGGATGAATCCCATAATGCAAAATTAGTAAAAGTATTCAATGAACAAGACTACTCAAATTTTTAAAAAGAGGATAAGGAGACGAAGGAGGTACAGAAGAAAAACTATCACTGGGTGAAAAAATATACATTTAAGAACCTGATGTTAATGAAAAATGTAACATACAGAAGAGAATCTCTCATTCTCTCTCAAAAATGCTATCTATGATAGCATTTATGAAAATTCTTACTCATATGGTTCCAATGCTTCACGCTCATCATTCCTGTGGAACAAGAAATTATACAGCAGGGCTTTAGAGCCATTTTGCATAGTTTCTTAAATCTGAATGATTCCACACCTCACAGTTATTTTTCTAAAATTCAGAAATATTTTAAGATGGTGAATCTCTTCTTCTAAACTAGATATTAATAAACTCAACAAATTGTTCATTCACTTTAGTCTCTGGAACAGAGCATCCTACCAGTCACTATCTGCAAACCCGTTCATTATACAAACGGAATTATGAAAAACAGATTGGAACAAACACCACAGATGCAAATTGTTTTCCCTGGGGGTAAATTTCTGCTCCATAAACATATATGGTAGTCTCTAAGTTGCATTAAGTGCTCATGAAACATTTTAAAGTATTTATAAGTAAATACTATAATTATGTCAAGAGGCATTAGGAATAAAGGTTCTTCTGTTTACAGTGATCCATGCAAAAATATTCCTAAACTTTATAAACTAAATTGTTGAAGTTAAAAAAAAAAATGAAGAGTGCTTACTGTAAAAAATAAAGTTACTAAAGGCTCTCATCTCAATGGTTGTTCAGGAGCATACACCTCTCCCTCAGAGAAGAATACTAGAGTGGAGGCACAGGGTATTAGCTTGAAGGAGCTGCCAAATCCACAAAAGGAGCAGGATATCCCACCCCCCCACCCTTCACCCCCAACCCGCCCCCCCCCAAAACAGGTGCTACTCAAATTCACTTGTGGGGTGTAACAAAATTGCAAATGCCTGACATTTGTAAACTCTTAAAAGTGAAGGCAACAAAATTTTGTCACCATTTGCTGCAGTCAGAAGTATTTAAAAACGCTAAAACTTATCAGATTCACACATAGCAAGTCAGTCAAGCTCTGGGGAAAAAAAAGACAACCCTTGTGATTTCTTTTGCACAATATTCAAATTTCTAAGTTAAATTCCTTTCAGCAATGGTTCTGGCATGCAAATTGATTCTAATGCTAGTCCTTCATCCCTAACAGCATTTACTTTGAGTTGAATTATTACTGCTGTAAAAAAGAAGGACAGTGGAAGAGACTCAGTAACAACAAAACACCAATCCGCAGCTGGACTCATGGTCATGCTTCCCAAATGACATCTGAGGTAAAATAATATTTAAGTCTGCATCAAAAAATACTGTGACTCACAAGCAGCCCATACTATGGTCAGAAATCAATTGGCAAATCGAAAGAAGAACTCCCTAGTTTTTGAATGTTCATACATTCTGACAGCCCTGCTACAAATGTATGCATAATCCACTATAAGAAACATCAGATTAAGGACATTAAAAAAACAAAAACAAAAAAACCCCAACCCTGTTTTGTTCCCCTTTAATTCTTAAGCACACAAACTTTGTTCATAACATATAGTATGAATTCTTGCCTGTTTATGAAAAAACCTAGCAGTGCACTACATGTTTTGTTATATTTTTTAAGTTAGGTCAAATTGTACATACATTTTTCAGCTGAATAAAACAATCTTTAGGAAACAAATGGAATAAACTGGAATCTGATACCTCCCAATAGTGTGGCAGTCTCACTTTTAAATCTACCCTCCATCACTTGGAAATATGATGAGTATATACTAGATATGAGTTTTCAACAAGACAGAGAAAATATTACTTCTACAGAATTTCTAATAGAGATTTGCATTCAAAATTTTGGCAGCCAAAAAAAGCTGCTTTGTTCACACATTACCCCCCTCTTAATGGCCACACCATCTAGCACTTCATTCTGATCTTTAAGAATGTCTATGTAACACTGACTCCACATAATACAACTCAAAGGGGATGCTTAGAAAACTGATTTTGGGCAGGAATTTTGACCCTCTCAGATCTTTCCTCCTGTCACTTCTACTTGTATTAACTGAATTCAATTGGAAAAGAAATATAATTGCCTAAAATAAAAAAAAAAATCCATGTCCTTAACTGTCAACTTATCAACCCCCCAAAAGTTGAAGCACTTACTAATGGGTATTATGATGTTCTATAAAGAAATTCACTTTCACGACTCTACCTTTTTAAGACTTTGCATATGTTACAACAGTGCATTGATAACAAGTTGTAAAATACTTTTCAGTTCCTTTGGATTTTGCATATGATGGTTTTGCATCAGTCACTGCAGGTAGATTGAGCAAGCGTGTGTGTGTGTGTGTGTGTGTGTGTGTGTGTGTGTGTGTGTGTGTGTGTGTGTATGTGTGTGTGTGTGTGTGTTTTAAACATGCATTCAACTAGATATGGATCAGAATAAATTTATACTCCCTTTTTGTCATTATAGTTAGCTAAAAAATTGCAAGACAGTCCACAAAACAGGATTTGCTTTAAGACTAACTACTGGAGTTCCAAGATGTAAGATATGCAGCACTGGAAATCTTCAGTGATCTGAATTTAGTAGTGTTTAGCAAAGTGTTGAAAGCATTCAGAAGAAAGAAAGTCCTGGTTGGAGGCATGAGGGGCTTCAGCACCAACTGTTAAACCTCAATTACTTGATTGCATATCTCCCATCTTCAAACCTACAGTTAAATGAAGATATAAAAACGAGTCATCATAGATAACCAGACACAGTCAAGCAGTATCTTTCAACTGCTAAGTTCTAACATGCACTTTAAGACATTTGACATTCTTACAAGTCACAACTTTTATAGATAGACAGACAGACAGACAGACAGACAGACAGACAGACACACACACACACACACACACACACACACACAGAGTCCCCCTGAATTCACCAGAAGGAAAGATTATTTTATTAAGTTTATTTTGTGTTGACTTGAAGTAGCTTTCAGAATGTCATAATAATGGCAGTCAAACAGTCATATAAACATTTAGGACAAACTAAAAATGTTACACTGTATTTATGATACAGAACTATACCTAAGTAAATATATCATTTTTCACTCTACTTCAAAAGTAAACAGAATAACTTCATTTGTAGTTATTTAACTGGTAACTTACATTTGCCAGGATGATCACCACTGTGGGGGCACGTAGCTATAGGTTGGTGTTCCTGGGGCCCGATATGTGGGCATAGTAACTGGATGAGGGGCTACTGGAGTAGGGGAATGAGTAGTCAACAAAGTACCTAAAAGAAAAAAATTTGATTATTTTCCTTACAAGTGATAATGTAAATGCTTTGCAAACTAACTAAGGACCATTCATAATTTTAACAACTGGCAATAATATATAATTCATGGCATGGCACATCCATGTTTGTTTGGTTATTTTTTGAAGGGAGGCAGAAGAATGGACACAGGAGTGGGAATAATCTCCCCAAGATATTCTAAGTTTGTCAGAATATTTATTGAACTCTAAACACGTTTGAATTTACATAAAACCTGTATCAAACTGGCATGAATATTCTTAAGTCTGTGTATACACACATATAACACACGTGTATATGTATATAAATTTTTGAGTGTGTGTATTAATAAAATGTAAGATTTACTCTACAGCTACAGAAATTCAAAGTGAATTTATATACATTTATAGCATGATGGCTCGTGATAATATGTAGAACTCCAGTACCAGTCCTGTAAATATCTTTTGAGAGAAACATTTTAAAATTATATATAACTATCATGCTTTTTTAGACTATTACATCTTTGCTTTTCTGTGTATCATGTGAAATCCTTTTAAAAGGACCAAACACATCAATTGATGAAAGATTTTTTATTATAATCATTTTTGAAAGAAAGATTATCATGCCATCTCTATTTTCTTTGCCTTATGGGAAAACAACGTACTATTGTATCAATTCACATAAACCTGGTCCTTCAAAGAAATTCCAGTGCTTCTAGTGTCAATCCTTGTTAAGTTTTAAGTGGAAAAGCTCTTATTCCCAGAAACTATGCTGAAGCAATTTGGACTGTATCAGATTCATTAAGGAAGATCCAGGTTCACTTGTCTTGCTTGCTATATTGCTAGGCCACTTTAAGATTCTAAGGTGACAGTCATGATACTGAGTCTTAATTTTCTATATTTACAGTTTGTAAAGAACAAATTTTTTTTTCCCTATTTGTTTCTCTCCACGAATAGGTTTGTGTTGGAAGAGGGTAAGAAATATAAATTTCATATTTAATAGTTGTTATTTAATCCCATGCCTTCCTTAATTAGGATTCCTAGCCAACTTAATTATAGGAGTTTTGAAGTAAAGTTGATCTAGAATGCCATTGACTATTATCTTGTAGTTCATTTCTTCATGCACTGAATCTTAATGGGACTTATACCTTTCTTTATTACTTTTAGTTATTTCATTATTTCAAATTCTTTAATTACTATGATCATGAACTATATTATTAAACAGTCTTCTCCATGATCACTTTATTGCACTTTGTAACTACAAAGTGATACAACACATGGAAATAGAATATGTGAATAAAAATTGTTTATAATTCTGACTCAGAGCATAGTCTATAATGCAGATTTTCATGAAACTTTTGAGTCTTCTGTCCACCTGTGATTCCCTTTAGTTATTTTAAAGATATCTTTCTTTCCCAGCAACTCAGAGTTTTAGCCATGGAAAACAGGAACATTATTATATGTATATATTACAGTGTGTGTGTGTGTATACACATTATTATATAGTATGTGGAAAATAAGAACACTGACCACTTATCCTTCTATTTTTCTTTCCTGGGTTACTTCATATAAGTTTTATTTTAGATTCCTTGTCAGCAAAGCAAATAGTTTACATAGAATAATAACATCAGAGAAAAAGCAATTAGACACATAATTCTGTCATTTGGAATTCATATTTCATTTGACTTTGTCACATGGGAAGGCCAGCAGAGTGGGACTAAAAAAGTTGCCGACTTCAAACATTTGGTAGGAGAAAATGCTATTTGAAATAAAAAAGCTCTAAGAAAGATTTCAATGTTGTACGAAGGGCATGTGCCTATGGATGTTTCTTCTGAAAATAATACATGCATATTAATTGCATGTAAATTTGATGTATTTGATGTGATGGAAAATAAGAGATACCACCTTAGAATGTTAAAGTGGCCTAGTAATATAGCAAGTAAGATAAGCAAACTTGGGTCTTCCTCATTGAATCTGATTCAGTCTAAAGTGCTTGAGCATAGTTAGTGGGAATAAGAATTTCTCTCTTTAAAACTTAATAAGAATTGACCCTAGAAGGACTGGAATTTAAGAATTCTTTGAAGGACCAGGCTATATAACTCCACCCCAAGGCAGAGAAAATAGAGACAGGATGAAAATTTTTCTTTCAAAGAAGATTAATAATAAAATTCTTTCATCAGTTAATGTGCGTGGTCCTTTTAAAAGGATTTCATGATACCACAGAGAAGCAAAGATGTAATAGTCTAGAAAATACAATTATCATATATAATTTTAAAATATATATAAAATATATAATAATGTCACTGTATAATGTGTTAATTATTAATATTACAATATTTTATTATATGTTATAACGTGTTATATAAAAAATATAAAATTCAAAAGACACTTGCAGGACATGTACTAGAGTTCTACATTTTATCATAAACCATCATACATCATGCTATTTCTCTAATAATTCAGACTGAATTTTTTAAGCAATACCAACTTTTAAGAGAAAGGATTTTTTAGAATTATCAACATTTTCCCTAAGTTTAATACAAATTTCATTCAGAAAGAAAAAAATCCTCATATAATTTTAATGCTACAAGCACAACAGTTAACTCATAAACCTGGACAAAAACAAAAAGCCAAAGGTGTCACTCAGTTTTGGATATTATACATGATGTTGGCTTTGGCAAATCGCTCTACTTGCTTGGCTTTGTCTTAAAGACTTATGTTCAAATCCCAGTTCATGCTACTTACTACTCCAAGAAACCTTAAACAAGTCAGCTGAACTATCCTGGCCTCAATTCTTTCATCTTGAAAATGAAAGTTTGAACCAGATGACCTCTTAGGCTCCTTCTAGTTCTAAATCTGTGGTCATGGTCTTTTTGTGATTCAGTTTATCTGTAAAATTAATATAAAATCAGCATTACCTATTTCAAAGGATTATTATAAGGATTAAATACATGTAAAATATTAAATGCCAACTATCATCATCATTATATGACTTATAGTTGGAAGAAAGCTTACAGAGGAAGGAATTGAGGCTCAGAAATCTCACAGTGCCCAAGAGGTCACACAACTAATACTGGTAGAGCCAGGATTATTAAAATTCGTCAATATTATTTGAGTCTAACAAAATAGCATTCCAACAACACATAAACAACCTAAGTTAAATAATGCTAGTCATCAAGCTACCTGAGAAAATCCTTTGATTTTGGGTTGTTTTGTCCTAGAGTTCTTTGCTTCCTAGCACCTACCACATATGTTTTTCTTTCAATTAAAAACAAACTGAAAAAGATGCCATTCAAGAAAACTGCTCTGGAATCAAAGTCTGTTCAATATTAAATAACGGGAGGTGCTGACTAGTTTAATTGCTACCTCTCCCCTTGAGAGGGCAAAAAAGACCCACCAGGTATTTTCATGGGAAAGGACTAATCTATTAAACAAAATAAAACAAAAGAACTATATGAACCGGAGTTTAGATCACTGAAATCTTACTTTTGTTACTGCTGTTCAGTCATGTCTGACTCTAAAATGACCCCATGTGGGATTTTCTTGGCAAAGATACTGGAGTGGTTTACCATTTCCTTGTCCCGCTCATTTTACAGATAAGGAAAGTGAGGCAAAAGGGTTAAGTAATCTGCCCATCTGAGCCCAGATCTGAACTGAGGAAGATGAGTCTTCCTGACTCCAGGCCCAGTACTCTATCTTACTACTGCTCTGTAATGTCCTGTGCCATGATATGCTATAAGAACAACAAACTAGTTAAAAAGATTTACCTGCTGACATTGCCATAGTGGTTCCAGCAACCATTCCCATAGTCACGCCATTTCCTCTTGGAGGAGGGATGGGAGCAGGGTACATAGTTGCTGGCATGCCATTTGGTTGCACAACTGTGGTATGATGAATTACGTGAGGTGGTGCTGCATACAAAGGCTGGGTGTAGTAAGTGCCTTGCTGTTGGAGAAAGGATAACAAGTACAATTCAGTTTCACAAAATTTCTTTTATGTTTACATACACACTCACGCACGCACACACGCTTATCTATAGCTCTTTGGCTACAATAAAATGCTCACATTCATATTTCTCAAACTTTCTCAACTTTCACCAACATCTTTCATCAACAATTTCCCAACTAACAAATTTTTAAAAACTGGGATCTGAAAAGCAACATGTTTGCTAAGATAATATTTGAGTTTATTGAAGCCATACCAAATAGTTGGTAAGTATGCTTTACCTGTGCATATGGATTCTGCTGTGGATAGGCACTTCGAACTGGGTACACTGCAGTCTGATAAGGATTGGGTGATGATGAATAAGGTGGCACTGCTCCACTGGTGGGTGAACAGGACACTTTATATGGTGTACCGGGTGTATAACCTGAAACACAAAAGTAGGATTATCTCAAAAAGAAGACCCCAAATCATTTAAATTGAATATACTTGTTTTAAAGAGAGAAAACAAGAAGGATTATGAGACCTGCTCCCCTTACTAATAAGTAGCTGGCCCATTCCAATCAGGATTGTTTCTATCAGTGTCACAAAAGGAAATTTTTAGTGGGACAGCATTACATTTGCCCTCCACAAGGGGTTCTTCAAAATATAAGGTATGTAGCCAAACCTCTTGCTTCTTACTAATCCATTGCTGGTGATTTCTTGTTCATGAGTACTAATAATCCATAAGTGACTTACATAAAGTACAACACTATTAGGAACATCAAAGTAAGCCTTGCTGACAATCTCACCTAATTACTGACATTCTTACAAATGGGTAAAAGTAAAAGGAGTGTACTTTCTTCAAATTGATTTCTCTCTCAAATGTGTTTACTTAGATATAAGAAAAAGGTCACACCCTTCTAAAATAAAACCAGTGGGTGAGATCAGTTTGATAACGAAAAGGGAAGAATGGAGAACAAAAAGATATTATTTTCTTGTGTCTGTCTATGGGCTAAGAAAGTCTTATGGAAAATTAGGTTAGAATTTTAAATATTTCAGAAACAAGGAAAATATGGGCAAGAAACTAAAAATCTTTTAATGAAAGAGCAGTTTAAGGTGGCTGCTATCATGGAACAAGGACAAGAGTGACTAAGAATTCCACTAGAGTCAAGGTTTTTAACCTGGGGTCGATGAACTTTTAAAAAATATATTCCAATATAATTTATTTCCTTTGCAATCCTATGTATTTTATTATACGGATTTAAAAACATTCTGAGAAGGGGTCCATAGTCTTTGCCAGAGTGCCAAAGGAGGCACACACACAAAAAAAGTTAATAACCCCTCTGTGATAGTTAAACATAATGATGTTAGTTTAGCCAAAGTATCACCCAAATAAATGATAATACTATGTACAAAAAATTCTTCCCTTGCATTCCTTCCATTTTCATAAAGAAATCCAGTAGAAGGATTGGTTTGTATACATTTGCTTTTGGAAGAAACAGCCATAGGGCCATATAAATTTTTTAATAATTTTCCTGGATTTCAAAATATATATAACATACAGACAAAGCTTTTTCCTTCCCCGTAGAAAATAAAAATTAGACAAAAACATACATGACTGACCATGTCAGATAATACACCAATTCTGTGCTAGCAGACCCCCATCTCTCTATCACGAGGAAGGTAAGTTTTACCATGTGTATTCTACATCCATTAGTTCTTCAGTTACTCAGAGGTCAGCTTTCTTTTAGTAATCTTTTTACTTATAAGGCTATCGTTATTTATAATATTCTTTTGAGTCTGCTTTTCACTCTATATTAATTCACATAAATCTTCCTATTTCTCTGAATTCTTCATATTTATAATTCCTTACTATACAGTAATATTCCATCCATTCACATATAACAGTTCTTTTTTTAGCTATTTCTAAATGATGGGCACACTGTTTTCAGTCCTTTGTTGCCACCAAGTGTATCTATGAATATTTTGGAATATGCTGGACCTATACTTGTGAGTTCTATGGAGTAGATGCTAATGATGGCACCAACAGGTGAAAAAAGGGGACATAAACAGTTTTGTCATTTTTCTTGCATAACCTTTCTTGCATTTTTCTTGCATTTCTTGCATAATCCCCAAAAGCTGGACCAATACACATCTCCAACAACTGTATATTAGTAGGTTTGTCTTCCACAGCCACTCCAACAGTGATGGGTCTCATTTTATGTACTCCTTGCCAATTTGCGGGGTATAAAGGTTAAACCTCACTTCATTTTTATTCACATTTCTCCATTAATGATTTGGATGATGTTTTCAAAATGTATTTGTAGGTCACAGTTCTTTTGAAAATTGTTTATATCCTTTGTCAACAGGCAATCAACACCTTTAACCAGCTATCTACTACTAGTTGATGTTTCTTGGATTATTTGAGGTAGCTAGGTGGAGCAGTAAATGGTTTTAGGAATAAGAGTCAGGAAGATCTGAGTTTGAATCTTGTTTCAGGCACTAGCTGTACAACCCTGGACAAGTCTCTTAATCTCTTAACCTTTCTCAGTTTCCTCATTTATAAAATAAGATGATAATAGCACCTACCACATAGAACTTTTGTGAGGATCAGACGAGATAAGAGATGTAAAGCGGGAGCAGCTAGGTGCACAGTGAGTAGAGCACCAGCCCTGGAGTCAAGAAGACCCAAGTTCAAATCCGACCTCAGACACTTGACACGCTTACTAGCTTTGTGACCTTGGGAAAGTCACTTAACCCCAATTGCCCTGCCTTCCCCCCTCCAAAAAAAGGGGTGGGGGAACAGAGCCAAGATGGCAGCTGGAAAGCTCTCCCCCAGGACCCTCCAAACACCTATAAAAAATGGCTCTGAACAAATTCTAGAACTGCATAACCCACGAAATAGCAGAAGGAAGCAGGGCTCCAGCCCAGGACAGCCTGGATGGTTGCTGGGTAAGGTCTACTGCATGGAACTGGGAGCAGAGCAGAGCCCAGCATGGGCTGTGCCCAGACCAACCAGACTGGGAGCAGGGCGTAAACCTTAAGCATTATAAAAATGTTAGCTATTTTATGTGTCAGTTGCCTATATATTTTGTATATCAGACAAAAAAGGCGCCACTCAAGAAAACTACTCTGGAATCAAAGTCTGTTCAACAACATTAAATAATAGGGGATGCTGACTAGTTTAATTGCTACCTCTCCCTGTGAGAGGGCAAAAAAGACCCACCAGGTATTTTCACGGGAAAGGACATGAATCTATTTAACAAAATAAAACAAACAGAACTATATGAGTTTTGTGCAAGTATTTTTCTACCTGAGTTTTTCTTTTTGTTCTATTTTTACTGATTTTGTTAATGAAAAGGGTTTGAAAATTTTGTCATCAAAACCTCTCCCTTGTTTGGTTAAGGATTCTCCCCCCAAAAGTTGTTTTGACAGGTATCTCTGTTCTACTCTGTTATGTTTTTTATTCCGGTTGTGTGTGTGTGTGTGTATACATATAATAAGTTTATTGTGAAATGTATGAAATATATTTGTCTAAACCTAATTTCTACCAAACTGTTTTCAAACTTCCCCAGTTCTTGAATCTACAAAAACAATGGACTACTGCTTCCTTTTTAAAAATGCTTTTTGTTTGATTTTAATTTTTGTGTTGAATCAGAATGTGCAAAAATCGAACTAAAGATTACAGAAAAACTTTTAGAGATTATTTTTAAAGCTGTATAGGTTGTATTTTTTTTAAAGGCATCCCAGTTTTCCTTTCACTCCTTTTACCTTATATGAGTTTTTCTCATGACTTTTAAGAGCAAATGCAGTATTCAATGCTACGGTTTTATGGTTTTATTTGCGTTTGATTTAGTTTGTTTTTCAAGGTGTTCTGAATTTTGTTATTTTGTTATCAAGGGAGGAAGGCACAAAAGAAGGAAAAGAGGACAAAACCATATACAGCTCCACGTACAGTGCATCATTATTGTGCCTATTTTCCCACATTTGCCATTTTCTTTTCTTTTTTTAGGTTGGTGGTGGTAGTGGTTTATCTTTGCCAAGATGATGGTTGTGAAATGAAATGTCACAAATGCATTAATCTGTATTTCTCTAATTAATAGTGATTTGGAGCCTTCTCTTAAAAAAAAAAAAAAACATGGCTATATATAGTCTAGGTTTCTTCCCTTGTGAACTGCTTGTTCATTGTTTTACCATTTATCAATTGGAGAATAACTCCTACTATTCTTATAAATTTGAGTCAGACTGGCAATTACAAATGAGAGCTTTATTAGAAACTTGTCGAAAAGTATTTCTCAGTTCTTCCTCTTCTAATCAAAGATTTGTTTATGCAAAAAAAATTTTAATCTCATGTAATAAAAATCATCCAATTTATGTTCTGTGATCTTTTCTATCCATTGTTTGGTCATGAACCTTTCCCCTATCTATAAATGTGAAAGGTAATTTCTTCCTTGTTGGTATGTCATTTCACTTAGAGAATATCCTGATATGAGGTGTGAGGTCTAGTTTAAACCTAATTTCTTCCAAACTGTTGTTCAATTTTACCAGCAATTTTTATCAAACAATGAATCCTTACCCTACTTGGCTGGGCTACTGCTTTCAATTGCTTTTGTTTTTTCTATCACTGATCTATCTGTCTTTCTAACACTATCCAAGTTTCTATAATTATTGCTATAATATGAAGTCTGGTAATGCTATGCTCCCTTTGTTTCTACTTGTTATTCCTACTTGCTTTCATTACTTCCCTTCCAGACTACTTGTTCTTCAAGCTGAATTTTATTTTATTTTTATTGTTCTATCTAATTTTACAAAGTATCTGGTTGGTGCTATGACTGATATGTAACTAAATCTACAAATTAACTTAGGCAGTTAGCTGCATGGCCAAACCATGAGCACTGAATAGCTCACCAATTCTTAGTCTCCCTCTATTTCCATAAAGGATGTTTTACGGTTATATCTGTGTAAAACTTAAAATTGTCTAAGTAAACTCCCAAATATTTTATGGATTTTGTACCAATTTTGAACAGAACATCTAATTATCATTTGTTCTTGGTTGTTAATATTTTAGAAAAATGCTGATGAATTTTCATGGATTTACTTGTGTCTTATTATCTTACTGAAGCTATTGTATTAATTACCTTCACTGATTTTATTTTCTATTTTATTATTTTGGTAAACTAATTTTTTTTCTTTTTCTCGGTCAGGTTAGCAAATAATTTAGGGATTTTTATTAGTCTGTTCAAAAATATCAGTTTTTATAATATATAGTTCTACAGTCTTTTAAAAAAAATTTCTTATTTTCTAATTTTCAAGATTTCTTCTATTGTAGTCTGATAAAGGTTGCTGGTCTGTTTATTTTTTAGTCTTTAACTGCATGCTCAGTTCACTGATGGCCTATCAATTTTTTAATACAGGTTTTCAGATGTGGATGAATAGAGCATTTAATAAACACTGTATACCAACCAAACACTGAACTAAGTTTTTCTCTGAGGACTGCTTTTAGCTGCATCCCATAAGTTTTGGTATGCTGCCTCTTTATTATATTCTTTTAACAATTATTATTTCAACAATTTGTTCTCTGACTCATTCATTATTCAGTAGGTCATTACTTAGAATGAGACCTATCATTTACCCATATTTCTTTTTATTAATTACCATTTTATTACATATTGGTCTATTCCTAGCACAGTGTCTGGCACATAATAAGGGGCTTAATAAATACTTGTTAATTTACCAACTGAATCCTAAACAAGATAGTTAGGAAGGTGTTAGATAAAGTGCAATTCTACTGAGAAGAAATTCTGACAAACCTTTGTAATTGAATCTCTTCTTCACCTTTCTCTCATGCACTTTGATCTCCTTTTAGAAATCTGGATTGTAAATTTAGCTCTGATACAACACTAGCCCACACCCTTTTTGAAATGTGAACCTATCAGGATTGTCTTCTCTATATCTTCTCTAAGTATGAAAATTCATTTTTAAAAGCAACATGTGGCTTGAGATTAGGGCTTGGCCTATATAATATGTATGCCTTGTATATTATAATATACTCCCCCCCACCTCAATTTCCTGAGTTTGCCTCATTCATTAGAGGGAAGCCCTAACCAAGATTTTCCTTCCAACAATTTTTGGCAACTCTGGAGCTTCTTTTGTTCTACTGTCGGCAGAGGTACATTTCCTCAGTAGTCAAGGTGCCATGAAAAGTGGGGGAGAATTGAGCTCCACAAGCTCAGAAAAGAATAAGCATCTCAATACCCACAATTTTGATTTTTTCCCCCTCATTTGTGCATGAAAAAACTGCAGTCCGTGGAGAACAGTCAGGCTAAGTGACTAATTTTTGAAAGGCAGCTCTAGTAAGGGATGATACCCATAACAAGTACAATGGAATTGGTGCAGAGTAAACCCCCAATGACTCCCCACTGGGCAAGCTGTTAAAGGGCTTAGCTAAAAGGAAAATTTCCCTTTTAAGCCAGGGGTGTCCAAGGCTCAAGCAGTAAAACTTAGCTCAAACTGGATTGGGTACTTAGATAATTGTGTAGAAAGAATTTGGCCACATAGATATGGGCCTTTTGAGTATTGTAAACTGGGCATGTTGAAAGCTAGACTAGAAACATTAGAGCCTAGGCAAATGGATAATTAATTCTGTTGGGCCACCCTTTCAAATTGAGACTGCTCCAATTTACCATGTCAATTAGAGGCACCAGTACAGAGTTCTATACCACCTCCATGTAATCCAGATAGAGCAAGTACCATGGCACCTTTAAGATTTGCTTTTACAGAAAAATAATCAGGAGAGTACATGTCCTCTTTAAACCAAAAGATGCTATGTTATGACAACAGCCACTCCACACTTTCCAAGGGACCCAGCCACCATCATTAATAGAATTAAGACCATTGTAAAGGCTGCAACCCCACTTGGGAATGATATGGATGAGCTACTAGATGCTTTTGTCACAAAGGATTAGAAAGCTATGTGCTATAAAGTTAGAGAATAAACATAACAGGACTGCATGGCTGTTTCAACAATCCAGCTAGCAGCTACTGTGGCTGTGTAAAACCAACAACAACCAGCTCACAGAACGCTGCAAGCCCAGGTTCTCTTGATCTGCTTTACTAAGGAAAGCAATGTTAAGGTGTTAACGATCTTACTTAAATCCAGCATACAAATATCACTCACATAGTTCAGGGGAAAAACCCAGCACCCTGAACTTCAGAGCAAATACAATCAAATTACAAACATCAACAGACAGACCTTGTCTGATTCAAATCTCAATGCATAGTTATCAGAGTTTAACAAAGTCCAAACATCCGAGTTTACAAGATGGGGGGCTCTTAACTACAGCTGTCCAGAGTCTCCACATCGGCACACCACCACAAGTGAGAGCCCTCAGCAAATACCTCTGTTCTCTCTTTTTATGCACTCTTTAGCCGTCATCAAACGTCATCTGAATCACCAGAACTTAGGCTCTTACTATTGGCTCTAGTCTTAGCAACTCCCCTTAGGACACTGAGGGCTTCATGCCTACATAGGCTTAGCACCTAATAGATAGGGGTTTGGGCCTGAGGCTTAGCACCTAATAAGACTCAATCAAAGACACCCAACTTAATTGATATTACAATGGCCCAGGACAGCTCCAGATCATAATTTTAATAAAGAGGGGGTGTGGGGAACAGATGCAAAAACAAGCCTCACTGATGCTCTAAAACAATTGGCTCAACAATCAATAGACTGGAAAAAGTTCCATGAAACTACTCAAAATTCAGATGAATGACTGATGATTTTTACATTCGTTTGTGTGCTGCCCCTTAGAAATTTGTTCAGTTAGATCCAAAAAATGAGAGTAATCTAAAAGCCACTGCTTCAGCTTATGCTAATCAATCAGCAGCAGACATTCAATTACTTTTATAAATTCTGCCCCAGCTGGAGTGAAGAAGTCAAGGGAACTGTCAACGGAGGACCATAAGAAAGAGAAGAAAAATAAGGCTGAAGAGACAAATATCCTGGCAGCAGCCCTGAAAGAAGTTATCTGGAAGGGGAGAAAAGGCCAGTAGGGAATGTTTACTCCACAAAAAATAGGAAAAAGCCAAGCAGTGCTTTTACTATAGACATGAGAGACATTTTAAGAGGGACTGCAGGAAACCCAGTAAGATGAGGCCTCCAAAAGAGGGCCCCTGACCTCCAAGTTAACCTGAAGGGGACCCACATGTAGAGTGACACCCCTCCCCCACCCACAATTGTAGGAACATCAGTAAGTATCCAGTGGGGAATAATGGGGATGACAGAGGAAGGTAGTGGTCAGAACCTATGGGGTGTTTCTTAGAAATGTGAAAGGCAATGCAGTATGGTTAAAGAGCCTTTGATAGAGATAACTGTAAATGACACAACTTTTGTTTGTTTAGTGGATATAGGACAACTTTCTCAAGGCTGAGATGTTCCCCCTGAGGCTTTCAGTGGTAGACCTGTAGGGAGAAAGTGAGTTGTGCCCTTTAAGGACCCCCCCCCCTTTTAAAGTTTCCAGAACCTCTGACAGTTTTCACTTGTTTTTTTGTTTATTCCCAATTGCCCTGTTTAACTGTGTGGGAGGGACCGGTTATGTAAACTTGAGGATTTTATTCACTGAGATCCAGGAAGGATTAGGTCAGAACACGATTTTTAAAGAACCAGAAAGGTTTATGGGACCCCTAGAATCTGAATTGCCTCCCTTGTCACAAAACCTCCCTGCCAGTTTGTGGGGCTGGAAGACAGCTGACCCAGGGCAGATTCAGACTAAGAAAAGAACGCCCCCTTGTATTCAACAGTATATCAACTTGGAGACTGTTGCACCTATTCAAAAACTCTTCACTTTTTACATCCACCTCAGGGTGAGAGTACCCTGCCAGAGACTTCGCAATACCCCTGCCCTGTACTGCCAGTGAGAAATAACAAGGTAAACAATGATGGTCTGCCTATGTACTGTTTTGTCCAGGACCTAAGCCCTGGTAATCCTGAATCCTGTTTCTATTATCACCAACATGCCCTACAATATAAAAGTGTATTGTTATTGACGTGTGTGTGTGTGTGTGTGTGTGTGTGTGTGTGTGTGTGTGTTTGTGTTTTCCAGCATTCCAGTACACCCAGACTCACGGTATCTTTTCACTTTTACTTGGAAGGCCCAGCAATATACTTGGACTAGGCTGCCCCAGGGTTATTGTGAATCTTCCACAGACACTTGTCAAAGATCTACAAGATGTGCGCCCACCCCAGGGATCTGCCTTAATTAAGTATGTGAATGACATTGCTTGCCTCCACTTCACAAGGAGCCTGTGAAGAAGACATGGTTTTCTTCCTTTATGAAAAGTGCCACTAAGTATCCTTTTTAAAGTTGCAGTTTGCCCTTCCCCTGGCATGATACCTGAAATATGAGCTAGGCCAGGAGTGGGGAACCTGTGGCCTCAAGGCCACCTGTGGCCTTCTAAGTCCTCGAGTGCCCACCTTTGGCGGAATCCTAACTTCACAGAACAAAGATACTACCAACCTTGGATTCCAGCACTGGGGGGACTCACTTAGGAATCACTATTTACATAGATAAGGAGGCCCCCTAATGGTTCACACCCTCAGGAGCCTTGATAGAAGGTTAGGTGAGCAATGGTCTGTACAAGTACTAGGTAGGCACCCCATTGCACCAAAAAGACTACTGTGCCAGCAACTTAATGCCCAGGGACACATGGGAACCAAGGGCCCAGTACTACGAGTTTTTCCCCAGGGTTTATGGAGAGACCCATTGTGTGGTCTCTAGCTGCCTTTCTTGTGGGCAATTCCCAGAAAATAGGCAACCCTGTCATTTAAACACCTGCAGATCGACTTTAATGAATTACCAAAGTCTATGGGCTACTGATATGTTTTGATGTGTAGACCAACTGAGCCACTGTGTAGTTTTTCCAGTGACACACGCCACAACAAGCACAGTAGCAAGATGTCTGATAAGGGACATAACACTAAGGTTTGGCCTGCCCCTGTACTAATGACTATGTCTAAGGAGACACTTTACCACAGAAATAACTGACTTTTCAAGTGTTTTGGGATAAACCTAAACTGACATACCCCTTTATTACCCATAATCATCAGGGGTAGTTGAATGGCTAAATAAAGAAGTTTAAAAAAACAAAAAAGCTCTTTGGAAAGCACAGTTAAAATGGCCACCGGTACTTCCTCAAGTGTAGTTCCAACTTAGGAAAAGTAAGGGGATATTGGCAAAATGAAGTCTCTTCCCATACACTTTTCCTTGAGAGTCCTGTGTGGGATGAAATTTACCTCACAGAGTCCTGACCACCAATCTTTTCTTGAACACTCAACTCAAATCTCCTCTTCTGACCAAAAAGGGATTCCTCTGTATTATCCCATCACCAAATGATTTAGTAACGAAAGAATTATATTTCTTTGGTCTTCAAATATTTAGTCCTTTTTCCTCCTCATTTTGCAGATTTTAAAAATTTTGCTCCTTGGGTCATTGGTGCTCCCTTTCCTTTCTCAATGCCTTTAAGATTATTTGAGTTGTAAGACAATTAAAAAACAAAATGGCTCCTCATCCCACAATGAATGCTTTATCCATAACCATACAAAGATATATATTTCATTTCATAATCACTCATTGGTACCTAAATGTTTAACTTTCCTGTGTTTGGTCAATTTGGATAATGAATATTCTACTCATCCTAGGCACCTGTGAACAAATGATTCAATCAATCATTCTTCCTTTTTTCCATAATGCATCATTATTTTCTTAGAGGATTAGTTTCAGCTTTGCAGGATATAATTTTGTAGGTACAACTCATTCATAGCTTTTCAGACTACCCCAATTTTCCCTTTGATTGCCTATAAATGAGGAGTTATCAGGTGCTATTCTGATTGTTTTTGAACGTGAAAGGCTTTCAATTAGCTGTATGCAAGACCTGTTTTCTGATATGCCATTTCTGAAGTGTGAGTAGGCTATATTTGGGTAAAATAAACATAAAGCTTCTTTCTATTAATGTTCTAGGGATTTATCTAGATCTGTACTTTGCTATCTGCTTTCAATATTTCTGCTCAATAGTTCCCTGATTAAGACTAAAGATCTAAGACTTCAAAATGATGCCTAATACTGAAATGGACCTTAGGATATGGCACCACACCCTGGTAGACCAGAGTTCTTATGAAGGGAAGACTGGGGGTAGGGAGGGAGGAGAGATGGAGAGGGGGAGAACTGGAACCAGGCTAGTAAACTAGTTCAGTTATCTTTTCTTACCATAATGGGTTCTTCCATCTCCTCTTGATGTCACTGCTGTTACTGATGAATTCTGATGCACCTTTTGTGTTTATTGGGTGTGGTAAGGAACAAGTTGTACACTTGGGATAGGTCTCACTCCCGTTCACTCTTACTGAGATTTCTCTCCACTTTAAATATACTCTTATTTATGTTCATGAGAACCGAATTATAAATATGCAAGTCATCCTACATCCTTTTTAGGAATAGCAAATCTGTAATTCTCAATATCCTACAATTATTCACCAAGGCAACAACAGTAGTTCCATTAACTAAGATAGGAACATGCATTTGCTTTGAAACTAAGCATGTATTTAGGATGTCAGAAACTTTATATTCTTTTAATTTATAGGTTCTCTTAAACTGCTACACTTAAATCCATTTGCTAGAATCTGTATCTTTTTTTCTTGAGGAAGAGAGGAGAGAAATCCAAATCCAAATCCCTCATTCTTTATGAGGAAGCTGAGGTCCAGTGACTAGAATGAGGTCACAGAGTAGGAGAGCCATGACCTGAACCCATGTCCTCTCACTCCTGAATATAGCAGCCCATTGGCAGTATTGCACCTACTTTGCGGGGACTCTACCCTTGTTTCTGACTTCCTTGGGGTATATGGCCAGGAGTGGACTCTCTGGGTAACAGAGTTAGAACATTTTAGTAATTTTTCTGCCACTATTCCAAAATGTGACTGAGACAGTCCAATTCAAGCACCACTAACAGCATACTAGTGTTCCCATAGCTTCTCTAATATTGAGCAGGTCCCTTTTAAATCATCTTCTTCAATACGGAAAGTGGCATGAAACCTCACATCTTTTTAAAATTTCCATTTCTCTTATTATCAGTAACTTGAAGCATCTCAGATGGTTGTTTGATCGTTTATATTTCTTCTGAAAATTATCTCTTCTTATCCTATTGGGGAATGACTTTTGGCCCTACATATTTACATGAACACCCTACAAATCTTGGCTACAACAGGGCAAATTTGCATATATGAATAAATGCCCATGTCTGATAACGTATGTCTTCTTCTGCACCTAAAGTATAGAATACTTTTCTGCCAAAAAAAGTAAGTAAAATCCCTATCACTCATGATTGGTCACTACATTATCAAACTTCAAAATCTTTCAATGTTTTTATATACATTATTGTGGTCTTTTTGTAAATTTTACTCTGGGTTCTGCTTACTCCACTCTGCATCAGTTCAGAGAAGTCTTTTACAAACCACTCTGAATTCTTCATGTGCATCATTTCTTGTAGTTCAGTTGTTTTAGTCATGTCTGACTCTCTGTGACACCATTTGGGGTTTTCTTGGCAAAGATACTGGAGTAGTTTGCCATTTCCTTCTCCAGCTCTTATTACAGATGAGGAAACTGAGGTAAACAGGGTTACATGACTTGCCCAGGGTCACATATCTGGTGTTTGGGGCTGGATTTGAACTAAGGTCTTCCTGACTCTAGGCCTAGTACTCTATATGCCACCTAGCTGCCCCTATGCATCATTTCTTACAGTGCAATAATTAGTATTATATAACAAAATTTGTTCAGCAACTCCTCAAATGATGGACAACTACTGTCCTTCCATTTTTAAAAATACTACACAAAGAATTGCTTTAAATACCTCTTGCAAATATCAGACCTTTCCCTCTGTCTTCGACTAACTCAGAGTCTTATCTTTGGTAGTAGCAGTTCTGGATGACAGGGTATGTGCAAATTAGCAGCTTCCCTAATATAATTCCACTATAAATACCAGAATAGCTGGGACAACTCAGAGCTCCACCAATAGTGCATTAATATGCTTATATTCTCAGTTTATTTTATTATATTGGTAATTTCCTATTTACCTTTCCTGGTATCCCCAGCACTTTAGCACCATGCCTGGAATATACAAACTGCTTTTTGACTGAGTATTCACTATAGCGTGGCATAAACAAAGTACTAAATTCGCCATCAGGAAAAATTGGATCTTAACCTAACCTCTGCCATTTACCAGCTATGTCATCCTGGGTAAGTCATCGACCCTTTCTGAGTTTCAGTTTGCTCATCAATAAAATGTTGACAATAATAGCTCCTGACTCCTGGGTTTGTTGAGAGTATTTAATGAGACAGTGTATATAATGCCCTCTGGAAAATGCTAGAGTTCTATAAATGTCAACTATCAACACTATTTAAATGAATCCTAGACTAATTATAATCCAAACCAAAACCAAAAAAATTCTAATGAAATATTTCAGATGTTGCATGAAAAGCTCGCTTCATTAATTTTTAAAACTTTTCCAATAAAGAAATAAAAAATCTGTGATACAACAATATCTGTATTAAAGACAATGAACACTTACTCTATAATACCATATGTGAATAAATTCTTTTCTTTTTTATGCTACCCCAAAATATCATAAGGTACTAGTTGCTAATGATAATCTTCAAACATCAGTCATATTAACTTGAACTTGTTGACATTGCTAAGTGTTTTGCCAGTTGTTTTACATACATGTACATTATGTATAAAATGTTATATTATGTGTATGTTATATAATAGTATGTTATATGTGTGTGTGTACGTACACACACACACACACACACACACATATATGTGTACATATTTTCTTTCTCTCTCAAATGAATTTTTTTTTGAGGGCAGTAATTACATTCTTATTTTTCTCACCTCTTTCCCCCACTTACATAAGCAGTATAAGGCAACGTACACAGGAGATGCATAATACCAGTTGCTAATGCTTTTTATATTTATAAAACATTTAAAACTTAAGAAACATCTACTCTTTCAGTATGACACAGCCACACTATGCTTTTAAAATATATCCAAACACCAGTTTTTAATTAACTATTTTATGACACTTCTTTTTAAAAAATAAATAAATACTTGGGAAGTATCACTGTAAGAGTGAGATGGGAAAAAGTATGTTTCTTTTGGCATTTAGCACATTAATTATAACAAACAATGTTTGAAAGAACAAAAGAACTATTTGTTGGTCTACACTATCTATCAGATTACCTACTACCAAAAATTAAAAAATTAAAATCAAATTTAAAAAAAGATTACCTACTACCACCCATGATAACCAAATTTATAACACAAGCCTGAGTTTTGTAGAATATGAATTCTATTTGAAATACTGATGGCATAAGCCAATGAGAAACAAAGAAGACTATTCTGGCTACTAGGCCTTCAAGAGGTACAGGAGAAAAAATATTTGCCAACGTATCTGGAAATTAGAAAACCTCCTACAGCAAACTAATGTTCCAGATCTGGGACCAGGAAGTACTGGCACTACCACATGGTATGACTCTGTGGTATTACCACTCCCTGATCCTTAGGGGCAGCATTCCCAAGTAAGTGAACTTCCCCTATGAATCACTCCTCCAATCTATCCCCCCACCACTAGATATGTTCCTAGCATCCATTCATGACAAATACACGAGATACAACATAAAAATAGTGATGATACCTAGCATCTATATTGTGCTTTAAGATTTGCAAAGTGGAGCAGCTGCAGGACCACGAGGTGGGAGGGAAGTAAGGGAAGGGACCGAGGGACAGGAGGAGTGGAGGCCCTGGGAGCCTGGAGAGGGAGACTCCACTAGCACCGCTGCAGAGCAGCGGAGGAGCCCTGGGTCGCCCCTCAGACCCGGGTCCAGTCATCCTCCGTCCCCTCTCCTCCCTCCTCAGTCCTAGGAGCCATGGATAGCTTGAGGCAGTGCTTCCAGAGGTTCCTGGAGCAGAAAAACATTGTCACCGATTTGCTGGGGAAGCTGGAAGAGATCACCAGTGTCATAAAAGTACTACCTGGCTACAGGTTCCATTGCTTTCTTGGCCCTCTATCTCATATTTGGCTACGGTGCCTCCCTGCTCTGCAATCTCATTGGATTCATCTACCCAGCATATGCCTCCATCAAGGCCATTGAAAGCCCCAACAAAGATGATGATACCATCTGGCTAACAGAGTGGGTGGTATACAGCATTTTTGGCCTGGCTGAGTTCTTCTCTGACATCTTCCTTTTCTGGTTCCCCTTCTACTCTGCAGGGAAGTGTGCCTTCTTGCTATGGTACATGCTTCCAGTGGCCTGCAATGGCTCCCAGATCCTGTACCATCGCCTGATCCGCCCCATCTTCCTGAAGCACCAGGCTTCCATGGTCAGCCTGGTGACTGACCTGAGTGGACAAGCCCTGGACACAGCAGTCAGTCTGACCCGGGAAGCAACCAAGGCAGGCATGACTCACCTCCAGAAGAATAAGTGAAGAGATCACTCCTGAGCCAGAGGCTTCGAATGACTGGACACCCTCCTCCCAGCCCCCTCAGCATCAAGGGACCATGGCCCCCAGTCCTGGCCCATGTCTAAGCAACTGACCCCTCCCAGTTGCATGGCTCCAACGAGCTCCACCCTCTTGGGCTCTAGGGCATTAGAGACGTCTCCCCCGGCTGGGAGGTGGGATGGGCATGGGGGGACCTCTGCCCATTTAGGATCCACCAGCACCTGCTAAAGGCCCTGCTGGCGCTCAGACTGTTCTAAGTATGCCGTTAACCACCCGCCTCTGGCCCCTCTACCCTCCACTGGCCTCCCACAGGACTCTTGATGTGTCCTGGTCATTTCAGCTGCCCATGTATTAAAAAAAAAAAAAAAAAAAGTCTTACACAGGCCAAAAAAAAAAAAAATTTGCAAAGCGCTGAATTGATTATCTCGTTTGATCCTTACAACCCTGTTAAGTATATATTATCATCCTCATTTTACAGATGAGGAAATTGAGGCTAAAAGAAGTTAAATGACTAAACCCAAGGTCATACAGCTAATATGTATCCAAAGTGGGATTTGAATTCAGGTCTTGCTAACTCCATCTTATACAGAGTGTCTCAAAAGTCTCAGTGAAGTTTAAAGCCATTAAAGCAAAATTTCACTAAGACTTTTTGGGTACCTTGTATTTCTAAAACCTTTCATCAACTGTATGACTGAAGATGTGTTTTGTTATTAAATCGTTTGTAAAAAACTGCTTGATCTCATGTATTTATGAAAGATACACTCAAAACATGCAAAACTCATAAAGATATTTTCAGAGATAGGAAAGCAAACATGTACAGTAATTACTAAATTAAATCTGCAGTTGCTATTTTTGGTAAGATTACTATATCTGACTTATGATTTAATATCTTCCTCTCATTATCTTGAAAAATCAAACCCTAAATGCTTTCAAAACCACGTCACTTCTAGCATGGTATTTTCTTTTCTTTTCTGTGTATCTGTTGTGGCCAGATATTTTGTCAGTCATCATTTCTGAAGTGACACTTCTACGTCCTCAATATAGCTTGCACATCAAGGACGGGGTTATACCCAATCTAAATGCTATGGTTCCACTATTATCAGTGACAAAAAGTGATTACTACCATAGAAACACTGGTGATCTATTTATTGTTGTTTTTTAAATCTCTTATACCCTTTCCCAGTTTAATATACAAATAGTCATGGAGTGATATGATTTATTTGTGTTCTATCTGGGTACCACACTGATGGTATGGAGAGCATCCAGAGGAAGGTATGAGCTCATGCCATGAGGAGACCAACCGAAGGAACTTGGAGTGTTTACCCCGGAAAAGAAATAGCATGGGGGAAATAATAGCTGTCTTCAAATATGTGAAATGCTGTCAAGTAGAAGAGGGACTTTGTTTTGTTCTGCTTGGCTTTAAAGGGAAAAACCTGAAGCTACTGGTGGAAGTTGGGAAGTCATTTAGGTTTGATGAGGAAAATTTCCCCAAAATCAAAGCTATGTAAAAGTGGAATGGATTGCCTCAGAGGTAATAGGTTTCTCCCCCCTCACTGGAAGTCTTCAAACACAGGCTAGATAATCATTTGAAAGAGATTCAATGGAATAGGTTAGGTACCCAAGACACAGGTCAGTGACTATAGTAATCTACTCTTTGATTAAACCCAGAGCCCAGCTTCTGGGATAAAACTCACTATTCCACAAAAACTGTTGGGAAAATTGGAAAATAGTATGGCAGAAACTGGGCATAGACCAATATCTTACACCATAAAATAAAGTCAGAATGAGTTCATGATTTAGATATAAAGGCTGATACTATAAGCAGTTTGGGAGAGCAAGGAATAGTTGACCTGTCAGATTTATGGAGAAGGGAAGAATTTATGACCAAACAAGAGACAGACATTCAACATTATGAAATGCAAAATAGATAATTTTGATTACATTAAATGGACAAGTTTTTGTACAAAGCCAATGCAACCAAGATTAGGAGAGAAGAAGAAAGCTGGGAAGGAATTTTTACAACCAGGGTCTCTGATAAAGGTCTCATCTCTAAAATATACAGGGAACTGAATCAAATTTATAAGAATACAAGTCATTCCCCAATTGAGAAATGGTCAAAGGATATGAACAGGCAGTTTTCAGAGGAAGAAATTAAAGAGATCTATAGGCATATGAAAAATGCTCTAAATCACTACTGATTAAAGAAATGCAAATCAAAACAACTCTTAGGTATCACATCTCTCCTGTCAAGATTGGCTAACATGACAAAACAGAAAAATTATAAATGCTGGAAAAGATGTGGGAAAACAGGAACACTGTTACATTGTTGGTGGAGTTGTAAACTCATCCAGCCATTCTGGAGAGCAATTTGGAACTATGCCCAAAGGGCTATAAAAATGTGCATATCCTTTGACCCAGCAATACCACTACTAGGGCTGTATCCCAAAGAGTTCATACAAGTGGGGAAAAGACCGTACAAAAACATTTATAGCAGCTCTTTTTGTGGTGGCAAAGAACTGCAAATCAAGGGGATGCCCATCAATTGGGACATGGCTAAACAAATTATGGTATATGAATGTAACGGAATACTATTATGCTTTAAGAAATGAGGACCAGACAGACTTCATAATAACCTGGAAAGACTTACATGATCTGATGCTGAGTGAGGGAAGCAGAACCAGGAGAACATTATACACACTTACAGACACATGGTATCTGTGATGACTAATTTTGATAGACTTGACTCTTCTCAGCAATGCAAGATTCTAAGACAGCTCCAAAAGACTCATGATGGAAAATGCTATCCACATTCAGAGAAAGAATTATGGAGTCTGAATGCAGACTGAGGCAAACTATTTGCTCTTTTTTTTTCTTTTTTGGTCTTGTTTCTTCTTTCTTATGGATCATTCCATTGGCTATAATTCTTCTTTACAACTTGACTATTGTGAAAATAAGTTTAATGT